>NC_056727.1:6921459-7263959 GCF_019279795.1 Protopterus annectens | reverse complement strand
CTGTATTGTTTTCATGCTTGTATTGATGTGACTCTGAAGTCACTGGCTGAGATTCACAGTCCCAGTTATGTGCTCACTCAGCTCATGGTTGGACTGAAAATAGTCACAAGCAGACTTTCAGCAAATCATACTTCCAGGTTGCATTACGGTGCAGAACGGAAAAATATACTATGAAGAATATGTAAAATGACAGCATAATGACACTCAAATGAAGGTGCAATGGCAAATGAAGCCATAATGACATGCAAATGCATTCAAGGTGAACACACTTGTGATTCGGGTTTCTAACTGGTGAAAGCTACAAATTAGTGTGAGCCAGACTGCAAAAAAGCAAAGCACACTAAAAGTATTAGACCTGCAGCAAGCAAAATGTTTGTGATCACAGCGGCAGTCAAGCAACAACTTGTAAGTGCTATTAAATCTGTCGTTCCTACTCTTTCTGCGAGGAGGCGTCAGGCATCGATATAAATTGTTCCAGCAGTTGGCAACATTCCATAATTTCAGTGCCCAGAGATGATGAACCAGATCCATGTAACTCAGAATGTTGCTGCAGCATGGCTGACATGAACTGCCCACATGCAGAATCTATAAGAATGCACTGCCTTCCTATCACTATGGAGAACAAGGTGTGTATAGCACTCAATATCCTAGCTACAGGAAGCTTTCAGAGACCAACAGCAGATGCATTAGGTATATTTAGGTCTGTCCATCTAGAATATAGAAGTTTCACAAAGTTATGCTTTTGCACATGGATGAGCATATCTGGTTTCTTAGCATAAAAGAGGAGAGAGTCTCCACTGTGTGTGGCTTCTATGATATGACACCTTTCTGAGTTACTGGGTGCCTCATATAGAAACAGTGGTCTAACTTGACCAACAATCACAGAGGTATATCATTTGGAAAGATCATCCTTCTGTTTGTGATGCACATGGCATTAAAACCAATGTGTCAGCACATCACCCAGGCAATTCACATGATTTAAAATACATGGTATACCTTTCAGCTGTATCTTTTTTTCCTGCAAAGTGGCATTTCATAGGACCATATAGTTGGTGTTGGCAGGCAGTGTGGATAAATGAAAATGTATATGGATCCACAGAGTATGTACATACATACACGCACACACACACACACACACAAACACACACACGCACACACACACACACACACACACACACACACAACACACACACACACACACACACACACGCACACATATATGGTTGTACCTAAAATGACTGAAAAAACATGCTGTGTGACCTCAAAGTTGGGCCATATAATTAACAGAGGCTGTGGAGGTGCAACTCCATACATGAGGGGTGCAGGGTGGCTAGCCCACTGCAAAAACAGTGAAAAATAAGGCAACATTTAAGTACATAAAAAAATCATTGAAAAATCTGACAACATCGAAAAACGTTTTCAATGTTTTTCCAGGGGACAATTCCTCCTGCACCCCCCACAATCCATGCTAATTATATATATACCAATTCTGAGGTCACACAGCAGTAGGAAAATGGCATAAACCATACCTCTCAACCTCTTACAGCAAGAAATCTGGGCAAAACCACAAATAAGGGGGGGACAAAAGCTCAAAACAGGGACTCTTTTAAAATACTGCTCTTATAAACTTAGAAGCTTGATAGAATTATAGGTTTTGCATTAGCATGAATTTTCTGAAGGAAATGAAGTCTGAAACTCAAATGTATGCCACTGTTTTCTAATTTCAGTCCTCAAAGCTTTGCCAGTGATTTCCAGAAAACCACAATTTTATGAGAAACAGACCAAAATTTGAGGCAAAAATCTGGACATTCTGCAAAAATCTGGACAGTTGAGAGGTACCCCTCCATAGTATAACTACCAGTTTGTCGGTATTTTGTGTTTCAGACTTTTTCAGTGTCAGTCTTATTGCTTTTCAGTCTTTTTCTGTCAGTCATTTTACTGTCGATCTTATGTTGTTTCAGTCATTTTAGGTACACCCATATATGTTGATGTATATGTATATCTATATCTATATCTAATAATGTATAACTATATATATATATGTATGTATGGGTTATATCAGAAGATTAACTTTTCGGATTGTTGAACTCCATACGGTCAAGACCATACAATCAACTTTCTGAAAAGTCGATGTGTTTGTATTGAGATTCAGTACAATGGGTATCAGAGAATTTGCCCTTTTCCTCACTGTAGTGCAATCTTGGAGTTCATATATATAATTGGCAGGGGCTGGAGCTTGCTCCCTTGTTTTGTACTTTTTTTTTGGAAAGTTGATATGAACTATTTATATATATCTATATCTATCTATTTATCTAGCTCTCTGTTTCTCTGTCTCTATCTTCCTCTATATATGTGTGTGTATATATATATATATATATATATATATATATATATATATATATATATATATATGCATAAACACACACACACACACACACACACACACACACACACACACACACACACACACACACACACACACACACGCACACATATGTTGTTAATGTGTTGCATGGGATACTTGATCCTCAGTACAATCTTAACAAATAATGCCCACATTGAACTAACACAGAATTGGCATATTATAGTATAGTATATCACAGCCAGAATCACTGACCAGCTGATAGCCAGTTTCTCCGACTTCATTTGCTTTGTGACAGTAATACCCTATGACCCTGCACAGCCTGTTGGATGTTTCCATCATGTGCCATGGTACATAATACGATTTGGAGGCCAGATTCATGGTATAGGTAATGCAGAACCACACACATACAGAATTGGCAGAGAGGGCACACCAACATCATCTGTTGATGAAAGTAAAGTTAAAATACAAGCATCAGACATACAATAAACCCAAGGAGTGATAGCCACTATAGTACACAGCAATGTGACACTCATCCGAGAGTTATGGGACCTGATGAACATGCAGAATAGTGCCACATAAAATGAGCATGATACATAACTGGCTATGCTCATCAGCACAGGCAGAGTCACAATGCATGGCAGAGTGCCATACAATTCCCGATGCAGATGATTATTCTGTACCCTGTGATGGCTTTGTTACATGACCACATCAGATACATATCTTACACTGATAATACTGCTGGTCCTGGCAGTGAAGGTAGTACTGGTAATCCTTCACACTGATGTGGAATTAGACCTTATAAAACCATATGCCACAGTATCACTGTTCTCCATGTCCTCGTGAAGCTACTGGTGGTGCAGGATCACATCCCCGCAAATTGCACGCACCTTAACAATCAGTTAATGTCAGACTGGATATTAGCAGGCCATGCCTGAGTGATGTTCTTATATGTCAGCTGATTGATCCTGAGTACAACACACATGTCCCTGGCCAACTGTGAGATGTGATGGAGTTGGGCTCCCCTGGAGCATGTGCTATGAGGAGTATATCAACATCAAATACAGTGCACTTACCTGCTGCTGCTGTTGCTGCAGCTACAAGGTAAGTATTACAAATACATGGGATTCCTCCCCCTCTGGGGATAGTGAGAACTCAGACTGCACAACCTCAGATTCATCCATAAGCAAGGCCACAGCTTTACCTTGTAGTGCAGGTGATGTCCAGGTAGGATGGAGACAGACAGTGTTACTGTGTTATCTGGCTATGACACAGGTATTTGTGTCTCTTCATTCTCAGCTCCAGCACTAGTGCCAAAAACAGCCAGTTGCCTGGCCAGGCTTTACAAGAATCACAGTAAAAAGTGTCTGCCTATGAAAGTAAACTTTATTGTCATACAGATCAACACAGAGGAAAAAGTGTGTGTCACTGCACGAAATTTCGATACTCAGGCTCGTACCATAAGAATTATAGTTTACAGAAGGAAGATTAATAATAATTTAAAAATACTGAAATAAAAATCAAAAATAAGATACTAAAAATAAAAACAATAAAGTATAAAGTGTAAAGTGAGCTATGTAGATAACAATGACATATTGCACATAAATAATACACAATAAAAAACAAATTAAAGTGAACATGACTTCCTGTATTACAAGTGATGCCATGTGGCATTCCTGCTAAGAATGTCTATTAAGAAGAACTGGAAAATCCCAATATGCCAGTTTACCTTTGTTGCCATCATGATAGGGCTGAATACCTAATGTTCATATTCTAAAAATTATGTACTGCATGCTGTGGTCAGCCTATATTTGTATGTGCAAAACATAGAAAAGGTGTTTTGGGGTATGTAGTCTACAGTTCTGAAGAAGTCTCGATTCAAAAGAAGAAAGCTCTAAACTTTTTTATGTGAATAAACATTCATAAATTATATTGAGTTTCTTGCCTGCCATTTTGTTGATCCAATACCCCACTCAGGCATTATAAACAATTTATTTGTTTATTTATTTATTTTACATTTGTTGACTGGGATAGTCCGACTGGATACATGTCCATTTTCAGCGGAGGCCCAGGGAGAAAAGCTCCAAGATAATAATACACATTGAACATTTAGTAAAAGCTAGTTTCAAGCAGATTACAGTCATAAACAGTACCAGGATTTAGCACATATAGTTGTTGTTGTTTGTCTTTCGGCTTTTTCCTGGTAAGGGGTCACCACAATGGAACTCTGGTCCGCTAATGATTGGCAGTAGATTTTTTACGAAATGCCGACGTGCCAGCTCGACACCCAACCTTCAACAAAGGCACGCCCATTTACGCACCCATGTCTTTCAAATGCTACCCAACCGCGGGGAGGACATGCAGATTCCACACAGAAGGCACTCCCAAGCCAAGCCGAGAATCGAACGGGAGAGCCTCTTGCTGTGAGGTAACAACGCTACCGCCGTACCACAGTGGCTATATTTAGCACATATAGTACTTATTATAAAACACTTTACAAAACATAGCATTATTTTCAAAGTTAAACATACATAACATTAAATTCAGGTTTAAGACACACTGAGCAGCACTTATACAATTTAACCTTCCTGAAATGGAGTGGTAGAAAAAAGTTAGAAGTAGTTGAAGGTAAGGCACCTAAGAAATAGAGAGGTCACTAGTCGGGGTTAGTGCAAGGACATAAGCAATGAGCTCACTAATTTAGGTATAATCCTTTTCATCACTCATTGGATTACAAACTGGCTCATTGATAGGACCCAGGAGGTCAAAATAAGTTAAGCCACCTCCACCAAGAGGTCAATTACTAGTGGAGTCCCCTAGGGCTCTATACTGGGACCACTCTTTTTTTGGCATCTATTTCTCTGAAATGGAAGGAAATGCTGAAGGATTATGACTGACTAAGTTTGCAGATGGTTGCAGTCTGGGGGCTATCACCGACTCTCCTGCAGACACATTCTTCAAGAAGGTCTATCCCTCACTAACAAATGGTGTCAAAGCCATGATCTTAAACTCAATGCTAAGACAGCATAATTGTACTCTTTAGGAAGTCAACCATCCCAGCTAATTGCCATGTCAATAATATGCCCCTAAGAGTCAAGCCAGATGTCAGGGATCTGGGTTCATACATAAACATTAGCCTAATCTTCGACCACCACGTAGCCACAGTGGTGAGGAAATCATTTTATGTTGCACAGCTTATAAGTAAGGACATGGCATCTAGGTCCAAAGAGGTCATTATTCCACTGTGCTCCTCCCTTATCAGACCAGTCATAAAGTACAATGTTCCCTTTGGTATGTACCTGGCCAGGCATATGCAGCAAAAGTGATGTTAAAGGTTCCTTATAAAAAGAATACAGGGTGTAACTAACCTGCCTTATGCAGTGCACCTTAAAGCCCTTTTCCCTCGACTCAGTCTCCTGTAGATCACTGAGGGGTGATTTATACCTGGCTTACAAAGCATCTGCAAACCAAACACTTATGAATCTTCTAGATATTTGTAAATCAAAGAGTACCAGAAATACGAGGTCTAGGGACATGAATTTTGTCTGTGACTTAAACAGAACATGCTGAAGACAGATATGTGTCCCAAAGACTAACCCTCTTATGGTACAGACTTCCCATCCATGTGAAGCTCAGTTCATCTATTACCCATTTTAAGTGCAACCTAGGCCAGTAGATGGGAACCAGGAAATTTACATTGCTCCTGGCACCAATGTCCCTTGTGAACAGAGGTTACTTATAAACGTCTGGTCTTTGATATCCTATTCAGATACAAGGTATCATTATTCTTTTGGCTAGGCTTAGAAAGGCCTGCTGTGTCATTAGTGTAGTAACAATCTATTAATCTATGAATCTGTGTGTTCATAGCATCTTTTAGTTTACACATTCAAAATTTAATCTATGTGTACATAACATATGTAGGCATATACATTCATACTGCAATCTATGCAAATACAATGTTTAAGTATTTGCATTCATATTTCAGCCTGTGTACATAACATATATAGGTCTATACAGTCATACTACAATCTATGTGCACATAACATATATAAGTATATACAGTCATACTTCAATCTATGTGCACATAACATATGGTGGTATATACATTCATACTGCAATCTGTGTGCACATAACATATATAAGTCTATACAGTCATACTTCAATCTATGTGCACATAACATATATAAGTATATACAGTCATACTTCAGTCTATGTGTACATAACATATATAAGTATATACAGTCATACTTCAATCTATGTGCACATAACATATATAAGTCTATACAGTCATACTTCAATCTATGTGCACATAACATATATAAGTATATACAGTCATACTTCAATATATGTGTACATATATATATATATATATATATATATATATATATATATATATATATGTCTATACAGTCATACTTCAATCTATGTGCACATAACATATATAAGTATATACAGTCATACTTCAATCTATGTGCACATAACATATGGTGGTATATACATTCATACTGCAATCTGTGTGCACATAACATATATAAGTCTATACAGTCATACTTCAATCTATGTGCACATAACATATATAGGTATATACAGTCATACTTCAGTCTATGTGTACATAACATATAAAAGTATATACAGTCATACTTCAATATATGTGTACATATATATATATATATATATATATATATGTCTATACAGTCATACTTCAATCTGTGTGCACATAACATATATGTCTATACAGTCATACTTCAATCTATGTGCACATAACATATATAAGTCTATACAGTCATACTTCAATCTATGTGTACATAACATATATAAGTATATACAGTCATTCTTCAATCTATGTGTACATAACATATATAAGTCTATACAGTCATACTTCAATCTATGTGCACATAACATATATAAGTATATACAGTCATACTTCAATCTATGTGCACATAACATATATAAGTCTATACAGTCATACTTCAATCTATGTGTACATAACATATATGTCTATACTGTCATACTTCCATCTATGTGTACATAACATATATAAGTCTATACAGTCATACTTCAATCTCAGTGCACATAACATATATAAGTCTGTACAGTCATACTTCAATCTATGTGCAAATAACATATGGTGGCATATACATTCTTATTGCAATCTGTGTGCACATAACATATATAAGTCTATACAGTCATACTTCAATCTATGTGCACATAACATATGTAAGTATATACAGTCATACTTCAGTCTATGTGCACATAACATATATAAGTCTATACAGTCATACTTCAATCTATGTGCACATAACATATGGTGCTATATACATTCATACTGCAACCTTTGCCCACACAACATATATAAGTATATACAGTCATACTTAAATCTATGTGCACATAACATATATAAGTCTATACAGTCATACTTCAATCTATGTGCACATAACATATGGTGGTATATACATTCATACTGCAATCTGTGTGCACATAACATATATAAGTCTATACAGTCATACTTCAATCTATGTGAACATAACATATATAAGTATATACAGTCATACTTCAATCTATGTGTACATAACATATAAAAGTATATACAGCCATACTTCAATATATGTACATATATATATATATATATATATATATATATATATATATATATATATATATATGTCTATACAGTCATACTTCAATCTGTGTGCACATAACATATATAAGTCTATACAGTCATACTTCAATCTATGTGCACATAACATATATAAGTCTATACAGTCATACTTCAATCTATGTGTACATAACATATATAAGTATATACAGTCATTCTTCAATCTATGTGTACATAACATATATAAGTATATACAGTCATACTTCAATCTATGTGTACATATATATAAGTCTATACAGTCATACTTCAATCTATGTGCACATAACATATATAAGTCTATACAGTCATACTTCAATCTGTGTGCACATAACATATGGTGCTATATACATTCATACCGCAGTCTATGTGCACATAACATATTTTGGTTTATACACTCATACTGCAATCTATGCACACATTACATATGCAGGTATATACAATCATACTACAGTCTATGTGCACGGTGCACCTAATGGGTCTATATCATATGTTTGAAGTTTTATAACTTTGAACATTAAAATATCGAATTTAAATGTTTGAAGTTATAAAACTTCAAACATATGTATAAAAAAAAATCCAAACCCAAAACTAACGGCTGTAGGCAGGGGGCAAGCCCTCCGGCACCCCCCAGCACACCCCCTGCTCTTTAAATATACCAACTTTGAGACCGCACTACAGTGCAGTAAGAGAAATACCAACTCTGAGACCGCACTACAATGCAGTAAGGGAAATCTTCCCTTTACTGCACTATAGTGTGGTCTCAGAGTTGGTATATTTAAAGAGCAGGGGGTGTGGGAGGTGCAGCCGCCCATGTGGGGGGTGCAGGGGGGCTTCCCCCCTGCCTACACTAGTCAGGTAAGTTCCATTTGTTTTTGTTTTTTTTTTATTATTATATGTTCGATGTTTGAAACATCGAACATTTAAATTTGATTATTTAACGTTCAAAGTTTTCAAACTTCGAACATATAATATAGACCCCACCTAACATTTGTAGGCATACACATTCCTACTGCAATCTATATGTCCATAACATATGTAAGTATATACATTCATATTGCAGTTTATGTATAAATAACACATGCAGGTATATACAGACATTCTGCAATCAATGTACACATAACATGTGGGTATATACAGTCATACTGCAATCTGTATGCAGCTATCATATGGAGTTATACACATTCATACCTCAATCGGTGTGTACATATGATATGTAGGTATATGCAATCATACTGCAATCTATGTCTACCTAACATATGTAGGTTTACACATTCATATTTCAATCTATGTCCACATAATATATGGAGGAATGCACATTCATAATGCTAATCTAGCATAAACTGAATTTGTGAGTAAAGATGCACAGATAAATACAGTGTAGCAAACTGTTGCAAATTACTGTGTACCTCCTCAGAGCTGCCTGTAATTCCACATTTTTTTTTTCCTTAACACTGTTGCCTAGACAGCTAAAATAATAGATTCTAAGGTGTGGGTTTGATGGCGTACAAAGTGGCGGTGTAACAGATCTGCAACTTTATATCTCTTTGCACAGTATGCAGACAAATGCGTTCAAGTTCTGTGCATATCTGAGTCACTTTAACTTGCCTGTACACTTCTATGACAACAAGTGCAGCTAGGTGCCTGGGCTTGCTTCTGATGTTCCATGCTCATGGGCTCATGCAGGAGACCTGCATGAGTATGTGAGTCCTTGTTTACTGCAGCAAAAAGCTGCTCTACACGTGATGCAGAAGCCATGTAGCATACATAATTCACAAGCTACCAGTTTCCTCCTTGTGAAAGTCCAATCATTTTGAGAGGATTTCACATGGCACTCACATCTTTTGATGGTTCCCAGTGAGGAATGCATGCCTGCTATGTGAAGGAATGCAAGATTCTGCTTTACCTCCTTCACAAGCTTCAGGGAGTAACAACTGCAGCCTGATGCTTGTCTCTTTAGAAAACATAATACTTGATACTACATGAGCATTGTCAGGTGAGGGTATGGTGCAGGCAGTGCCAACCTGATGATGTCTATGCATGGGAAACAGAGGTAAGGCAACAATACCCTAAATGTGCACATCTCAGTCACAGTCTCACTGTTTTTTTTTTTTTTTGCAAATCTTCTTGATACTGGCAAGTCTTTGTTTCAGGTTAATTATTTTGTTGTGCTTTTTTTCAGGTGGAAGGTTAAGTGGTTTGTATTGTAATATGCTAATTACTTACATTTTGCTTTTATTCAACAGACTGGGTTAACATTATGATAGCAGTGGTGAAATAAAGTAAAAGTAATTATGTATTTGTGTACTTCAAATGATCTGAACAGTAAAATATTGACAGTCAAATGATTGGCAGTAAAAATATCTAAACTGCAAAATATCCAAACACAAAATAGCAGAAAAATAGCAAAATCAGATTATACTGGGTAAGGGTTTATACATTCTCCCCACTATTATGTGACCATGGAGTTGATATATATATAATTAGCAGTGGATGTGGGGCGTGCAACCCCCTACATGGGGGTACATTGGGGCTTGCCCCCTGCACAAACATTGAAAAATTTGCTAAAAGCTAACCATATAGAAAATCACTGAAAAGCCTGAAAATATAGAATCATATTTTGTCAGTGTTTTTGCAGGAGAAGAAGCCACCCCCCCTACACCACCTTCTAACTTCTGTCATGGGATTTAGTAAATGAAGCTGGATGATGAGAGCCTGAAAGTGTGTACATTTAACACCCCATCAGAAAATATCAGTTTTTGCAGATGCCGTTTGAGATTTTGTCAGTCTCAGATGACTTCCAAAAGTCAATTCCAAATACTGTGGAAGGCCTAGTCAGGTAATGAATACCATATTTGGCATACTGGCATGGGGCAAGAAACAGATGAAGCATTGATCATATTGACAAAGGTCTTGAAAAAAACTGTGACTTGATAATATGAAACTGAATCCAAAGTAGAACCAAGTGGGTATGAACTCTATAAATGACATGAGACATACAGAGTATGGAATACATCCCAGTCCCCAAAATGTCAAAGCTATAGTGCAGAGGGTATGTTACAAAGACTGCCTCACAAAATCTCTTTGGAATGGTTCAGTATATTGTAAAGTTCTTCCCTAATAAAACCAAAGTACTAATGCCACTGAAAAAAATTGCCTGAAAAGAATGCTGAATGATATTGAGAAATGAACAAGAAAACAGCTTCAAAAGGTGGTTACAGATGCTTCTGCCTTGAAATATTATGACAGCAGCAAGCAAGTAGTCTTACAAGTTAATGACAGTCTGACCCATGGACAGTATTACTACAAAAGGTAATCCCCATAGCATATGGATCTTTAACATTAGCAGAAACACAGATATATGCTGACAGAAGTCAATCATAATTCACTTCAGTGCGTCCTTCTAAAAACTTTGTATTAGAAACTACTGCAGAAAATATTATTGACCCTCCAGAAATGTCATATTACTGTGATGTGTACATATGGAAATATCTTAACAAACCATACTTGAAGACTTTTTAAGAAACAATTATGAAGTGGTAACAGAAGCCTTGCACTTCCCAATGTGAAAAGAGAAACAGAAAGGAAAAAAAGGAGTTAAACTGATACTGAATGCAATGGTTAACAAGGCCATTCTTAAAATGGATAGCCTGCAACAAAAAGAAAACTCTCCTTAGATGTGTAGCCATACTTAACATTCCATGATAAAGTTAAGTGATACTGACTGCAATTTAAAGGTAGCATCATAATTATACCTCTGCTTTTGAGAAAATGCATGTTTGCCTAGCTGCATTTGGCTCAACTACATATAGTAAAAGGCACACAGCAAGCCAAAAACATAGGTATTATCCAGCAACATTTGCAATTTTGCTGTACAGAGCTGAATATCTAAAGCGTTTTTGAGGAGTGCCAAATTTTTCTTTTGGTATTAAGTTGTGTACCTTTGTGTATGTGTGTGTGTGTGTGTGTCTTACATGGACTAGTATCCCATCCATTATTTGATGTCTGCTTACAAAGAAGCTTGTCATCATATACTCTGGCTTCCTCCCCACATCCATAACTCATGGTTAAAGAGGTATCAGAAAACAGATGAGTTAATTAATGTTCACATGCTGTCTATTTATCTTATCATATAGACCTCCACTAAAAATGAGTTCTGCCCAGCTAGACTCCCTGGTCCTAGCTTCAGGACTACAAATTCCTATGTAATATTAAAAAGGCCAAGACCATGATTTTTGCCACTCTTCAAATACTTAGCAACGTCCCTTCCAAATGGACTATTATTCAGAAGAAAACAATCATCTGGTTTGACCCTGGCTTAAACTTTCAACATCACCCACAAAATTACCAAGCTATTTTCTTTTGGGAGGGAGATCTGACATTTCCTCTCTCCTAAAGGGAAATCTGCCATAGAAAAAAAATAGTTCTTATGTCAGTTGGAATATGGACTCGCCATCATTGCTTCTACCTCTAAAAAGAATCTTACCACCCTTACAAACCACTGTAAATAATTTTTGCAGATATATTACTCTGTTCCCCAAAAAGAACATCAGTCCACATTACAATTTAAAGCTAAATGCCTCACAGTCCCACAAAGGACTGGACATCTTTTAGCATCCCCAGTTTGAAAACTATTCATCCTAGACACCTTCCCCTAGCTCACAAGTAGGCTAAGGCTAATAAGCCCCTATAACCTCCGATCCCTCCTAATTACTTAGCCCCCCCAAACAATCAAAGCAAGCTTCGACCCACTGAATTCTCATTTTCAGTACTTGCTCTTATGATCTGTAGTCTTTGCACCCTCACCTACCGTCCATCCCCACATACATTAAATTCTATCTTCTAGGTTTATAGGTACTTACTAAGCTATTCATCTGGGAGGATCATAAGATGTCTAGAGTTATATTCCCATGGTAGTGTTTATCTCCTGTATTTTGCTTAGAAATAACCAAGAGATGGCCTGAACAAGGATATGTTAAGACATTTACATGCTTATCCTATCCACGAAGGACATGAGGACATATTTGCTAAAGTGAGGGTGAATTTGCTGTTACCCATCCAGCCACTCATCCAAATTATGTCTGAATAGAGTAAGGGAAGTACTTTGCTTTATGTTGATTGGAAGATGGTTTCACGGAAGTGGTATGCTCTTGCTCTGCGATACAAACCTATTCCTCCAATGTGCTCTATTTATTTTGCAAAAAAGACTGAGATCCCTTGAGAGGGTATTTCTGATACCACTGTACTTGCGAATGTGCAAAAGGACTGACAGGGATAACAAGAAATGAGCAACGGTACACAATCCCAAATAGGCTGGTTTAATGATTAAAGCAGCCTATTTGGGATTGTGTACCGTTGCTCATTTCTTGTTATTCCTAGTTCATGAAGTGATTTGTGCTTGCTCTGGATTGAAAAGGACTGACAGATTAGGGTCTGTTGAAGTTTTATAAGTGGGGTGCTATTTGGATTGCTGAGTCTTGTTGTTTCAATAGGGAGCCACAACTAACAGGTAAACATTGGTTCTTACTAAGAATATAGTCTAGCAGACTCTTAGGCAGTCCAGTCCAATTTTGCCATAGCACTGTGTGATTTAGTGATTCGGTCAGACTCAAGCATAGAAAAATGGAGGCTGATGGAAACAAACATATTGTCTACAGAAAGCAACTTGTTAATAACTCAACTCATAGGTTGAGTTGTCTGACCGAACTGCTATAGAAAGCAAGGAAATAGCTGTTCAGTAAAGAAAACATCAGGAACCGCATCTACATTTTCCTTGTATATTCACTGTATATTTTAGCTATCTGCCAGACCAGTTTCCTACTTTTTTTCTTACACATTAAAATATTATAATAAAGTAAAATTTAACAAAAAAAAAAAAAAAAGAATTAAAATTGTAGTCACCACTTCACCACTAGATAGCAGTCTCTGACAATTTATGCAAGGATTCTGGCTATAACTATTGCATACATCTGGCTTTTGCTCATAGAAGTAGAATGCATAGAAGGAAGAAATGAAAAGTCACTGAGTAGATGATTTGATCAGATGGTCCCCTGAGAGAAGTCAACATATAAGAACAGTTTTGCAATTAGTCCAGGTAATCACTGTCCTTTAGCAAGTAAGCCCTGCTCAGGATGCATTTAGCATTGTAAACTGATTGGGAAGATACACATGGCATGTTACATACATGCATACATAAATAAATAAAAATAATTCAAGGGCACACAATAATGCTTTTTAGTCTGCCAACATACCAGAATAGTCATACCTATAATAAGTGCCCAAGTTATTCTGAAAAAATATTTAAACTAGTGCTTAATTTTAATATCATTTGTTAGCCTATTCCATGAATCAGCTACGCTCTCAGGGAACTAAGCATACTGACAATAATTGCACCTACTAAGACATAATCCTGATAAATGTCACATGAACACTGGCTCCTGTCATTATCAAAGAGACAATGACTTGGAATAGAAGGAAGCAGACACTGAAGCCCTACCTTGTATGCACTTTAGCAGCAGCTGCTTCAGTAAGGGCTTTGATTTATATCATATTAGAATGCTATTCTTTGCCAGTGCTCTCCACTGTAAGCGTTTATCTTTTCCTCTTGCTACATCTCCATGAAGCTCAAATATTATGCACCAACAGAAAATGTCAGCACCCCACACACACCATTAAGAAGGCAGTATATTACTTTAAATGTAAGGCAGGGTCATTTTTTTCTGTGCATACAAAGGTGGCACATAGCAGCCAAGCATCAATAGCAGCAGAACATCCTGCAATAATTGAATGCAAGTTTTATTTTTGTCACTTTTATTTCAAATAAATAATAATTTGCCCATTTGAGTGCCCCGGCCAGCACCTGGAACAGCTGCACCCTTTGTCTCTTCCTTCCAATGGCAATAACTTTCAGTGTCTATATATATATATATATATATATATATATATATATATATATATATATATATATATATATATATATATATAGGTATCTTACATTACCATCCAAGCATTTCCTAATATCATATCCTTATGGCAGCAATAATACCTGATACGATAAGGAAAAAAAAAACTTCCACTGAGTGACCTCCCAAACCTCTTGTATCAGAGGCACATGGGATATGTGCAAATGACCCTTATGAACATCAGGTGGATATGCATATTTTGGCCTTGTTATGACCTCGTCAACACAGCACAAGCAGAATGTTTGACTAAGCATAAGAAACACAGGGCTGTTATACCCAGCTGATGTCCATTATCATTAGGGTCACTACAAAAATATCCCAAACAACAAACTAAAACAATAAGTGAGAAGGTCACTGAAAAACCAATCAGTAAAAACAAAAATGAAAACTCCAGCAAAACTAGAACTTCCACTGAGTGACCTCCCAAACCTCTTGTATCAGAGGCACATGGGATATGTGCACATGACCCTTATGAACATCAGGTGTTTCAGCTAATTGGCGATTCTGAATGCCCATGACTTGGTTTGTCATTTTAATGGACAATTTCAGGACAATAAAGCCAAACCCCACTAGCTGTGGATATGCATATTTCGGCCTTGTTATGACCTCGTCAGCACAGCACAAGCAGAGTATTTGACTATGCTTAAGAAACACAGGGCTGTTATACCCAGCTGATGACAATCATGATTAGGGTCACTGCAAAAATATCCCAAACAACAAACTAAAACAATAAGTGAGAAGGTCACTGAAAAACCAATCAGTAAAAACAAAATGAAAACTCCAGCAAAGCTAGAACTTCCACTGAGTGACCTCCCAAACCTCTTGTATCAGAGGGACATGGGATATATGCAAATGACCTTTATAAACATCAGGTGTTTCAGCTAATTGGTGATTCTGAATGCCCATGACTTGTTTGGGAGGTCACTCAGTGGAAGTGCTAGCACACACACACACACACACACACACACACACACACACACACACACACACTCACAACCACAAACACATGCACACACACACACACACACACACACACACACACACACACACACACACACACACACACACACACACACGCACAAACATAAATATAACCTTTTTCTGTCTATACCCACTGACCCCCAGATTCATAAACATCATATACAGTCCCATAAATGAGACTTGCTATTTGTGCCTTGTCCATGGTCCTGACTCAAACATGACTTAGTTATAAAATTTAATCACTTTAGTGTAAGATCCTACACAAATGGACCCATATCTAACTTTAGCACTGATGACATGCACACTGTAGCCACGTCTTCACAATTGCTTAACAGCTGCTAAAACCAAATAATTTTGTTTTTTTAAAATAAATAGCTCTTTATTTACATATGTCAGAATATTTTTCACTTTGTAGCCTCAACTGTTCTACAACACACATGCCAAGTTCATTGTGTACACTAAGCGTTAGCATTGTCCCCAACTACTAAAGTATATAGCCTATAAATGATTATACATGAAACAATATCTATATGAAATCAGTTATACAATAGTAACAATAGTTTTCTTATTGATGCCTATTGTTGAATTCTTTCATCAGGTGCTTTATGATTTTATGCAAGTTTTTCCTGTCATAGTTTGTCGTCACCCAGTTCATAAAAACAGATCTTATAAAGATACTACACAGGAGCACCAGGGTGTTTCCTGCTCAGCTATCATGGCCAGATGTGCTTCATAAATGAGACTTGTGCATATTATGCTATGGCATATAGCTGTGCTAGGGTCTTCCTCTGGTAGGAGATGTTTCACCTTTCTTTGTGGATATCTGGCTGTCTCTGCACTGTAGACTTTCCCACTTGGCCTTCCTCCATTTAAATGTTAGTATTTAGTTATTTTTCACTTCCAGTTTCGTATGATAATGTCATTGTTAAACTACATTTTGCTGTGCAAAAGCATATTGTTGTAGGTCAGTCAGTGCAGTTTACGTTTTTGTGTCTGTGGACCACAGTGGCATTTGCATAAAATGTAGTCTCTTTAAACAGTATAAGTGCAGTTTACACACTTGTGAGGTACAGATCCTATTGCTGGCTGTTACATGGTACCTACTTTCTACCTTGGCCCCTACATGTATGCAATAATATCCACATATGCCACATATGCATGGAGTACAGGTTCTTTCATGAACTGAGTATAACTTTGGTACATGCTCATCATCATGTACCAGCCCTGTGCAACTATATATATAGTTTATCAATTCAAGCCTTGGGGTTGATAGGCTGATTGACTATTCTTCATGCTTGGTGAAAATCTCCTTAACTCAGTTAGTCAACAGCTGGTTTTATTATGTACATGTTTATTCTATTATATACTGTTACTTTGCTTGTGCCTGCAGCATGACTGAAAAAGAGCCTTGGCTCCAGTTGAAAAAAGTCTGAATATAGGTATTTCAATTTGTCTGTGACTATGCATCTGTGTATTTGTGTGTGTGTGTGTGTGTGTGTGTGTGTGTGTGTGTGTGTGTGTGTGTGTGTGTGTGTGTGTATGTCTTCTTCTTCTTCTTCTTCTTTCGGCTGCTCCTGTTAGGGGTCACCACAGGGGAATATCTGTTTCCATTTCTTCCTGTACTCTGCATCTTGCTCTGTCACACCAACCACCTGCATGTCCTCTCTCACCACATCCATAAACCTTATCTTAGGCCTTCTTCTTTTCCTCTTACCTGGCAGCTTCATCCTTAGCATCTTTTTCCCAATATACTCTGCATCCCTCCTTAGCACATGTCCAAACCAATGTAATCTTGCCTGTCTGGCTTTGTCTGCAAACCTTCCAACCTGGGCTGACCCTCTAATATACTTATTCCTAATCCTGTCCATCCTCGTCACACCCATTGCAAATCTTAACATCTTTAACTCTGCCACATCCAGCTCTGATTCCTGCCTTTTTTGTCAATGCCACTGTCTCCACAACCCATATAACATAGCTGGGCTCGCTACCCTCTTGTAGACCTTCCCTTTCACTCTTACTGGTACTCGTCTGTCACAAATCACTCCTGACACTCTTCTCCACCCACTCCATCCTGCCTGTATTCTCTTCTTCCCCTCTCTTCTACACTCACCATTACTCTGAACTGTTGATCCCAAGTATTTAAACTAATCTACCTTTGCCACCTCTACTCCCTGCATCTTCACCATTCTTCTATCCTTCCTCTCATTCACACACATATACTCTGTCTTAGTCCTGCTGACCTTCATTCCTCTTCTCTCTAGAGCATATCTTCACCTCTCCAGGGTCTCCTCCACCTGTTCCCTACTCTCACTACAGATCACAATGTCATCTGCAAACATCATAGTCCACGGGGACTCCTGTCTGATCTCGTCTGTCAACCTGTCCATCACCATTGCAAATAAGAAAGGGCTCAGAGCTGATCCTTGATGTAATCCCACCTCCACCTTAAATGCATCTGTCACTCCCACCGCAGACCTCACTGCTGTCACACTACCCTCGTACATATCCTGTGATACTCTGACATACTTCTCTGACACTCCCGACTTCCTCATACGATACCACAACTCCTCTCTAGGCACCCTGTCATATGCTTTCTCTAAGTTCACAAAGACACAATGCAACTCCTTCTGACCTTCTCTGTACTTCTCCATCAACACTCTCAGAGCAAACATCGCATCTGTAGTGCTCTTTCCTGGCATGCAACCATACTGCTGATCACTAATCATCATCACCTCCCTTCTTAACCTAGCTTCCACTACTCTTTCCCATAACTTCATGCTATGAATTATCAATTTAATCCCTCTGTAGTTACTACAGCTCTGCACATCACCCTTATTCTTAAAAATTGGTACAAAAACACTTTTACTCCATTTCTCAGGCATCCTCTCACTTTCCAAGATTTCATTAAACAATCTAGTTAAAAACTCCACTGCCATTTCACCTAAACACCTCCATGCTTCCACAGGTATGTCATCTGGACCAACAGCCTTTCCATTCTTTATCCTCTTTATAGCTATCCTTACTTCCTCCTTGCTAATCCACTGCACTTCATGATTCACTATCCGCAAATCATCACACCTTCTCTCTCTCTCATTCTCTTCATTCATCAGCCCCTCAAAGTACTCTTTCCATCTGCTCAACACACTATCCTCGCTTGTGAGTACGTTTACCTCATTATCCTTTATCATCTTTACCTGCTGCACATCTTTACTAGCTCGGTCCCTCTGTCTAACCAGTCAGTACAGGTCAATTTCTCCCTCCTTAGTGTCCAGCCTTTCATACAACTCTTCATATGCCTTATCCTTAGCCTTCGCCACCTCTCTCTTTGCCATGCACCTCATCTCCTTATACTCCTGCCTACTTTTTTCATCTCTCTGACAATCCCACTTCTTCTTCGCCAACCTCTTTCTCTGTATACTCAGGAACTCTTCACTGCAACCCAGTGCTTGTCTTAACTCATCCCTGAACTCCATCTCACAATTACCCTTTTTCAGTTTCCACGATTTGATCCTTGGTGCTGCCCTCACACTCCTCCTCCTCTTCTTGATCACCAATGTCATCCTACAAACCACCATCCTTTGCTGCCTAACAACACTTTCCCCAGCCACCACTTTACAGTCTCCAATCTCCTTCAGACTGGCCCTTCTACATAAGATATAATCCACCTGTGTGCATCTCCCACCACTCTTGTATGTCACCCTATGCTCCTCCCCGTGTGTGGGTATGTAAATACTTACATAACATATATTTTAGATGTAAAATACTTTCCCCAACAATTGCATATCTGCAACAAGTTTAAACCTTTGCCGGAGGAAGTAGTTTGCATAAAAATATAAACTATATATATATATATATATATATATATATATATATATATATATATATACTAATAAAAAACAAAAACAATTTAACAGATAGCCTATTATCTAAGGTCAATAATGCCCCCCAGAGTGAACATTATCAGGAAATAACAGACCTTCCAGGGTTGTTCAGGCCCTTAGCCTAGTTACTTCCCTGATAATACCCATCCTGTTGGGCATTATTGCTATTTGATAGAATACTAGCTCATGCAATGAAATGATTCAACCCACTTTCTAATATCAAATTCCTATTTCACATCCTGGGATTCAGTTGCTTAACTTGTCAGAAAGACAGAAGAGATTAGCTAGATGACATTTTAAATGCAAAGAAAATTGTATAAGTACCTGTTAAGCCTGTTAAGAAACAGCTGTAATAAAAGCTTTTTAAAATACTGATGTCCCTGTATTGTTTGCTTTCAGAGAATGAGTACGTTAATTACAGAACACTGAATAACTTCGCAATTTTATGTTATTTAAGGAAGGTATATGCTTAGGGCCCAAATTCATTTTTGGTTTTGTGAGTAGAAGTGGGAGTTATAGTTATGGTGTATGATCTGGAACAAGGAACAACTAGAGTACTAGCTATTTGACAGGTTGGGTACAGTTATAATAGCTGCCTAAAGAACAAGCGTTGTAACTCTATGTATTTACTGTATGTATTGTATATACTTTTAGGTACGTTATACTTGACCCCCTTCTATATAACCTATTCAAAAATAACCTGCACACAGCCTGTGAGCATGTTCATTTGTACAATATGCACATGACTCAGCTTTCATCTGTGTATACAAGAACCTAACAGTACTACAAGAAATAAACCAGCAGTCATTCTCCTTTATAGAATTCTAGCTGGAAAACTCTCAACATCTCTTGAACCACAAAAAAGATGAAACTCAGTCTATATATTCCTAAACAGCTGTGTGACCAAATAAATCTTCACTGTAATTTCAACCAACAATACAAAAATATTAATGGTTGTACATATACAACTGCTAGGCTTAACCAAGAAATGATCAGATAAAATTTGATCAGCATATACTTCAAGTAATAACTAAAGAAATAGGTTCTCTATATAAGGTTAAACCATTTCTGACTGATGTAGCCATACACAACTTATTTACATCTAGCACTCCTATATGCCTCCCCAGTCTTTACTAACCGAAATTAAATCTACCAAATAAATGTGAGCAACAAGTAACAAAGTAACAAATTTCCAAAAAAGCAGCACTATAGAGCTCATAACTGTCATACTCTACAACAACTAAATTGGCTTGAACTGACTCACAATTACCGACAACAGACAAGCTACTTCAAATCCTGAGAAATACCTAGCATTAAAAAGTATCATTCAACAATACTATCCAAAGAGAAGCCTAGGCTACACCAAAACATCTTTGCTCCAATAGCTAAGTCGACAAACACTGCAAGTGAGTCCATATATTCAAACTGCTTGCCCATGCATGTGTGTGTGTGTGTGTGTGTGTGTGTGTGTGTGTGTGTGTGTGTGTGTGTGTGTGTGTGTGCAAATTCATGCGTGACTGCACGTAGGTGCTAACATGCATGTATATGAGAGACAGACAGACACAGAAAGAGAGTATAAGTGAGAGACAGCGAGAGAGACAGAGACAGAGCTGACTGCAACAGGAAGTCCATCAGCACATTTTCATTAAACAATAAGAACTATGAAAATCTTAAGTATGGCATTATTGACTGACTTTAATCCTCAGTGATCTACCAGCAACATAAATATAAGTGCAGCACTGTATGATAGTAAAACAGTTGCAATACCTTGCATCCTGTGATTTCTTTTTTCATTCATTTGCTCAAAGTGAGACATCTGAGATTTATTAATTCAGCAAAATAGCTGCAACTTCTTCTGTGTGTCTGCCTGTCTGTGCATGTGTCTCCGTCTGTGCTTCTTGAATGTTGGTTTCTACAAATAAATAGACTCCCTCAAGCAAAGTACCTCTTTTTAAGCACAACCTGGATAACTGGATGGGAAATAGAAAATACATCCCTGGGATTCCACCCGTGTCCCTGCTAGACAGGGGCATCAGGTGCTTTTTTGTCTAAACATGGGCTAAACTCTTGGCTAGGCTTATAAGGGCCTCAGGGCCAATAGCCTAGTAACTTCCTATGATCCTATGATAAAGTCATTTAAATGTGAGCAAAGACTACATCTCATGGATACTTGGATATGCACCTGTGCATTCTCAGGTTAGACTAAAAATTACTCAATGAACATCAAAGTACACATTGAATGCACCTTTGTGGGTTCCCAGGTTAGGTTATGCTTACAAATACATAATGAATTCAGTACTTAAACATAAGTTGGCTCCCCACAGAAGTGTCTTACTTCCTGTCCTCATATCTCGCTATTTTATTTCTCATCCTTCAAATTTCTCTTAGTAACAAACCTTTTCCCCTTTCCATGTGTTTTTCTTCTTACCTCCTTTCTTATGCAAAACATTTCATGCCATTTCAATTAATACTTAACTTTCATTAAATGCCATTATCTGTTCTTCTTATAAATATCCTCTCCTACATCCTGCATATGGCATAAGATTAAACTTTTATTAATCAATCAGTTATGATTTTTTGTCCTAACTTCATTAATGTAACATTTTCGCTGTCAATATATGGAGTCTGTTCTACCCCTCCTACAGCATGTATAACTTGCAGCATATTCACTTGATTATACTCATGTCCCATGTACACCCCTTGTACATGACTGTTGTAACTATTGTTATCCTATGTATACTATGTATATATATATATATATATATATATATATATATATATATATATATATATAATGCTCTATCTGTTTGTAAACGTCATTTAACTGTGGAGCTTTTCTCCCCAAGCCCCTGCTGAAAAGGGATTATTACCCATTCAGATGCTCCTGGTAAACAAATGCAAAATAAATAAATATATTAGAACACCACCAGTTTTGGTGTTTAACCAATCAGATGACAATGAAAATGCTTATTTTATGTATTACATTGTATTACATACTATGAGAACAGTAGGAAGATATTTGCCTACCTAAATACATGCTTCTAATATGCAGCTGCTGCCTCCATTTTAGGCTGTCCAAGCCTTTCCTGCTGTCTCACACCCTCATGAATGCCCCTGTGGATTCACAATGATTTGATCTCTCAGGTATTCTGCCAAAATGGTCCAAAATGTTCTAAGTGAAAAAAAAATTAGGGGGTACCGGTTAAATTGGGTACCTCCCGCTATATCTGTTGATTCCAAACCAACTTCTTAATCTAGATAGTTTGACTAGTAGCACTACCAAATTTTCATTGTAACTACTTTTTGGTTTGGTATGTAGATTTGTTCAAATTATGTCTTGTATAATTTATACCTTACAAAACCACATTCTCATATACTCTGTCAAAAATCCTGCATTACCATGGATTAATTCTTAATTGTTGTTCATGAATTATTGGAATTTACGATCTGCCTATCCATCATTTAATTAAACTGCACATCATACAATAATTCATCAAATTCAGCATTAAAAATATCTAATAGGCAGGAATATTAGTCCAGCTGTCTGTCTAATGGTCACCAGAGGGAGAATCCTATGTCTTCCAGAAATGTAGCCTGCTGTCAACATATTTAGTCAATTTTGCTGCCCAGTTAATCATGCTCCTTCCAACTCCTATCCCATGTTTATAAATGTGTTCATCTCTGTATCACTACATAACTTCTGTAGATCATAACTGATCCAGTAATGTCAAGATGACACAATAAGCTCACCCTGATACCATAACATCCAGAGCCAGGTGATATTAGCAGTAAAACTCAGTCCTAGGATAAGCTCACCCTGGTACCAAAATATCCAGGGCCAGGTGCTATTAGCAATAAAACTCAGTCCTGGGATAAGCTCACCCTGGTACCAAAACATCCAGAGCCAGTTGTTATTAGCAGTAAAACTCAGTCCTGGGATAAGCTCACCCTGATACCAAAACATCCAGAGCCAGGTGCTATTAACAGTAAAATCAGTCCTAGGATAAGCTCACCCTGGTACCAAAACATCCAGAGTCATATGCTATTAGCAGTAAAACTCAGTCCTAGGATAAGCTCGCCCTGGTACCAAAACATCCAGAGCCAGGTGCTGTTAGCAGTAAAACTCAGTCCTGGTACATTAGTTCACAGCGACTTTGCAGATGCATTTTAAAGCTACAATGCATCCAGGTGCAACTTAAGACTTGACTTTCATGAAGTTACTATCAATGATCCCATCTCAAAAATTAGTTAAATTTGCTCTGTTTGCCAACATTTATAAAATAGTAGGGATGCTTTAACAGTTAATGAATGCATGCTCAACCATTTAAATTCTGTGAGAAGTAAAAAAAAAATATTATTATTAAAGCTCTTCCATAGACTTTCTCCATTATGGTGTGGAGATTTAGCATTCTTCTCCAGCTGAGGTTTTGTACCCCCCAATACTGTACTGATCCCAACCCATTCTTATTCAGCTTACTCACTTAAATCCTCATCTGATCTGACAAATTGGTGCATGCAATTCTATACTCATGCCATGTTTTAAATTGCATTTACTCAGGCATCAGTCATATAACATATCTGAGGGTAATGCAGTGTTGTTATCAGATACAAAGGTGTGGACACAGCTGTGAAGGCAGGCAACAGTTGTCAGAATATGCACAGGTGGGGACGGTCACAGTGATGGGAACCAGTAATGGACAATAGGTGGAATAGGTGGGTACTATGGGTGTGATTAAAGTTTGTGACATGCCAAGGGATTGGAAGAAGGTGGGAATACTGTGTAAAGAGGGGATGATGCTTACTTAGAGGGGTAGGTATCAGGGGATGATGCAAACGTAGAGGGGTAGGTGTCCAGGAGAACTATATATACATCCAAACTTTGTGCCAGGGAACACTGCTCCTGCAGTTACAGCTACATGGTGTGTTTTTGTGACAGGTATTGTGGGGCCTCAAGTGGTAAGGATGCAAACCATGAGCATTAGTTTGTAATTAGCTCTAAGCAAACACGTGGGAAAAACAACGGGAAACTGTAAATTAAAAACAGCAAATTGAAAGTAAAAAGTACAAAAACTGTAAGAAAAAATATATGTCTGTATGCAAACTGCCAGCCATAAAACCTGAAATGGTCATACAGCAGGCTTACCTGGCATATCAAAAGATTTAAAACAATGCATCCATGTTCTTCTTTCAGCTTTTCCCGGTTAGGGGTCCTCACAGTGGAACTCCAGTCCGCTAATGATTGGCAGTAGATTTTTTACGGGTGCCAAGGTACCAGCTCGATGCCCAACCTTCAACGAGGGAACGCCCATTCTACGCATGTTTTTCGAACACCACTCAACCACGCGGAGGACATGCAGACTCCAAACAGAAGGTGCTCCCGCCGAGAATCGAATGGGAGAACCTTTTGCTTTGAGGCAGCAATGCTACCGCTGCACCACCGTAGAATAAAAGATTTAAAATATAAATAAGAAATTTTAATTAAAACAAACTACAGGAGAAAAACAAGAATGTATGCCAATAAATAAAATGCATATATTGACATTAGAAACCAAGAAACACAAAATGGTCATACAGCAGGCTTGCCAGTAGCTCATATAAACTAAACTTTGTCATCTTATGCTTACCTAAAATAAAAATGTTATTTCTCACCTTCACCCACAGTTCAGATACATTTAATCCCTTTTCAGTCAAGACATGCAACAGAAATGTTTGCTAACTAGTCCTAACCAATGACTCCAAGGAGAAAAAAAAAACAAATTTTAAGCAAAACAACACATACAAAATAAAACAAACTGCAATGAAACAAGAGCAAAAGACAATAAACAATGCAAGTATGTAATCCATAAACTCAGAAATCCAAAACGGTGACAGAGTAGCTTTCCCTGGCAGTTCAAACATATTTAACCTTGTTCTGTTCTGCGTACCATAAATAAAAATTGGACTTCTCAGCACCACACACAATTCCAGTAGAGTTGATCCAGCTAATTCATTTGCAGTCAAAGAAAGTAACATGCATGTTTTTTAACTAACCCTAATAAATAACTTTTTTAAAAAACATAAAGAAAAAAACAAACAAAATGTAAGTTAAAGCAATAAAATTAAAGTAAACCAAACTGGACTAAAACAAGAACAGTATTAAGAAACATTGTACGTATTTACACTATAAAAAAGCTCCAAAATGGTCACAGAGCAATCTTACCTGGCAGTTCACACATATTAAAACCTTGGAATGTTCTTCTTACCTTAGATAAAACTGCAACTTCATAGCTGCTCTCACAGTTGCAATCCAGTTAATACTTTTTCAGTCAAGGAATGCAACAAAGATGTTTGCTATCTAACCCTAACCAACAACCTTTTAAAATTCCAATAAAAACACTTTAAAAAAATTAAAACATGCTGCAATAAAACAGAAGCAAAATACACTAACATGTAAATATGCAACTATAAACTAGTAAATCCAAAAGAAGCATGGAGTAGTCTGACTTGACAGCTGACACAGAATTACTTTTCTCTCCAAATGTTGCCTGTTAGCAATCAATACTTGCATTCCTACCTCTAAGAACATTGCTCAAACATCACATATTAGGCATTAGGCATGGATAGTTTTAAATATATTAAGGTTTCTGTACAACATAATGTTACTGAGAAATATTCAGAAAAAGTACTCATCTTATGCATAAAATATGTCTGGCTGCACCTTTATAGAGAAAATAAAACATAGGTGTGTTCTTAAATTGCAATGGTGACAATATCAAACATTACATGATGACACTGCAGCAAACAAATAAATAAAAATAAATGTTAAGTTGCCAATATTCTTTTATTATAAGGATGGCTTCAATAAGTTAATTACTTGGTCTTTATGTAGTGTGAAGGCAGACTGTATATAACAGACAAGTTATGCAGCAAACAATACATAAAATAAAGAAACTAGACTAGGGTAAGTGATCTAGGGGCCATAATAGCACATTTCCTGGTCACAACACCAAGCCTGATAATTCACTTTATCATAACAGATCGGGTTATAATGCTATGCAATCAGGGTAGTCTCAGACTGATCATCCTCAGGCACCCCTTTGGATATACTAGATACTTTTGAGAATGTTCTAACCAACAAAAACGATGGAACTCATTCTGCAATTTTTTTTAAGGGAAATAGAAATGGTAGACTAATGACCACCAGTGCCTTTATAAGCCTAGCCATGCATCCAACCCAATTGTGTCCCTATGTATCATGGGCATTAGAACCGATATGTTAGTTCAGAAGTTTCTAGATGTTATGTTGGGGAGAATGTCAGTTTGAGCATTACTATCTGTCTCTGTCTATCAGAGACATGGGCATGAGACCCATGGTGAATTTCTGATTTCCAATCCATTAGTCAAGGTTATGCTTAAATAGGGTTAGGGATGGACTCTGATTTACCTGATCCAGAGCATGGGGATCCTATGAGACATGTTTCTGTCTCATAAACATGTCTTATTTATATCACAAGCAAAATGTGGATCCTTGGATCTAGTGTTTCTGATACTGTTCATCTTGTAGATGTGAAAAAATTCCATCAGAGTTGAATACAAGGGTGTGTTCTATGCTAGACATAGATGGCCTCTCAGTAACCTGTAGGAGACAGTATAGAGATATGGCTTTAAGGTGATCTGTACAGGACAATGCATTTGTATCCCAGATTATCCTGGTAAAAAACACAAAAAGAAAAATCTAGCAAAGATAGAATTTCCACTGTGTGATACCTTAAACCTCTTAAATCAGAGGCAACATGGGATATATGTAAATTACCCTTTAAGGATATCAGATGTTTCAACTAAATGGCAATTCTGAATGTCCATGACTTTTTTTCATTTACGTCTTTTTATGGACAATTTCAGGCCAACAAAGCCAAACCCATCTAGCTGTGGACGTGCATGTTTCTGCCTTCTTATGACATCATCAGCACAGCATAAGAGGAATGTTTGACTTTTGGAAACACAGTGTAGTCGTACTCAACTGATATCCATAAACCTAAGGGTGTCTGTAAAATATCCCAACTAACAAACTGAAACAATGTTTAAAAAGGTCACACAGGAAAACCAATTGGTAAAAAACACAAAAAGAAAAATCTAGCAAAGCTAGAATTTTCACTGTGTGATATATGTAAATTACCCCTTAAGGATATCAGGTGTTTTAGCTAAATGGTAATTCTGAATGGCCATGATTTTTTTCTTTTACATTTAAGCCTTTTTATGGACAATTTCAGACCAATAAAGCCAAACCCCTCTAGCTGTGGACATGCATGTTTCTGCCTTCTTATGACATCATCAGCACAGCATAAGAGGAATGTTTGACTTTTGGAAACACAGGGTAGTCGTACCCAACTGATATCCATAAATCTATGGGTTTCTACAAAATATCCCAACTAACAAACTAAACTAAAACAATGTTTCCCAACTAACAAACTAAAACAATGTTTTTCCTCTTATGCTGTGCTCATGATGTCCACCCTTAGGTTTATGGATATTGGTTGGGTACGACTATCCTGTGTTTCCAAAAGTCAAACATTCCTCTTGTGCTGGTGATGTCTCATGGACATTCAAAATTGCCATTTAGCTGAAACACCTGATATCCTTAAAGGGTAATTTACATTTATTCCATGTTGCCTCTGATGCAAGAGGTTTGAGGTTTAAAGTATCACACAGTGAAAATTCTAGCTTTGCTAAATTTTTCTTTTTGTGTTTTTAACCAGCTGGTTTTCCTGTGTGACCTTTTTAAACATTGTTTTAGATTATCCTGGTAAGGAATCTTTGTGGGCATTCCAACTGTTGCTTATGTCTGGTTCAGGTACATGCTAAAGGGGGGATTATACTTAATGATGGTTCTGATACTGGCAAAATAAAGTGCCACTGTTTGTTAACCAGATGAGCCCACTAGACACACAGTCCCTTTTCAGAGACAACCCAGAAGTAATGTATGGTTAAGTGACTTGCTCAGAGTCTCATACTAGGAAAACATGGGCTGAAGGCATCAAACCCTGTACCATAGGAGCTCCAAATCACAACCTTAACCTTTGTACCAACATCTTTTACAATACAATTTTGGAGATTTGAGTAAATTGCAAGGAAGAAACAGGGCCAGAAGAGGAATTATACTTATTATCAGAAATGGAATTGGACAGTGGTTCATAAGCTGATTACTTGGAAGAAGTTTACATAGTTTTAATGACAATATTTTAGGTACTGTGCATATTTTAAGTGACAGTGATACAGTTTTCAGGTATATCAGTATAGTTATCATGGATTTACACAAATCTTTGTTTCAAAAAGGTTTCTATTTTCAGCCAGGATTAGATCTAATGTGGCATGTTTTCTTAATGAATTAAACTAATGTGATAGGAAATTATATTTCAAAATGATTTGGGGGAAAACTGCACCTACCAATAATTTGTGCAGATGTGTGTTAATCCTCCTCTTCCTCTCTTTTTAATGTTATGAAAAGTTGTCTGACCATGATATATGTGGATTACTAAGAAGCAAGAGGAATGTCAGATTTTATAATCTTACTAAACATGAGCAGGAATTGTTATATCAGTTATTGTTGGGAGGATGGCCTAATGGTTAAGATGTTTGCCTTACAAACACAAGGTACAGGATTTGAATCTCACAGGGGATAATTGTCTAGGCTTAAAATGGCTCACAAGGGCAGTTAGCCTAGTACTAATCTATGAATATCTAGAAACAACTCAGTGCAAATTATTAAGCCTGATAAGGGAGGTGGGTTTGTTTTAATGGATTCAGTTTTGTATAGTTCCAAAATGCTTAATTTGTTGAGTGATGATATTTTTTATGCCAGGGTTTCTGGAAATGAAGTGCAGTTTGCATACAGTTTAATATATATATATATATATATATATATATATATATATATATTTTTTTTGCCTGATGTGCTAATTAATGGTGAGTGAGATCATGCAACCTCTTTTTGCTTCCTGGAATGTCCAGAAGCCTATTTTTTCATATATTCTTGGAATCCTGAAGGTCCATAAGAACTATATTGATCAACCATTGAGTCCTTTTATTTCAACATCTGGTGGCAAGACTGAATCACTAGTTACATATGTTGATAATAGATTAAAAGATACTATAGATATTTTTCCACAGGCCCTTCAGGATTCCTGGCATTTTCTGGACATCTTAAGAGCTTACAGATTTTAATGGTGAGGATAGTTTTTACTTTGTGACTGCTGACATTAAGGACATAGTCACTGTAATATACCAAGATTTGGGATTAGAATGTTTAAGACAATTATTGTTGGAGAAAAAGGTTGTATCAACTAAATAGGTTTATTCAGTTTATGAGTTTAAGGGTATTGTCCTTAAAACAATTGTTTCATGTTTAAAGTTGAAGTTTTTTTCACACAAAGTCTGGTGTAGTGATGGGGCACCTTCTGCTCTCATTTGTGTTAATTTCATTGTATGTTAATGGTAAACTTATGTTGTGTTTAGTAGTGAATTATAAAGACATGTCAAACTGTATGCTAGGTTTTTGGACAACGTCTTTTTGTTGTGCAATGATTATTTGAATTCCTTAAAACAGTTTTTCACAATGTTTCACAGATGTTTTAAAATGTATATATGAATATTCAAAAGATTTAATTACTTATTGAGAGGTATTAGTCAGTAAAAATGTTTCTGAATACTGTTTTATATCCAATATTTTTAGGAAGCCCACATTTAGCAATTCATAATTTCATTTCTATAACAACCATCCTTTCAAGATGAGGAAGAATATTGTTAAGGTACAATTTGTTAGACTTTCCTATTTGGTGTCCAATGACATAAAGAATGTAAGAAATTAAAAAAAATATTTTTGGAATGTCAATATCCTTTTAAATTAGTTGAGGAATTTTATTATTGATGTGGTCAGTAAGAGATCTGGCCACTCTGCACCTATTTTAAAGTAACCAGTAAAACTGGTTCTTAATAGATAGGCTGATTCCTACAATGCTACATGTTTGACATTTTCTGTAGCTAATAGGGATTTACAGAACATTATGAGTAAATACTGGAGTTTATGAAATAATTATGGAGATTTGTGTGACACAATTGGTAATAAGGCCAATTTTATTTTTGAGTGTGGATTTCATATTAAGGGCATATTTGAACATAAGGTGACATATAACTTGGGTGTATGAGAGCCCATTATGACCATGTGCAGGGCTTGTGAACAATGCTGTTACATCAATGACAGTAAATTTGTTATGATTGGTTTTGATAGTTTAATTATGAATTGTGAGGCCACTGTGACAGTAATACCAAGGGAGCTATTTATGTAGCTACTTGCACATCTTGATTGGTGTTTTATGCTGGTAAAATTAAGACTAGATTAAGGGACAGAATTTATGAACATTTATAGTCTATAAAAAGGGATAACAGGAATGTCTTGGCTAAACATAAAGCCTCCTGCCAAAATTGTAATAAGTTTACACTTTTTGTGGTTGAGGGGGTGGACAGAGAAGAGATGTGTGGCAATTGGGATGACTGCTTTTTGAATCAGGAGTTATACCAACAATTAACTTTAGCTGCAGATCAGACACCAGGATTGAATGAATACATTTCTGTCACCAGTGTTACACACCAGACTGAATATTTTGTAAGCAGTATTGTTTTATAAATGAGTGAAATGTGTTTCTAAACAACTTTATTTGGATTTGCATTGGTTACTTTTAGTCATGTGACAGGACTTCATAGTGCCTTTAATGGATTCTTTACCTTTGTTGTACATTCTGATGAAGTATTTTTAATGGTTAAATGAAAGTGCTTAGTGATTATTAAATTATGTCTGGAGACATGCTGATGTGTTTTTTTTTCTTAAAAGATATAGTTATGTATTTTTGGCATTCAGTTTTAAACTATGACAAACCCTCTTAGAGGATATTAGTGTCTTTGAGAGCTCTATAATCACAACAAGCTTGCAGTAGTCAGTGAACTTGGTCAACCAGAGGCCTTAACTTTAGTTTTGACTTCTGAGAAGTAGATGCCCAAAATGAACAGCCCCAGCATTGAGCCTTGTGGGACTCCAATGATAACTGGCCTTTTTGTGGAGGTAGATTCCCCTATGCTGACCTCCTGTGTCCTATAAGTATGCCAGTTGGGTGCCCAATGGGTGACACAGGGGTTTACTCCTAGTTTTGTGAGTTTGTGAACAATACCCAAATGCAAAATAGTGTCAAGTGCATTGAATAGATCATAACAGGCAGCGCGTACCATTTTGCTCTTGTTCATATCTTTGGTGACTTTCTCAAAAAGTCCACCAGGTTGAGTAGACATGGTCTGCCCTTGACAAATCCAACATGTGTTATATCCACTGCCTGAAAATACACAACATTCTTGTATCTTATGTCTTTATTTATAATATCCATATTAATTCTTTCCACTGCCTCACATATGAGACCATTCAGATTTATAGGTCTGTAATTATCCAGGTCAGTAGATGGTCCACCCTTCTGCAGTGGGATAACTGTTACATTCCTCTATTTGTAGGCATGAAGCCAGTTTGGAAACTAAGGTTGAACAAGGGATACCTCTCAACTGTACAGGTTTTCGCAGAATGTCCAGATTTTTGGCTCATATTTTTGGCCTGTTCCTCTTTTTTCCTGGCAAATCACTGGGATGATCTCAGGATTGAAGTCACTTAATAATGACATACATTTGAGTTTCAGACTTCATATCCTTCACAAAATGTATATTAAAACAAATCATGTTACTCTAGCAACTTTCTAAGTTTATAAGAGCAATATTTAAAATATGTCCCTATTTGTACCCCCATTTTGTCAAGCTTTTCCAGATTTTTTGCATTAACAGGTTGAGGGGTAGAGGACCAGATAAACCATGTCACGTTATTTAGAATGCAACTTGGGATATTATCAGGACCTATGGATGTGGTGTTTTTTCCTTTAGACACCTCATTGAGGACTTGCTCAATAGTAATAGCCAGGGGAGTTTTGGTGGAGGGTATCCCTTGGGAAGTGTTGGGAGGACAGTAGGGTGAAATTACAGCTAAATTTGTCAGCTAGTAGGTTTGTTGTATCCTCCAGTTTCATATAGGTGATTCTATTCATGGGCAGTTTATCACACTGTTGTATGTTACCTTTGAGATTGCATACATAGCTGAAGAAGGCTTTTTGGCTGTCCTTTGCCAGGGAGACTATCTTTACCTCACAACTGGCTTTGGTGGATTTGATAAAACTCCTGAGTTACTTATTTAGTTTGATGAGAGTTTTTTTTTTTTTTGTCTTCCTGGGCATTGCACTTCCTTGTCTTGACCATGATTGTCTTTCTTTCGTTAACTAACTTGTTGACATTGGGATTCCACTATGGTAGTTCCAATGTTTATTCCAGGTGTGTACAGCTGCCTTGATGCTGTTATTTGCATGGTGCTATAGGATTTCTGTGAAGAGTTCTGCATAGGCAGCAGTGTTCACATGGCCTGGAGGGGCTTGACATTTTGATGCTCAGCAGCAGGTGATTTGCTTCAGAATAATTTGTAAATGTACTAGGGTTAGATGTGGTGACAGGTTTTAGTTTGATTTCAGAGGAGAAATCACATATCACATTCCTCCCAGCATGAGCACAGGGTACAGGGTTATACTAGGTAAGGTGGCACAGTACTGTAACTGCTGCAGTTTATATTTTAAATTTGTTCATAGGTTCATAGGTTCATACTAGGCTATCTGCCCTAGGGCATTTATAAGCCTAGCCAGAATGTGTTTGGCTTTCGCCACCCATTTTAAATTTATTTTGCTATGCCCTTTTTCGAGGTTAGTATACTGTGCCTCTGTCTAACAGTGACACAGAAGTGATACCCGGGGTAAACCTACGATCTCCCATCCACTCATCAAGATTCCTCTTGAAGAGAGTCAACGAGGGACTCTGCCTAACCTGGACTGGGATTTTATTCCAGAGTGAAGGGAGCCTCTGGGTTATGAATCTGTCCCTCCAGCATGTCCTATTTATTTCAGTGCTGAGGTTCAAGTCTCTCGAGCGGGTAGCTCGATGGGATTTGGATTTTCTGAGGTGCAGCATGTCCATTAATTCCGGGTTGGACATGGCTTTATACGTCAGGCACAGATCACCTCTGAACAGGCGGTATGCCACTGAGTAGAGCTGGAGTTTCTTTAACCGGGCAGCATATGGCATCTGTTTGAGCCCTTTGATCCTCTTGGTGAGGTACTTTTGGGGTCTTTCCAGTTGCTGCAGGTGTCTGGTAAGGTACATCCCAAAAGGGGCATTGTACTCAATTATGGACCTGAAGAGGGATGAGTAAAGAGGCACGATGACCTCCCCTGATCTAGATGTGAATCCCTTCATGATTAGGTGGGCTATATAAAATGTTTTTCTAACCACTTTGGCCACGTGGTTGTCAAATGAGCGATTGCTATCAACTTGGGTCCCCAGGTCCCTAATTACTTCTTCTGTACTTAATGGATTACCACCTATGTGGTAATTTGTGGGCACTTTGTTTTTGCCAAAGGGGATGACTATACACTTTTTGGCATTTAGCTTGAGGCCATGGCTCTGGCACCAGTTGTCTGTTTCTATGAGGCCCTTTTGGAGGATGCTTGTGTCGGCTGGAGAGTCGATTATGGTGCCCAGTTTGCAGTCATCTGCGAACTTGGTCAGCCACAGTCCTTCCGTGTTGGCCTGTACCTCCGAGAAATATATACCGAACAAGAGAGGTCCCAGGACTGAGCCTTGTGGGACACCACTTGTAACTGGTTTGGAGTCTGACATGGCTCCAGCAATTCTAACCATGTGGGTTCTGTCCTTGAGCCAATTTGCAATCCATCTAGTGACACAGGGGTTTATATTTAAGCTGGTGAGCTTATCTATAATGCCCAAGTGGGGTATTGTATCGAAGGCTTTTGCGAGGTCCAGGTAGGCTGTGTGGACCACCTTCCCCTCGTCAATGGCCTTGGTGACTGTTTCAAAGAAATCAACCAGGTTTAAGAGGCAGGATCTGCCCTTAACAAAGCCGAACTGGGTAGGATCCAGTTTTTGTAGGTCCCCAATATCTTTATTTATGAGGTCCATGATGATCCTTTCCATAGCTTTGCAGACCAAGCTAGTCAGGCTTATGGGGCGATAGTTTCCAGGATCCGTTGAGGCACCACCTTTATGGAGAGGGACCACTGTTGCTGTACGCCACTCTTTGGGCACATATCCTGTAGTAAGGCTGAGATTGAACAGTAGTTTTATGTTTGGATTTAGCTCTTCTTGGAGTTCATGTAGGATGCAGCCCGGGACACCGTCTGGTCCCATTGATGCTGTGTTTTTTGCTTTGGAGAGGGCAGCTCTTACCTGAGCATCTGAGATGTCAGGGGGGCAGCACTCTGCTGGGATAGATACTTGCCCTTTTGGTGGGGAGGGGAGAAGTTTGCGCTGAACCTGTCAGCTAGGATGTTGGCAATGTCTGTGGGTTCGGTGTATTTTTTGTCATTTTGGACTAATTCTGAGCATATCTGGGAATTACCACCCAGGTTCCTAACATAACTAAAGAAAGCCTTGTGATTATCCTTAGTGTCCTGTGCAATTTTTCTCTCGAAGCTGGCCTTAGACAATTTTATGTGTGCCCGTAGTTTTTGCTAATACTGATCAGTGATGCTTTCCCTTTTGGGATTTTGCTCTATCATTTAGTAGCTTCCTCCTTCTATTGCATAGTTTGTTTATGGCTGGGGTCCACCAGACAGGACATCTGCCTTTGGAGGATTGGGTCTTGGTTTTATTTGGGATCGATGATCCATGCATTCCTGAAGGTGTTCATAGAATGCGTTTATAAAGGATTCTGCGGTCTGGGCGTATTTTCCACATGCCCGGGCTTTGAAGGATTCCACCTCAGTTTTGAGGAGTGTGAAATTTGCTTTAGAGAAGTTTTTCACTGTGGTTTTCTGGGCAGGGGGTGAGGTCGGGATGTGAATATCCAGTGAGATTAGTTTATGGTCTGATCTTACCAGTGAGGGATACACTTCTGGTCTGGAGCATAGAGTCCCCATGTTGGTGATGATCAGGTCCAGTATGTTTTCCCCTCTTGTGGGAGTGGTAACAAGTTGTTCCATAGCATTTGAGTTTATAAATTCTAGGAACCTTTGGGCTAGGGTGTTGGAGCTAGAGTAATGCTCCCAGTCTATATTTGGGTAGTTGAAGTCACCCAATATAATGGTGTTTGGAGAGACCTTCATATTTTCTAGTGTTCTCAGGAAGGCCGAGTGGGGTTCCTGGGTTTGGGAGGGTGGTCTGTAGCAGGCTATAAACTGGAAGGCAGTTTTACCAACTGTTAGTTGCACATGGATAGTCTCTGATGCTTCGTGCTTTGCCACCAACCTGGAGGTGTGGGTATCTTTGATGAATATCGATACTCCCCCTCCTTTTGTGGTTCGGTCCAAGTTTTGGGGCCGAAAAGCATGGTATGAGGTATAACCTGGTAGTGCTGGGGTGCTCTCAGGAGCCCTGAACCAGGTTTCTGTTACTGCACAGATATCGATGTTCTCCATGCTAAGGAGAGTTTCGAGTGCATGCATCTTGAGGTTTAGACTTCTGGCATTGAGTAGCATTACTCTTAGTTTCTTATCCCTTGTGATACCTATGGAGGTGGGTTTGTCTTTTGTGCCTTGCCTAAAAAGGCACTATGGGGTAGCAAGAGCCTTTGCCAATATCCGAAAGCCCAGGAGTGACAGGTGCAAGCCGTCCCTAGCGAAGCATCGTGGCTTGTCGAGCATATCATCCCAAGCTGACAGGCATTGGATCCCCTTTGAATGACACCAGTACATAAGCCAATTGTTGAAATTGATCATCTTGTCTTCATATTGTGGCATCATTCTTGGTGAGGGTAAGATGCTACTCAAGGTCAGGGTCATACCGGCCTGGGCTACATGCTCAGAGAGCTCCTTTATATCTCTTTTCATGTAGTCCAGGGAGGTACATCTCAGGTCATTCACACCAGCATGGACAATGACTGAGTCATATTTGTACTTGCCTTGGAGTGACCTGAGTGCTTGTGTTATGTGGCGGATCCTAGCACCCGACAGGCTGCTCAAGGTGACCCTCTCCTTGTTCAGCCTGGTGAGCGGGACGTCAGTGTGCCTGACGATAGAGTCACCTATTACAAGTGTATCAGGTGTATTGTTTAGTCTTAAGGGCTGTGACTGTTCGGCACACTGGCTTTGTGAGATATGTGTTGCACGTGTTTTGTTTTGGGGTAGCGGCTGCTTGGGTGTCTGCTTTGGAGGTCTCTGCTGCTTCGGCAGATCTTTATTTAGCGCCTCGAGTATGTTTTGTGTGATTATGTGTTTGGTTTGCTGTCGTGGTAGGTCTATGTGAGACTGGAATTGTAGTGAGTGTGGTTTCCTTCTCCTCCTGACTGGTTATGCCAGTACTGAGTTGAGAGAGCTTAGCCTCCAGTTTGGCTATATGGTTGCATCTCTCACATGTGTTGGAATTTGTTGGGAGGAGGAGAGGGTTGTCTGTGTACATGAGGCAGTTGTAACATTGCCTCAAGATTCCCAGATTCACCAGCTGGACCGGAGAGGAGATTGACAACTCACCTTTGGACATGCTAGAATAATATTGGGAATTCCTTAATAATTGAAAACCAGGGCCAGTGGGGAGTGAGGGTTTAGTGCTTTTAATTTTTAGTGCTGACTTATATAATTGCTTTAGTGAGCAAATGCCAGGTAACTTAAGTGCAATGTGTTACAGGTAACTTAAATGCAAAAACGACAAACAGTAACTTTCTTTCAAGTGAAACAAGGAAATAAGTACAGTAAGCAATGCAGATATCACTAGTGATCCACAGAAGTGCTGAGAAGCTGCACATTAGGTGGAATTAGCGTTCCAGGGAAATAACAAGCAAACAAACAACAAGCATATAAACAAAGCTAGATTCAGCAGGCCTGGATCTAGTCTATGCTACAGCAAACAAGGTGTACCAATTTCAGTAAGATACAGTTCAAATATTCAGGCACTATAAACCTTTAACCAGAAATTCCCAGCTCAGAAGGGCAGAGTCCAGCCTCTTCTCCCACAAGAGTGCAGACCACAAACCTTCTTAATGTAAAATAACTGGCCTGAAGCCCAAGTGCTTAAACCAGAACTAATACACTTTAAGAATAACAGACACTGGGCTCTCAATCAGCAGTTCCCAACTTAGAAGGATGAAAGCTACCTGTCCTGCCACCACAGTGCATGCCACAAACCTTCCTAATGTAAAACAACTGGTCTGAAGCCCAAGTGCTTAATCCAAAAGACTTAGAATGATAGCTACACTTTAATCAAGTTACTACCAAGCAGTAATAAATACAATTGAATACTTTAGAGAATGCCTGGATTAGTGCTCAAGTTACACAAACAAAGCTAGATCCAGCAGGCCCGAATCCAGTCTATGCCACAGCAAACAAGGCACCAACTTCAGTAAGAAGCAGTTCAGATATGCATGCACTATAAGCCTTTAACCAGAAATTCCCAGCTCAGAAGGGCAGAGTCCAGCCTCTCCTCCCACAAGAGTGCAGACTACGAACCCTCTTAATGTAAAATAACTGGCCTGAAAGCCCAAGTGCTTAAACCAGAATTAATACACTTTTAGAATAACAGACACTGAGCCCTCAATCAGCAGTTTCCAACCTAGAAGGATGTAAGCTACCTGTTCTGCCACTACAGTGCAGACCACAAACCCTCTCAGTGCAAAACAACTGGTCCGAAGCCCAAGTGTTTAAACCAAAAGGCGTAGAATGAGTTACACCAAGCAGTAATAAATACAATTGAGTACTTTTAAGATGATGCAAAAGTAAAAAAAGTAGGTAGAAACACAAGTACAGTAAAAGCAGATGAAATTTTTTTTTTTTTTTTCTGAATAAGTGCTGAGATCAAAGAAACAGATTTGAGTGCTGAAACTAGAAAACTGGCTAGTTATAAGAAAAAAAACTAAGCTAGAAGGCTTCCCTCCAACACAGAAGGGCTTGGGGGCTCAGAAGCCTACAAATAGTCTATACCACTTAACAGGAAAGGCAGGAAACAAACTTAATTTTTTATTTTTTTTTTTCTGTTTCCCAGATGCTCTCTTTGTACACAGTAGGAGTGCCTGAAATCAGAATATGATCTCACTGCACTCAGTTGAGTGAGCAAATGAGATGGGCCCAGAAGGAGTATCCAAACACAAATTTACAAGAGGGGCGGGCAGTTGCAAGGCCACTAAGATTAACACCAAAACAAAAACAGGGAGGGTGGGTGGGACTAACTGAAGAGCAGAGTCAAAACTTCCAGTTCAGTTAATATTCCTTCCACACAGTTAAAATCAATTTAAAAACTGTATTTTTTGAAAAAAGAGCAGATAAAGGTACTTAAATTCTCTTATACGTCCAGTTGAATACAGCAAGTTCTTAGCCGGCCAAAGCTGAGGTTTTTAAGCAGAAAATATTTCACACTGTACCACTTAAATAGGCAAGGACAGGAAATCAAACAATGTGACTACCCCCACACCTGTAATTACTAGCAAATAACAAAGTTCAGCAAACACTGACTAACTTCCAGTTCAGTTAATATTCCTTCCACACAGTTAAAATCAATTTAAATACTGTATTTTTTGGAAAAAAAAAGAGCAGATAAAGGTACTTAAATTCTCTTATACGTCCAGCTGAATACAGCAAGTTCTTAGCCGGCCAAAGCTGGGGTTTTTAAGGTTTGTAGCAGACTATTTAGTTATTCACTTAGCTAGTTAGTTAGAATTTTTGATTAGAAATATTCAGCTGACAAGTTTTCATTTTATTGGAGTCCCAAGAAGAAAAACATCCGAAACATGACAGTATATAAAGCCAGTACACATCAAGAACACATCGAAAACATTACCGCTGTGAACAGCAGCAATAATGCAAAAATATTACCGCTGTGAACAGCAGCAATAATGCAAAAGCATTACCGCTGTGAACAGCAGCAATAATGCAAAAACATTACCGCTGTGAACAGCAGCAATAATGCAAAAACATTACCGGCGTGAACAGCAGCAATAATGCAAAAACATTACCGATGTGAACAGCAGCAATAATGCAAAAACATTACCGCTGTGAACAGCAGCAATAATGCAAAAACATTACCCCTGTGAACAGCAGCAATAATGCAAAAACATTACCGCTGTGAACAGCAGCAATAATGTATATATAATATATACTTATTTTATTTATTGATTTAACATTTGTTTGCCAGGATAGCCTGACTGGACAACAATTGTCCGTTTTCAGTGTAGTCCTGGGGAGAAAAACTCAATAGGTTTACAGAGAGAACAAAAATTTACAAGAGAGACATTACAGAGTAGTAGCATACAGATTGCAGACTTTACAGCTGTAAGTATACAATAAGAGGATATTCCCCCTTTTGGTTGAAAATACAAGTGTACAAAATATGCAATGAGAGTAGATAAGAACCGGGTACAGCATTGCAAGATATTTCACAATTGAATAAGAGTATATAAATGTTTGTTTCCATATATACATTCAAGCAAATGTACATGTAAGAGCATATACACATATATACCCATATATATACACACACACACACACACACACACACACACACACACACACACACACACATATATATACACACACACACACACACACACACATATATATATGTATATATATATATATATATATATATATATATATATATATATATATATATATATATAGACACACACACACACATACACACACACACACACACACACACACACACACACACACACACACACACACACACACACACACACACACATACACACACACACGTACATACACTCATATATAGGTTATTGCTCACACATGGATAGGTATAGTTAGATGGTGGTGTTTGTCTTGTCCAGAACAGATTGGGTGTAGAAATAGTGAGTAGAGGAGGCTTCAGGGTGTCAATTACAGTTGCATAGATGGTTGGTGAAGAGGTATGTTTTAAATAGGCTTTTGAACGAGGGTGTGGAGTTTTGTAGTCTGAGGTCAGGGGGAAGGTTGTTCCATATTTTTGCTATTTCATGGGCAAATAGTGATTCCCCAGAGCAGTGGCGAGTGGTGACTTCAAATCGAAGGGGGGCTGCAGGAGATGGCAGAATGGGTGGGGCCAATAGGAAGGGGTGCAGCCAACTAGAAAGAGGAGGAGCTATGCTCAAAACCACAAAAACTGGAACTTTAATTAAATACGCTGCCATGGGTGCCAAACTGTCATTATGAGAGTCCAATCAAGACAAAATGAAGTGTAGAAGAAAAAAATATTTCAATGCATTGGCTGCATGACAGCTTACTTAATATCTAGATGGAAACAAAAAGGTTGTGAGGCATGAAAAAATAAATTACTTTTTAAATACATTACTGGATTGCCAGTCAAAATCAAGTACAAGACAAACAAGCAGCACTCATTTCAAACCACTTCGCCTTGCACTGCAGTTCTAATTATAATTTATATTCATCTTTATAAAAAGTACCAAGTAGCATGCTGAAAGTAGCAATGATACCCCCACTTGTAAAAATGTTTCTTATCCAAAAAAAGTCCTGCTGCCTGACAACTATCTACTTGTTTCATTGGGAAAACATGATCAAAGTAAAAAATGAACAGTAAACAAGAAACAAGCTCAAGACAAATTGCTTAAAGGATTACTGCACAGGTTATGGACATGATAAATTGGCATTGTGTTTAGTTTATGGGTAAAGCCTGCAAAGATGATGGCAAGGCTCCAACAAAGGTAATGAGCTTAAAATACTGTAATCCTGTCCTTTATTACAAATACTGTCATGCATTTCAATACCAAAGGCTTATACGTTATCTAGTTATGTAAGTATTCTCTGCATGGCAACAACAAAAAGGCTTTCAATGTTGGTAATTCATTAACAGTAAGCTTATTTGCATCTTACAATCTCGGACAAGCTTACCTGATGGTCATGAAATCATTGCTACTTAAACATAGAGCAACAGGCACTTTCTGAATGATAAGAAGCATAATTCAACCATATAAAAATATTACAGAAAACCAGAACATTCTGCAAAATCAAGCAAAACAGATGAAAAGCCACTGTAGTACTTGTGTCTACCCTGGATGGGAGGGGGATACTCTGCACACTTACACTGCATAACTGTTCCTTGCCTTGCTTGGACACATCCAGAGCCACTACATGGGGGAGTGGGGTGCAGCAAGTATGTCACGACTTGAAATGTCTCTGGCTGACTGCAATGGCCTTGACACATTTCATACCTCTCAACCTCAGAGCAAGAAATCTAGACAAAGTCAGGCCCAAAATTAAGGACAATATTTAAATATTGGTCTTATAAACTTTCTAATAGAATAGTAGGTCTTGCATTAGTATGAATTTTCTGAAGGGTATGAAATCTGAAACTCAAATGTCTGCCATTATTTTCTAACTTCAGTCTTTAATGATTTGCCACTAATTTGCCAGAAAACCACAATTTTATGAAACAGACCAAAAATGTGATGCAGAAATATAGAATTACTACACAATACAGCTGGTAACCTGTCAAAGAAGGGACACCTTTGTAATATTAGTACTGTTAACTTGAGCAGCTGACAAAAAAAAAGAAGGGATCATACAGGCTATTGTCCCTCAAGTATTAATCCAGTCACATAAGTACAACTGTCAAAAAAATGAAAATAAATGGAAAGTTTGATGTAGGTCTGTCATTATCACAAAGATCTGCTTTCTTAAGGATAGGAGTAGCCAACGCCTCCTTTAGATTTGAAGGAAAATGTCCCTTCCTAAGTGAAGATAGAGTGAAGTAACAGACCAGCTATCACCAGGCATGATGTAATGAGCTTTGTGGAAAATGGGTCCATTTCACAAACTGTTATACACATTCTGGAAATTAGAACAAGAAAATCATCATAACTGGGAACTGCAAGCCAGGGAACATTCCTGAGAGTATACTTGGTCCAACACTCAACACGATCAAAGCAATTCTGGTTGCCAAAGTACTGGCCAGTTAGCTCCCACTCTTCTCACAAAAAGGGTAATGAGAGACAAGCTAAGTCAAACTAACGAGCAAGCCTAGAGTTAAGAAGGATGCACCAGTCAATTGACTGCAAAGGAGATCTCCCACAGTACACTATCTTGTCTCAGGCAATTTCAGCTTTATAAACAAAAAATGTTCAGCTAAGAAAAGCGATTTCTGAGAGGCTAATTTGAATAGCACTGTAAGTAAATCCCTCTGGATGATGATCAATACTGTGCTCCTTGAATTTATTAGGAGCTTCTCAAAGAACAACAGTCTGGGTCATTAGTCTAAAAATATCATTTCTGCTTTAAAATATCAGTAGATTCATTCATAATTCAACTTTAGATTCAGGTAAGTAAACCTGAGCTTTAAGTCAAATTATCATTGCCCTTTAAGAGTGCTTACTGAATAAATACATATGATTGGAAACAGAGTCATAGCAAGTATGGAGTGAGGGGGGCAGCAAACCAGATGAAAGAGGTCAGTGGGCATGATAGGGAGGTGCTATTTGGGAGGCAGTGTATTAGCAAGCAAGGCTGAACCACTTCACCATTCTGTGTGTTGCATTTAGACAGCATTAAGACAGTTGATATATCTGCCAACTCTAACTTTGAGTTGGGGGGACACCAGATTGGGAAGCTGTGCAGGGTACCAGAAAAAGCTAGCTAGTTCTCTGGTTGAAAGTAACTGTTAATTTTGTTTTCTGTTTGAGTCTGCCTTTCTAGCAACTTCCTGTCACAGTCAACCAGATGGTTTTCAAATGTTAGCTGTAGCAGAGACAATACCCTAATGTCCTTTAAGAAGTGCTTTGATTATAGGATGGATGGCTGTAAATTCATCATGGACCTGTCTTATTGTGCTTCCAGGAGGCCCCTCTTGCCAATACTCACCTAAGAAAATAAATATGGGAAAGGCGATAATGATTCTTACAATGAATCTACCTTATAAACTCTACGATTTTAGAATCTGTAACTGAATCAAATAATGAGACTCACTTTACTCTTTTCTATCTCTGCACAGATACATTCAGTATAGAAGTATAAATGTGAACCCACTAAAAACTAAGAATACATGAAATGCCACAACCTCCCACCACCGTTCACTGCAAATAAATAAATGAAGTCTGCCTTTAGCTATTTGCTTAGTAATGAATTCCATCAGACAGACATATTTACAGATCAAGGTGACAGCAGGCACAGATATTCTTTGTTAAAGAATATATTAGACAAAGAAAGAACAATTTATTTGTTAACCCAGTAATGCCTGCAACATGTTGCTATCAAAAATTTGCGCATTCACAAAATCTTTAAAATAATTATATCTGACAATTTGCTTCTAAAGGACAAGACTTGATTTTTGTACCTCAATATTTCAAAAAATAAAACAGGAATGAACTAAGACACAGCACACACACACACACACACACACACACACACACACACACACACACACACACACACACACACACACACACACCAGCAGCAAAATGACCGACTGACCTGTAACACACACCAGCAGCAAAATGACCAACCAACCTACAACACACACCAGCAGCAAAATGACCGACCGACCTGCAACACACACCAGCAGCAAAACGACCGACCGACCTGCAACACACACCAGCAGCAAAACGACCGACCTGCAACACACACCAGCAGCAAAACGACTGACCGACCTGCAACACCAGCAAAATGACCTAACCTCCAGTCAGGAAGCAACTCACTTACCTGATACCACCCGAGCAATCCAGCGACCTGAAGCAGCAAAATCCACCCGTGACACGTAGCAATCCAGCCAGCGACCAAAACCTGCTACACCTACCTCCTGAATGAGCCCGCGCAATGAAAGTCCTGCGAGAGCAGCTCACCTCTCTCAGTCCTGATTGGATCTGCCTGCAGCCGAAGCAGTCCAGACCTCCTCTTCTGTGCGGTCGTCCCCGCACTGATTCCTGGGTGCATTTGCAGCAATGACTGCTGGGAACCTGTGTTTCTCTATCCGGACTGCAGTCTAGATTTTTTTTTTCTGTTTGTTTTTTAGTTTTACAGATTTTTCTTTTCTTTTTTTAAGGTGGGAAGGCTGCAGTCCGGCAGTCCGATACCACGAGCCGCCCCTGCCCCAGAGTCATTGTTGCATGTGATGGTTTCAATTAAGGCTTTGTTGGAGGACCAAAGTTATCTATTTGAATTGTAGAAGTTCAGCATGCTAGTCAGGTTGGAGGTTTTCTTGGGATAGTACAGAATTAGATGAGCTAGGCTGAGTTGATATTACTTTAATAGGGTTGGAAATTCAAGCCAGTGCAAGGCTTATAGGGAAAGGCAATGGTGTGATCATGATTTGGCATTGGTAGAGAATTGGTAGAGAATCTAGCAATTTTGTTGTAACAGCTGGAAAGTTTATTAAGGACAGTTTTGTAAAGATTAGTTAGAATTGGGGATGCATAAGAAGAGTACATAGGAGGTGGGTCCTGGCTATTGCAAATCAAGATTCGGTGGTTAGATAACTTTTACAGCGGTAAAGGGAACCTAGCTTTTTGTGGACTTTAGTGATGGTTGTTGATACTTGCACAAAATATTAATTTGATACATAGAGAATAGCACATGAAAACATAGCTGTTACAACTATTCCATAAGCTTCAGAGGTTTACCAAGGAATAATAAAGAATTAACTGCTAACACATGAAGGCTATAAATTAAATGTGTGCCACTAAAACAATGTATCATATGTCATTTCTAAGTTGCTACATGGAAATTGAAGGTGCCTGGATACTGTTTTCAGTAAATGATAAGTTATTGAGTCATAACACTCAACACTTCCTTTGTACCTGTAGACACTTTTCTCAACTATATCTTAAAATGCATTCTTATTTTAAAGCATGCAGTATCTTGTTCCTGAGTTTGACAACATCTACAGGACAGTGAATGTGGTCAAGATGAAAAAGTTGTGGTTTGTCTTTGTATAAGTAATAATAAGCATTTTCTTTTGTAATGTGCTGGACTTCTATTAAGACGCTTTGGTACTATAAAAAGAAAATAACATTATTATGAAATTTCCTCTTGATTGGCCACTAAAGAGCAGGTGGTACAAAGTCTTTGGCTTTGCTTCCACATGCTAATGGTCACCTAATTTGTAGAATGCTATTAGCTGCTAAGAAGAAATGTGGACGTTTTGCTAGATAACAACAAATAATATATCTGCCTCACAACAAACCAGAGAAAAGACATCTTAAATATAGGTTAAGATGTAGAAACAATTATTGGGACATATTTGCAGATGATATCTTTTGTATTGCAACATTTTATTTCTTTCTGTCAGCCTAATGAATCCTGAAATAACATTTCTTTGTCTCTGACTCTTCTGTCAGTACATTTTCCAGTTTTGTTTAAGAAGAATATCTCATTGTAACTTCTTTTCATGGGAAATATAATAGCTACTGATTCATTCTGAAAGTACATCATAGTTTAATGTTCAAATATGTAGTGTACTCTTATCTCAACTGACAGAGATATCTGAGAGGTTGCTTTTTCCTGTACAAGCAGTTATTTGTTCAGTGCAAATGTTATTCATCTTCCAGCCCAAAGAACTATAGTATCTGCTCTGCGTTACTGCTTTCCTCGTATGGATCACTTTACAATAATATCTTTTCAGTCTTGTTCTGGGTTACATAATCAGAACAGACACATTCTATATAACATGTTTACCTGCTTAATAAAAGTGACATAAATCAGCCTAACTTCATTGTGAAAAAGAAAACTCAGAACTAGCTTGTGACTGGATCGCTTTGCAATGACCTGATAAATATGCAAGACTGAACAGTACTGTTAGTATAAAGATTCTCTTAAAAATTGAAACAGGTGAATGAGAATTAATATTTTGCTTTTGTTTTATGCTCTTATTACTGTTAATGACATAGCATTGTTTTTTCTTGCTCTGTCATCTGACTTCTGTTTAAATGGTTTACAGGCTTTGAATGAATTTCAACATATATTAAAGCATTTTTGATGTGGACTGCTGAAAACTCGTGCCTTTTCTACTACGTTTTATTTGTGTTATGTAACAAATTAAGCCCCATGTTTCTTTGTTGGTGATTTTGCTATGACTCACAATTTATTGGCTTCAGCTACAACACCCATGGATTGTACATTTATTGTCCTGTTTCTTTGCTATACAAGCATAATTTATTTTTATCATTCATATTATGTAATTAATATGAGAACTAACTAAAAGTTTAATTTATAGGAAGCCATGAAGTTTAAATCTGTAGTATGAATTTATTTCTCAGAACATGCATGTGCATGTGTGCCCTCACAAACAGCAGATCATGCACACATTCACATATAGACACACTCAACGTTCCGAAAGAGGTTTTGCATATCTTTAGCCTTAGATTTTAAGAAAGGAAATGTGTTGTAGGCCTGACAATATATTCTCCATCTGTTAAATTTCAAATACTTGGCAACCGTGCCAACATCTTCTGGCCTCATTTAAACAAGAATGCTTCTGTAATATAATGCAACTGATGAAATGTAAGGGTAACATGCTATCTAAATGTGTAATTCTATGTTTGATCCAAAAATGAAAATAGTTTCCAGTGCATCTCTAAAATCTAAGCTCTGAGGATCAAAGCTCATTTTCTGTCACCAAAGTTTTACACTGACATGTCTTATCAGATGAAATATTTATGTGCAGTCTACTAATTTTAAATCAGTTTACTTTCCATGCATGCCAAAAGAAAATATTCTCTGCCCACACAAGTTCATTAGGCCTGCTCAAACTATTTTCTGTTGCATTTGCACTGTCATCTTTTACTTGTTCCAGTGCATTCTTATATAGTACAAGTTATTTCTTAAAGAAGAAAACAATTATCACAGACGTGAACAGAGCTGATAGCAACCTTATTTGTCAGTGAGAAATGTGTTTAATATTATTAAGTAGGATGTATTTCTTTGCTGCATAAATAATGGTGATAAATCATTTCAAGATGGATAATCATTTTTCAGAAAATAAGTTTTCAACTAAGTTTTCCTGAGTATCAGCCACACGTTTGAATTATCAATGGCCATGTTGAAAAAAAATCATTAATCCATTTACATGCACAATGCCTGTTTTTCCTTGCAAGAATAATTGTTTTATAAATTCATCATGTCTCTAGCAAATGAGTTAATTTTTTTGAAGGCATAGAATAAACAGAATGCAGAAACATATGCAAACATGTTTGCATTGTTATTCAGAACCAAACAATGACAGTGATACAACTGTTGCAAAATGATCGCCATTTTTATTTAGGCTAAGCACAGCTATCAGTTGGCACCTGCATCTAACAAGATCAAGACGTTATTACAGTGTGCATAAGGGCCTTGCTTCCAGAGGATGCATAACTGGTATCACTACCCAGCAGTTGCAAGCATCCAGAATGCAATCTTTGCATATGACTTTGGTCATCCAACCCACCAGCCTGCTGTCTCTTCGTTATCTGTCTGGTTTACTGTTGGTACCTTACAGTCTTTCCTTGCCGTGGGCCACATTATAAATGACCATATAAAATAAAATGTTTTTTTTTCACATCTGTAAGGGAAAGCAGAATAGTTAGGGCAAGAGTTTCAGAGCTGGTTATCAGGAAGCAACAAGACAGAAGTCCTGAACATAAGTGTCACCTTTCTTCTTCCCAAGAGAAAATAAAACAGTCCCAGTTTGAGAGGGGGTACAATGGCTGTGGAGTTGGTTCAGGGATATGGACGTATAAGGAAATTACAAGAAATGAGGTGAAGAAAAGGAATCAACTGATAAGCCATAAGGATATGGTTCTTCTGAGGTTAAAGGACTAATAGAACTTGTTAGTTTGGCTTTGCCTAAGCTGTAGAACTCTTACTGGAATCCAGTATTTTGTATTTTGGTTGTTGCCTAAAGGGCAGTCATGGCAGTACTGTTATATAACAGTTGAGTAAAATAATCTTAATAATTACACGCTAGTCAGTCTTACCTCATTACTACAGCAGGTGATAGAAAGGATTCTGAAGGGCTTGTTGAGAAATGTCTATCTGAGACTGGCTTGCAGAATATCAGATAACATGTCTTTCCAGATAAAAGATTGCCTCCCACATTTGTTTTACAGAATTCCAGCTGAGTGATGCAGGAGATATACAGTGTACACAGTAGCGGCCTTAGGTCGACTGGTGCCCTAGGCAAAAGGGCTCCACGGCGCCCCCCACCACGCCACCTGGTGCCCCCATCATGGTCTACTTACATCAAATAAACACTGAAAAAGCACCCCTGCTACAGCGGCGCCCTAGGCGGCCGCCTAGTTGGCCTATGCCTAAGGCTGGCTATGAGTGTACAGCTTGTATGTGGTCCTTCTGGACTTTAGAAACTGAAAGGAGCCGGAGTAAGTACACAAATGGATGAAAAATACTGGTTGCTGGTGGAAAAGGAGCAAAGACTGATGGCAGTGTGTTGATATTTAAGGGTATACAGGACTAATACCATGGTGTGATGCCAAGATGTATACTCAAGCCTGCTTTATTTAATATATCTATGAGGAACGTAGCAAGAGAAACTGAAAATAGGAAGAACATGTTCATAGATTGTATCACATTAGGAACAAATGATGCATGGTGAATTGTCCAGGCTAAAATAATCTTAAGCAATTTTGGGTGAGGAGTGGGTAAAAAATAAATAACAATTGAAGTTTAATGAGCGGGTAATAAAATAACAACTCAAGTTTAGTGCCAACTGTTACATTTTTTAATCCATGGGAAATTAGTGAATCCACTTTAGATGTTTCAAAGATAGAGAATGATTTGGGTATCTTGATAACAGCCAAAATGATTCTTCAAAATACATGGCGATAGCAATGTGAAAAGGCCAGTAGGCTTCAGAGATATGTGGTAATGAATACTGGTATGAAAAACAAGGAGATGATTCTACTCTGTGCAAGGCTTTAGAGACAGTACACATGGAATATGGTAAATAAGTCTAAACATTGATCATGGAGAATGGAGTAAAGCTGTCAGAACAGATGCAAAGGAAGACATATGCTAAGAAATATATATATATATATATATATATATATATATATATATATATATATATATATAGGCTAAGGATGGGGAAAGTGGGGAATAAGTTATTGGTACGTACAATTGTGAGAGCACATTTAGCAAGATAAATCTATAGGTTAAAGGTACAAGGTGTCATGATTGACAGCAAACCAGAAACAGATTTATGATAAATGTGAGCAGGTTTGTCATCAGAAAAAGTGTGGTAGGTAGATGAAATTTTCATTTGGAGTCTGTGGGATTTGACAAACCTGGCTTCAACTGGGGTCTATATTAGAACCCCAAAAGTCCTATACACCGAATACGTAAACATTGACACATATTACACAAACTGTGAATACACCGAATGACCTAAACCGTGAAATTCAAAATCTTGAACCGTCATAGTTGTCCAACCCCACCGCCCGCTACATACTACCTACCCAAACAAAATAAATAAACCACATACATACACTAACCAAACCCTACTTCTAACCCTAAAGTAAAGCACCAAAACCCTACTTCTAACCCTATACCAAACCTTACATACATTACTATCTATGCACGTCCCTTAACCCGCACCCTAACCCTAAGGTCCGTAACTATCGCACACTTACCCTACAGAGATATACCAAAACAAAATAAATAAACCACATACATACACTAATCAAAATTCTACTTCTAACCCTAAAGTAAATCTGGCATATACTACCATGTATGCACTTAACTTAACCCGCACCCTAACCCTAAGGTCCGTAACTATCGCACACTTACCTTAAGGAGCTAAACCCAAACAAAATAAATAATCCACGCACATACACTTAACAAAACCCTACTTCTAACCCTACACTAAACCTTACATACATTACTATCTATGCACTTACCTTAACCCGCACCCTAACCCTAAGGTCCATAACTATCGCACACTTACCTTACAGAGCTATACCGCAGAAGGGCCAACCATGACGATTTGACATTTTGGATTTCACACTTCAGGCTGATCGGTGTTTTTGCAGTTCGATGAATACGTGTCGAAGTTTCCGTATTCGTATAAGTGGACCTTCGCAGTTTTTAATAGGGAACCCTTCAACTGTGCATGCAATGAAAGGCAGGTGAGCTGCGGCAATAACAGCACTGTATACAATGGTCACCTAAAGATGCCACTAATGCAACTGGAATTTAATAAATTTTATAGAAATTATACTCTTGCATTAATACCAGAAGAGAAAATAATAAACCACAGGAAGAAAAAAATAGGCAGTTATCTGGGGTAGAAATCCCAAATGCAACAGCTAAAAATAATAAGATATGGAACAAACTGGTCTTTAATTTTCTTTGCAGACAGTTCCCACCTAAAATATGTACTATCCAGCTCACACTTTGCTGGTATCAGCACATCTCCCTCTCAAATGAAGAACTATATTTACACATTCCACAGCACTGTGTTTTTGTTTTAAATGATTGCTTTCTTCATGATTTGATCTTCTCTCACAGCTTTCTCCTTATTGATATCCATTCTCAAAATAATAAGGCACCAGAAGGTCATTGTCTTTTTTGCTTTCACTGGTGCTTCATACCAATGATATAATGTGAGCAAACACACAAGTTGAGCTGACACCACAGCGAGGAGGTCCCACAGTAGAAATAAAATAAGTAAAAATGGGACTTGCATATTATCACAACCACGTTGCAAATCTGTCTTCACAGGCCAGTTTTACACACACTGATATAAAATCCATACAACGTCTTGGTGTTGTCAACACATAAGTACCCAAATGTTATCCACTTGTCCCACTGAAAGTTTACAGTAGTTGTTTTTTGGTGCTATCGAAACCCACTTGTACTGAAGAGGAAAACTGACTTGAGAGGATATCAATTATGTTCACTAATTCCCAAATTAATGCATGCATTACCTTGCCCATTGTTCAAGATTTGACAGAGCCTTCCCTTCTACAGGGAGTTTGTGATTGCATATTTATTTGGCCGCAAGCTCTCAATTTCCCAACTATGCTGAGTGACATTTCTGTTAAATCTATGGCCTCACACATTTTATACATTGACAGTAGCCCTAGGAATGACAAGGTGAGAGCTTCAACACATTCCATGACTGTGTGTGTGTGTGTGTGTGTGTGTGTGTGTGTGTGTGTGTGTGTGTGTGTGTGTGTGTGTGTGTGTGTGTGTGTGTGTGTGTGTGTGCGCGTGTGTGTGTGCGTGTGTGCGCGCGCATGTGTGTGTTGTCTCCTCCACCCCTTGATAGCACTGTTAAAGAAGGGCAGCAAAGCTGTACAGGAACCACATGCCAGTCAGTCTCCACAACCAATGTATTCACATTATTAGCCAGGAGGAACTGATCACACCTGGCAGCAACTGGAGATAAAACTGGGTACTTAGGTATTATCGCATCCAGGTTAGTAATTTGTCAAAATTAATGAAATTAAGGAGAATGAGTTGTTTGACCATAATTTCAAGAATTATGACAGATTTGGAATGTGGTTCCGATAATATGTTAAGTACCGTAAAAACTTTAATCACAACATGCAGAATATAAATAATAAAATGAAATAAAATGACAGAAGATAAGTGTTTTTGGCATTTTAAAGACCACAACATCTTCATTTTTAAAGAGTCCCAGTATTGCTTCAGTCAATAAAATTATCTCCTTAATTTCCACCCTTTCAACAGGGATTTTAAAGGCACCTTGTCATTTAATCCAGGCAGTTTATCTGCCTGAAAATCCACTATCCAATGTGCTTAAATAGACTCAGTTCTGTTTGTCAGATACCTACCTCTTAAGTTTTCAGAAACAATTGCCAATACCATAAACCAAAAATGATGTCCAGCATGAATTGAAATAAGCCATTAGTTCTATTACAAAGCCTAATGTCACTGAGATGTTGCAAGATCAGATCTTTGAGTGATATGTTTGTCTTGCCAACATAAAAACTACAGCATGAGTCACATTCAGCAATATATCATCATCATCCTCATCCCCTTTTCCCATTTTCTACATGGGGTCGGGGTATCGTGTTAACTGTTGCCATCTCTCTCGATTCAGTGCCACACTCCTGCCTTCTTCAACATTCATGCCTGACTGTCGCATATCTTCTTTCACACAATCCATCCACTTCTTTGCTGAATGTCATTTCCTCTTACCTTCTTCCTCTCTGTCCCAAACCTTCTTCACCAGATTCTCTTCTGCATTTCTGCATGTGTCTGAACCACTGCAGTCTGTTCTCTTTGATCTTTTCTGCAATTGGAGCTACTTTGGCTTCTGCTCTTATGTCCTCATTTCTTTGACTGTCCCACAGTGTGCATCCTACCACCTTTCTCAGACATTTCATTTCCATCACCTCTAGCTTTTTATCTGCTCTGCCTTTACTGCCCAGGTTTCTGTACCATACAGTAGTACTGGTCACACCACTGTCTTGTAGACCTTACTTTTCAACTACTTTGGCATAATTCTGTCATACACTACACCTGACACTCTATGCCATTTGGCTACAGCCCCTCTGATTCTAGCTTTGACCTCTTCATTCAGACTTCCCTTCTCCTCAACCACCCCTCCCAGATACTTAGAGCTATTTACCTGTTCCACTATCTTCCCTTCTATCTCTATTCTCAGCTTCATCTGATTTCCCCAATTTACTGCCATTACTACAATCTTATCTGTGTTTACTTTCATCCCATGTGCTTGAGTTTTGCATTCCATTCTCCTATCCTTTGCAGAAGTTCTTGCTCAGAGTCTGCCTGTACTGCCACATCATCTGCATACAGCAGCTTTATTGATCTGTTCCCTCTGACCTGTTTGCTAAAGTAGTCCATCACCAGTATGAACATCAGTGGGCTCACAGCTGAACCCTGCTGTACACCCACTCCCACTGGGAACCCCTCAGTGAGGCCGAACACTGTTCGTATTTGAGTCATTGGGTCCTTGTACATAGCCTGTACTAATTCTACCAATGTTTCTGGGACTTCAAACCACCATAGTACTGCCCAGATCACCTTTCTTGGGACCTTGTCATATGCTTTCTCCAAGTGTAGGAATGCACATTTGGACTCTCTCTCCTCATCTCTAACTTCTTCTCAAGTATCTGTCTCACTGCAAACATTGAGTCAGTTGTACTACATCCTGCTCTGAATCCAAACTGCTCATCTCCCATCTTATATTCTGCTACTCTGCATATCCATTTATCAGTCACCCTCTCCAGAACTTTCATGCAATGTGATAGGAGTTTGATGCCTCTGTACTCCCCACAGTTGTGGATGTCCCCTTTGTTCTTGGACAATGGCATGAGTATGATTATTTTCCAGTCATCTGGAATAAACCTTTCTCTCCACACTGCTATGAATACCCTCAGGAGCCATTTCTCCTTTATCTCACCCAGCATCTTTATCATATCTGCTGTAACCTCATCTGAGCCTGCTGCTCTCTCTGACTTCATTTTCCTTAGTTCTTTCTTAGTTCTTCTAGGGTGGGCTCCTCTTTTTTGCTCATTGTAGGCTGTTTCTGGGACAGTACAACTTCTGTGGGGTTTTCTTCATTCAGAAGCTGCTGGAAATACTCCTTCCATCTGCCTTTGATGTCCTGTGGACTGGTGAGCAGGTTGTTTCTGGCATCCCTTATGAAGGCTGTCTGACCAGCTTTGTTATCTTTTTGTCTATGCCTTCCAACCTGATATAGTTTCTTTGTGCCACTTACTGAGTTGCTTTCCAGGAGCTGATAGAGTGCCTCTGATGCATTTCTCTTTGCTATTGCAACTTCTTTCTTAGCTTCTGTGTTAGCCAACCAGTAGGCCTTCCTAGCCTGGTCAGTCTTTTCTATCTCCCACTTCTTCCTGCACTCCTTTTTTTCTATTGATGACTTCCTGGACCTCTATATTCCCCTGCCAGCTTTCTTTATGCACTTTATTTCCATACTTGGCTCGACCACATATCTTTTCTGTAGTCCTAACACATGCTGTTCTTAGGTGCTGCCATTCTTGCTCAACTCCACCTATTTACTCCTCTTCTTGGATGTTAGAGCCCTGAGCAATTCCTTGAACTGCTGTATGTTCTTTCCAGTCAAAATTCAGGTCTTCAGCCTGGTCTCTGTTGACCTTAGAGCCTTCTCTGACCACTGCTTGCAGCTGATTGTGGCAACTAGTGGTTTATGCTGTGGGCCGACTATTTCACTGGGGGTGACTTTGCAATCATGGATTCTACCCCAGTGCGTTTTCTTACTAGAAGGAAGTCTACCTGAGTTGCATGTTGGCTACTCTTGTATGTGATCTTGTAAGTGTCTTTCTTTCTGAACCATGAGTTGGCTACTATTAAGCCATTTGCCAGACAGGAGTCTAGAATGGCTTCTCCTTCTTTATTCCTGTTGCCCCACCAATGTGGACCCAGGCAGTTCTCATACCGTTTTGTCTGTCCCGATATGTGCATTTAAGTCACCCATTATCAACACCAATTCATGTTGTCCTGCTTTATCTAGTAGGTCTGACTGCTTGCTTTTCCTCACTATCACAACCCTGCTGTGGGACATAGGCTGAGATTATGAACACTGCCCTATCATTACACTGGAGTCTGATTGCCATGAGTCTGCCATTAATTCTGATGATTTCCCTCTCTGCCTTCTGAAGCCTCTCTCTCACTGCAATTCCTACACCATTTCTAGCCTGTCCCCCTCCTGAGTAGTACAGTCTGTATCCCAAGCCAAGTGGCTTTATTGCACTGCCCTTCCATCCTATCTCTTGGATACATAGGATGTCCAGCCTCCTCCATATCATCATGTCATCCACTTCCAAGCTGCATCCTGTCAGTGAACCTACATTAAGTGTAGCAATTCTCAGTTCATGTTTGGCAGGTTGGTTGGTTTTATGTCCAGCTTTTTGCTCAACAGAGCTACCCCAGGTAACCCAGGCTGGCAACTAGACATCGGCTGACCAGTAGCTTATTTCCCCAGGGCTGCTGGGCTTTATGGCACGCAGACACTGAGCAATAGGGTCACATTACCCTCCCACCATTAGCCTGGGTCCATGGCGTGGGTCAGAGTAAGCCATTCAGTAATTATAACTACAGGCTTTGCATTTCCTGCAAGGAAAAGTATCAGGTCATATTGGAAATTGCCTAGTGTGTTTGCTTGTTTGTTTGTTCTGTTAAATGCTTTAGCAGTTCCTAGAGAGTTTGTCCTGTTTAACTAATTTGCTTTACTCACTGGAATTGCACATGGCTGAAGGGGGAGAGATAGAACTAATGTATCGACCTGAGCTGGAAAAGGCTACTACGTTACCTAAAAGTAACAAGAGGGTAAATTGTATGCTTATTCAACCTTACTTCACTGAATCACAAATGACTTAACAAATATGACTAAAAATACATTTGATTGAAAATTAATTTCACAGAATTACATTTGAGTGAAAAAAAATGTTTTGCACCAACATACTGTAATAACTTGCATTGCATTTTTGATGGCAGGCAAGCCACCCTTGCACTCCCACATGTGGGTGACATTTGACCCCCACCCAGTTACCTCCTTACATAAATATATTAACTCCACAATCACACAATGGAGAAAGGAGAAAAAATGCACATAGTGTATTGATGAAGCCGAAACATATTTCATACAAAACTTCATTAGAGCAAACATACCTTAATTTTTTTTTTTTTTTTTTTTTTTTTGCAATGGGGCTACCCACTTACTTAAATATACTAACTCCACAGTCACTCAAAAGTTGAGAAAAACAAACACTGTGAATCACTGTTTCTTTACAATTTTCAGTCAGTCGTGGTTCAGTCAGATGTCATTTCAGTTATTTGAATTTATTTAGTGAAATGTGATTCATTCAGAACAACTGCAACTCCTCCCCTCACTTAGAATGATGCCTGTATTAAAGGAAAAGGTAACTGCATTCAGCAATTGGCTCAGTAGTTGGTGTCCTTCCAGTGGGGTCCAATATGTATGTATCTCCCTGAAACAGGACGACTGACAGTTTGTACTTGCTTTGCAAAGGATTCAGGGGTTTCAAAAAACTTAACAGTTTGTTGCCCCCATCATGTCATCTTTTTTATGCAGAATTCACCTAATGAACATACCAGCTTAACTAACAAATCAAATCCTAAATTGGAAATCAACAAGGTGGCCATTCTCTATAGCAGGAGTCTGTACAACAAACTGATTTGAAGGCACTTGTGCACCTGGAACAACTGCATGTTTTGTTAGTCAAAGACATGACTCAAGTGTAATGAGAGCCCCACATCCATGACAGGACAGAGACATGACTCGAGTGCAATGAGAGCCCCCCATCCATGACAGGACAGAGACATGACTCAAGTGTAATGAGAGCCCCCATCCATGATAGGACAGAGACATGACTCGAGTGTAATGAGAGCCCCCCATCCATGACAGAACAGAGACATGACTCGAGTGTAATGAGAGCCCCCCATCCATGACAGGACAGAGACATGACTCAAGTGTAATGAGAGCCCCCATCCATGACAGGACAGAGACATGACTCGAGTGTAATGAGAGCCCCCCATCCATGACAGGACAGAGACATGACTCAAGTGTAATGAGAGCCCTCCATCCATGACAGGACAGAGACATGACTCGAGTGTAATGAGAGCCCCCCATCCATGACAGGACAGAGACATGACTCGAGTGTAATGAGAGCCCCCCATCCATGACAGGACAGAGACATGACTCAAGTGTAATGAGAGCCCCCATCCATGACAGGACAGATACATGACTCAAGTGTAATGAGAGTCCCCCATCCATGACAGGACAAAGACATGACTCAAGTGTAATGAGAGCCCCCCCATCCATAACAGGACAGAGACATGACTCGAGTGTAATGAGAGCCCCCCCATCCATGACAGAACAGAGACATAACTCAAGTGTAATGAGAGTCCCCCATCCATGACAGGACAGAGACATGACTCGAGTGTAATGAGAGTCCCCCATCCATGACAGGACAGAGACATGACTCGAGTGTAATGAGAGCCCCCCCATCCATGACAGGACAGAGAAATGACTCGAGTGTAATGAGAGCCCCCCATCCATGACGGGATGCTGCACCTCTCATGCTTTCAAGCCAATGCTAATGGCAGAGGGCTCTCAGTGTTCATGAGGGAGCTTATCACTTGCAAAGTGACACCCCATGACAGCTCCCTCCAGTGAGCTCATCAAATGTCAGCACGCCCTAGATGAGTCAGAATTTCAGCTTGTAGCCTGTTACTAATCCCCTTCTATGGCCTCACAGGATCATGAAAGCTCCCTGGTATTCCTTGAAAATATTCATGTAACAGTCATTTTTTTTTTTTTTTTAATCCTTGGTGATGTCAGCTACCTCTCCATAGACCTGAGTACTTAGTCTTTTAACACTGAGTATGCACAACACTTCTTAGATGGGGTTAATGAGAATTTCCTGGATGAAACTGTCTGAAATCCAACCATACTCAAAAATAACCTGACTCTAGCTCACATAAACCTGGCTTCAACATGTTTCTTTCCTCTGGCTGGACCATAATTATTTAAGTTGTAGCACAAACTGGTCACTTTTACCCTTAGAATATTCACTCCCCTGGTAACCAACATGACTATCAAAGAGACTTCAGAAAGGTAAACCTTTTGCAATTGCATACTAACATCTGTAAATTCACCCATGTTAACACCACAGTGGATTTGGGGATATGCATCCACCCATGAAAAGGAACTTTATGCTCATTTAGATAAATACATTGAGACAGCAGTCCCCACCAGAACTGAATACAGAAGCAAATTCAATAACAAACAACCCTGGTACATATGAGCAAATACTTTCTCCACAAATGTTTCCCCTGAAACCATCAGCACCAGTCCAAACATCCTTGAGTCTCTTTCCCCTTTACCATCTCTAAGGATCATATCCTTAAAACACTCTTCATGACCAAAAACACCTCTTCAATGAGTCATGACATAAACTGGATTGTCTAATAAAACTTGTCAAGCAGTCTCTTGCTCAACCCATCCTTAAGTTGTTCATCTGATGCCTTGCCACAGAATATGTTCCCAAATGATGGTGCTCTGTGACGGTAGTGGCCCTCCATCAGGGTGGCCCCACTACTACCCCAGGAAACTACAAACCCATTCATCTTACTTGTCTTATCTGCAAAGCCGTAGGATGCAGCATTACTAACTTTGTAAACCAGGACATTAAAAATTTCATCAGGCTCAACCCTCAACAATTTAGATTTGTTAAGGCTAGGTCATGTCTACTAAATCTCGTGTGCTTCTTTGAAAAGGTCAGATATGTGATGGACAATTGCCCACTGATCACATTGGCTACTTGGATCTGACAAAGGCGTTTGAACAATACCAAATGATGGGATTGTTTATAAGCTAAAGGCCTTAAACACTGAGTCCTATGTGGGTAAGATGGATTGCAAACTGGCTCAAGGTCAGAATTCATGTTGTCAGAGTCAATGACATCTCCTTAGTTAGAGAAAAGGTAGCCAGTGGTTTTCTCTAGTTTTTGTACTAGGCCCACTCCTTTTTGGCATTTATTGCTCCTGTCTACACATTGACAGCAAGGATGTCTGACAGACAATGTTTGTTGATGATTATAAGCGTGATATAGCAGTTAATTTAACCAATTAACCAATGATGCTAATACCATTGAAATGGGACTAAAACGAGTTAACTCATAATCTGCTTCAGAAAACAACAAATTCTTACCACCTGCTGACACCCCACTATCCATGGACTCTGTAATATGTGGGACAATGGCTCTCTCTCCTTAGATCACCATGTAGAAACTGTAGTTAGAAAATCCTTTCTTATCTAACAATTCCTTACAATGAGCATCTCATGTAAAACCACAGAAGTTATTGTTCCACTGTACTCTGCCCTGGTTAGGCCCATTATAGAATATAATGGAACCGTTAGCATGTACCTTAGTAGACACAGAAAAAAAAACTTGAAAAAATGTAGCAGTGTCTAACAAAAAAAAGCTTGGGCCTCAGAGATCTTAGTTATCAAGAAAGGCTGTAATCACTATTCCTATGTTCTTTGTAATAAAGACTCTTGAGAGGAGATCTGTCTCTTGCGTTCCATGCTCTCAGAGACCCTGTTATACAAGACCTCTTCTTTCTCAGCATATCATATAGTGTAGCCAACACTAGAATAAGAGATCTCAATTTACATCAGGTAATAAACAAAACTAAATGGAGCAATAGGTTCATTTCCCAACACCTGCCCTTGTTGTGGAATAGGCTTCTCTTGCAAGGGAAGCAATGTGGCTCCATGTTGGCCTTTAAACATGGCTTAGACAAATAGATGGGTGTCCTAAAATGCATTCTGTGACTTAAGGTCTTGCCCTCCTTGAAAAGCCTGATAGAGCTTAAGGGTGGTTACTGGCAAAGGCACAAAGGGCCTCTAGTCAAAGAGCCTTGCATTTCCTATGATTCCTATTATTCCCAGAGCAATGTCCCTATTTTGTATCTCCTAATCTGAAGCTGAGGACCAAAAAAATTCCTCTCAGAGTTGAGTAAAATAAAGATTGCTGAACTAAGCAAATACCACTTTACTATATCAAGTATCATCATCACCATCATCATCAACCCACTTTTTCCCATTTTCTATATGAGGTCAGGGTGTTATGTCAACTGTCACCATCTCTCTCTGTGTGTTCAATATCTCTCTCCTGTCTTTTTTGACACTCATGCCTAACTGTCACAGGTCTTCTCTCACACAATCCATGCACCTCTTTGCTAAACACCCTTGTTTCCTCTTGCCTTCTTCCTTTCTGTCCCAAATTTTCTTCACCAGATTGTCTTCTGCTCTTCTACACATGTACCTGAATCACTACAGCACCACCCATCTCAGGCACTTCATCTTGATCACCTCTAGTGTCTTCAACTGTTCTGCCTTTACTGCCCAGGTTTCTGTATCATACAGTATTGGTGGTCACACCACTGTTTTGTACACATTACTTTACAGCTTTGTTGCCATTCTTCTGTCCTATACTACACCTGACTCTCTGTGCCAGTTGGCTGCAGCCCCTTTGATTCTAGTTTTGACCTCCTCATTCAGACTTCCCTTCTGCTCAACAACCCCTCCCAGATATTTGAAGCTGTTAACCTGTTGCACTATTTTCCCTTTTATCTCAATTCTCAGCTTTTTCTGAACTCCATAATTTGCTGTGACTACAATGGTCTTATCTGTGCTTAGTTTCATCATATGTGCCTTCAGTTTTGCACTCCATTCCACTACCCTTTGCTGAAGTTCTTGGTCAGAGTCTGCCTGTAATGCCACATCATCTGCATACAGAAACTTTGTGGATCTGTACCCTCCAACCTGTTTGTTAATGTAGTCCATTACCAGTATGAATAACAGTGGGTTCAGAGCTGAATCTTGATGCACACCCACTCCCGGTGGAAACCCCTCTGTGAGACCAACCACTGTTTTTACTTGAGTCTTTGCATCGTTGTACATAACTTACACTAATTCTACCAATGTTTCTGGGACTTTGAACTAATACAGGACTGCCCAAATCAGCTTTCTTGAGACCTTGTCATATGCTTTCTCCAAGTCTAAGAATGCCCAGCTTAGTCTCTTTCGTTATTTCTAACTTCTTCTCAAGTATCAGTCTCACTGTAAACATCAGGCCAGTTGTGCTGCATCCTGATCGGATACTGAACTGCTCATTTCCCATCTTACTTTCTACTGCTCAGCATATTCATTTATCAATCACCCTCTACAGAACTTTCATGCAATATGACAGAGGTTTGTTACTGCTGTACTGCCCGCGGTTGTGAATGTTCCCTTTGTTCTTGAACACAGAAAGTAATATGCTTATTTTCCAGTCATCCGCGATACTCCTTTCTCTCATACTGCTATGAGTACCCTCAGGATCCATTTCCCCCCATCTCACCCAGCATCTTTATAACATCTGCTGTGACCTCAACTGAGCCTGATGCTTTCCTTGACTTCTTTAGTGATTTTCTTACTTCTTCTATGGTAGCCTCCTCCTCTTCTCTCATCTTAGGCTGTGTCTGGAGCAGTACAGATTCTGTGTGGTTTTCTTCATTCAGAAGCTGCTGGAAGTACTCCTTCTATGTCCCTTTGATGTCCTATGGGCTGGTTAACAGGTTGCTGCTGGCATCCCTTATGTAGGGTGTCTGACTATCTTCTTTATCATTCTGTCTTTGCCTTGCAACCTGATATAGTTTCTTTGTTCTATCTATTGAGGCACTTTCCAGAAGCTTGCACAGTGCCTATGATGCCTTGTTCTTTGCTACTGAAACTCTTTTCTTCGCCTCTTTGCTAACCAAATAGTATTCCTTCCTAGCCTGCTCCATCTTTTCTATCTGCCACTTTTTTCCTGCATGCCTTCTTTCTTTTTATGACTTCCTGGACTTCTGCATTCAACTTCCAGCTTTCCTTGTGTATTTTATTTACATACCTGAGTCAGCTACATATCTGTTCTGAAGTTCTCACACATGCTAATTTGAGGTGCTGCCATTCTTCTTTAGCTCCACCTATTTCCTCTTCTTCTTGAGGTGCTAGAGGCCTAAGTAATTCATTGAACTGTTGTGCTTTCGCTCCAGTCAACTTCCAGGTTTTTCACCTGGTCTCTGTTGAACTTAGAGCCTTCCCTGACCACTGCAGCTGATTGTGGCAACAAGTGTTTTATGCTGTGAGACAACTGTTTCAATGAGGATGACTCTGCAATCTCTGATTCTACCCCAGTGCCCCTTCCTTACTAAGAGGAAGTCTACCTGAATTGCATGTTGGTCACTCTCATATCTAATCTCATGACAGTCTCTCTTTCTGAACCATGTGTTGGCTACTATCAAGGCATTTTCCAGGCAGAAGTACAGAATGGCCTCTCCTTCTTTATTCCTGTTGCCCCATCCATTTGGAGCAAGGCAGTCCTCAAATCCAGTTCTGTCTTTTCTGATATATACATTAAGGTCACCCACTATCAGCACACATTCCTGTTGTCCTTTATCTAGTAGGTCCTGCAAGAACTCTTTTCTTCACTATTGCTGTGGGGCACAGGCTGAAATTAAAAATACTGTCCTATCATTAGACTGGAGTCTGATTGTGACGATATCCAACTGTCTTCTGAAGCCTCTCACTCACTATGATTCCCACATCATTTCCAGCCTCCAAGAGTCTACATCTAGCTTTCACTCAACAGAGATACCCTAGGTAACCCAATCAGGGCAACTGGATGATGGGCACACACTGGCAAAATAAGGGCACATACACTCTTCCCACTGTTAGCATGGGTCCCTGGCATAGGTCAAGTCCTCAACTCACTTATCCCCAGCAAATTTGGTAACATTAGTCAACACAACCAAATCAACCTATTTTATACCATTAAGTGGCTAGTCCTGCCACACTGCAGTCTGTGATCCATGTTCTCCTATCATGAAGATACTGCACACTATAGTAGGTGCCCAAAGTGGTTGGTTTATACAGCTCTTCCCCAAATAGGGTACTATTGCCTTCAGCCCCATTCTTTGGTGAGTTTGAAAGGGAAAACATTCAGCATGTTTTCAGAGGTGAGATAAACCCCACAGAGACACAAGGAAACATGCAAACTCCAAACAGGAATGGGCCAGAGGCCAAGATCAAATCTTGTACCTTGTGCTTTGGAGGTGAGGACCTTAACCCCTGTGTCAACAGGTCTCGGGTGTCAATCATACTTCCTAAACTGTAGCAAGGAAATATACTTGCTCTTTCTATACCATATCAAGCTAAACAAAAATCATGGATCTATATTGTAGTCCTTTGATAAATTCTGTTGAGCACTTTGTTCTTTGCTAAACTCTAGAGTAGTTTAGCTTCTTGCTACAATTCATAACACATAAACACCGACTGTCTTTTAAGCAACTGTAGCTGAAATAATCATTATCAATACTGCTTTCATGGACCAATCATCACCTCTTCTACAATGTTTACTGTGTCTCCCTAACAGCTTGTATTTGGGGCAGAAGGCACCTTTAACTCACCTTTCCTACAGCTATGGCAAAAGAGCCATCCATACCTAGTACCTCTACCTAAGCAAAGTGGTGTAGAAATGAATTACCCAGTCTTAATACAGTAGAGGTGTCCTCATATAGACACAATAAATTCTTTGTCTAGGTCAATGGTAAGGCTAGTACCCACTACACCTAACACAAGTAATCCAAGCAGAGTTCATTAAAAACTGTTTCTGCATCCGATGCTAAAAGAAAGGTAGAAGTGTCCACATCATTGTCTCCACTATTAGCAGTAAAGCCTAACAAATTCCATCCTTGCCTGTCTCCATCTGATGAAACCACACTGATCTGCTTAAACTAAAATCCCAGACATATTTTGTAGTCTAGGTGCCCAAATCCCCATGAAGAAGATTTAGTCTGTACCTGGGCATATCTGACTTCAACATCACATTTGTCATAACTAATGTCCACAAGGGTGGCACTTCATCTTATCTTCAGTTACCTTAAAGGTGCCTCAGAAGTCTTGAGATATAATCACATCTGTATGTTTATAAACTTCCCCTGTCAGGCCCTCCATGACCAGTGTTTTCCCTGTTCTTAAGCCATTGATTTACAATATTTCTTTGCCCTTCCCTTATAGGAGCCAAAAATCCCTACCTTATCCTCCAACTCAGTGAGGTGAGGAAAAGTGTTCCAAGCAAGTTGAATATTACAGCACAGCATCCTCTAATGAAGGATGCACACACAACCTACAGATACCCCTGAAACATCTTTAAGATTTCTCTCTACTGTCTAACTATGCCAAAAGAATTGTCCATGACACAAAAAAACATTGTGGTGAGCCACACTGACCTTCAACCTAATAGGCACATTTTCTGCTGCTCATTCGGGTAGTGCTAGGTAACTCCATTAAAGTTTTTCAAGAAATTTGGTTGTTCTTTGTAAAAAATCATGAAATTGTTTTCTCAGCTGCCGCAATGCTTCTAAAATTTCTCTTCTCTTTATTTCAGAGCTTCTATCAGATGCAACCTTTTCTTCTTGTTTGCTAAACCAACATCTCATTTATTAAGTAAGTGTGAGGTCACTTCCAGCAAACATAAATTAAGTTACCCTTTTAACACCTCCCATAAATATGTGGAAACGTATTCTCTCTCAGGATGACATCCCTGATTTCTTCCACAGTTCTGGAATGAGCTTTTGGGATGTGAGATGGTTTAGAGTTGCCTCATTTAACTCCCATAGTCAAGGTATTCTCAAGGTGCTGATCATACAAGTATAGGTGAGTCAACTCACACTATGGATCACAAGACTTCCCCTACTATTACTTGACAGCTAGTTTAATCATCATGAGTTGAATTCTAATTCTCACTTTTTTAATTTCTCCAAATGTTTTGGGTTTCTAATGCTGTGACAGTAATGGACCCCATTCCTAAGTCAGGGTACAATTCCATTTCATGAGATTAATATTGCTTCAGTTTTTGTTATTAGCCAAGAGTGCTTTTCTCAGCATCCACAACGTATCCCGTGCGTTCTCACTATGTAAGAGTAATGGGCATTGAACAGTGTATCGTGATCCTTAAAATGTGGAGCCCCCTCCCACATCAATCACAGCTAACTCAGCCCCCTTTTTGTTTCTTACTGCTGTCGTATCATTTTGACTAGTCAGGCAATGAAAACGTCTCACTAAGAAAAGCCGCCTTCCCCCCAGCCAAAAATGTAACCAAGTATGGCTTAACTGTGTTTGGAGAAGGTCCGGGGAGGAATATGGGGCAGCCTTAATGTCAGATGAGTACAGCCCACAATCCCTTAAATCCTGCTAAAGAGTCAGATATCTTGAGTTTTAATATTCAAGTTTTTTACTTAATATTACAGTACCTCTCCTCTTATCCAATGAGTATGAAATCAAATTTGCCTAAATTTTCATGCGCCTTTTTATTAAGAAGCATTTCCTGGAGCAGGTAATAACTACATCATGCTGCTTTAAGTTACATGAAACCTCATTCCTCTTTAAAGGGGGTCTTTAATCCATTCACATCACATGATCCAATAAGCATACTACCTGAAATTAGGAAAAAGCACAAGGACCAAGGTCAAAATGATACAAATACCATGTCAATGAAATAAATACAGCTTATCTCAGATATGAAATGACATAGTTCAAGCCTACCAATCAATAATAAATGGGGTGTCGCTGGTAGAAGAGTATCCCATGATTCTCATCCCGCTTAACTGAAAGGCTGGAGTGTAACTCTATACAGTTTAACCTCTACATGTAACAAATGCAAATAGACCACTAAACTCAGTGGCAGATCGTGCTATTGGATTTCACGACTGCAGCCCCCCCCCAACAATTAAAAACAAAATGAAAGAATTAAAAGAAAAACAAAAAAAATGAAATAAATAATGAAACTCGAATATCGGAGTTACGCACATGTGTCATCGGCAATTCCCAGAACCCACACATGCAAGCATGATTCCGAACTGCTGCTAAACCAGTCCAGATTAGGAAGATAGCATTCTGCATAGAGAGATCCCAGAAGTCTATGCAGTTACAACTGCATAGACAGGAAGGAGATCAGATTGCAACTTCTGCAGGCTAGTGCCTGTTCTCGCAGGCTGGATAGGACTTTGGAGCTCTTTCACGGGGTTTTCTTTTTGAAGATAATGAAGCTGACTTTCTATCTGAAACTGTGCTGGAGCAGGGCTTACTGTGCAGAATAAGCTACAGGGCTATAACAAAACTGCAGGAGAGTATTTGTTTGGACAGAAACTCTGCAGGTACTTGTTTGTATTAATGAAGGGTGTGTATATGTCTGTGTGTGTGTGTGTGTGTGTGTGTGTGTGTGTGTGTGTGTGTGTGTGTGTGTGTGCACGTGTGTGTGTGTGTGTGTGTGTGTGTGTGTGTGTGTGTGTGTGTGTGTGTGTGTGTGTGTGTGTGTGTAAAATGCCCCAGTAGCAAGAAAGAAGTCAGGAACCTGGTGGCTAGACTCAAATCCTGTACCTTGGGAGTAGGTATCAAGCACTTTAATTCCCTACCCACCACAGCGTGTGAAATGTTTGCCTCATATTTTTGTTCTGTTCCACATAAAATCTGTGTTTTTTGGGATTTTAAATTCACTAAATAATGACAGGCATTTGAATTTCAGACTTAATATTCTTCAGAAAGTACATGGTAACACAAAACCTTTTATTCTAGCAATTTTCTGTTTATAAGATCAATATTTAAAATGTGTCCCTATTTTGGGGGGCTGTATTCCCACATTATTGCCTTTGTCCAGGCTTTTTGTGCTAACAGGTTGAGAGCTATGGTTAGAACTGAATTCACTGAATATGTTTGGGAGCTGTATTCCCCCATTATTGGCTTTGACTAGGTGTTTTGTGCTAAGAAGTTGAGAGCTATGGTGAGAACTGAATTCACTAAATGATAGCCATTTAAGTTTCAGTTTACCTGTCTTTCAAGAAACAGCTGATTTGGCATAGTGGTATGTTGCTCTGACTGCAGTGCACAAGGTCCTGAGTTCAGGACTTGGCAGTGAAATGCATGGTGGCAACACAGCATTTTATTCTAGCAACTTTCCAAGATTATATAAGCAATGTTTAAAATGTGTCCCTAGTTTATGAGCTTTTCTCCCCCCCCCCAATACATTTTGGCTTTTTCCAGATTTCTTGTGCTTCAAAGTATAGATACAGTTGAGTGTTGAGTGCAGTTTACAAGGAGCCGAGAGCTGAAGAGAAGTTTAGTGCTGCTTATGCTTTGCCTGCTTGCATTGTTAATAGCAGGATAAGTAGTGTGCTTGCTTTTTTTCTCATTTTTTTTTTTATTTTTCAAATACATTTGAATAAATTCCATAGTATTTATACATAACATCTTAAATAACTTTGTACACTATTTACATTAGCCTGACACTATAACATATCTTAATGTATACAGTTACTTTATAAGTATGTCCAATCTATTAGAGTGTCTGATCAATTATTGCATAATGTCAATCAACAATAAGACTTTTTGCCAATGGTTGTTGATAAATGGCTTTGGATAAATTCTTAGTTCTTTAATTTTAATTTCCAATAATGCTGTGGTCTTCAGTAGGCTATAGAAGTCTTCCAAAGTTGGTATTGTGTTTGTATTCCATTTTCTTGTTATACACTTCCTTGAAATTGCAAATATAGTCCATACTAGATACATGTTTGACCTATTCAAATGAGGACCTTCATTCACATTTAATAATACAAGAGCTTTAGTTAAATAAAATAATTCATTAAATAAAGCTTGTAGAAAGTTATTAATACCATTCCAAAATGGCTTAATTTTAACACAAAGAAAATGTGGTTCCAATCTGCATTGTGTACTTGTTCACATCTCCAACATATTTCTTTTATGGAAGAACTAATTTTACTGATTCTGTCTGGGGTTAAGAATGCTCTGTGCAAGCATTTCCAATTAAAAACTTTCCAGTATTGTGTAAAGGATGTATATTTTATCGATAATAAGATAGTTGTTTTAATATCTTCAGTTAACTGTAATGAGTATCCTTTTGTTATATATTTCCAATATGAGGTTTTGGGTGTTGTTTTATAGTTTATCAATATTTTGTAAAATTTTGAAATACTGTTTCCCATGTCAAAGTCATTATATATGATTTCATATATGTATTTCATAAATTTAGGTATTTCGTTAAATGAAGAATTGTTAATTATTCTTCTTAAATCTTGTGAATATGACAGAATACTCTGTAAAGTTAGCCAGTCCTGTTGTGGAATTTTGTATATTGTTTTTATTACTTGCATATCTAAAACATTTAGTTCTTTGATACATTGGAGCCAATAAACAAATCCTTTCTGTTCCCAGGAATTAATAATTTCTCTATATATTTTATGTGGAAAGTTCTTTCTGACTATAAACGGTGTTAAAAGGTCAAACCAGATTTTTAAATATATATTTGCATTAATAATTTTCCTAAATGAGTCAATGTAATAATCAATCATACAAGTTTTAGTGGGTTTAGTTATGTTCTATATTGCATACTAATACATAATATGTGCCATGGCAAATTGTTTTCATCTGTTATTTGAAAATATTTTTGTAAATGAAATTCATTTATTGATATTACAGTTAGTAATTTTTTTCCAATTTCCAGAGTAATTTGGACTTATCCAATCTGATATTGTTTTATATATTGATACTTTTATATATGTTTCTATATCGTGAAAGTTTAATCCTCCCTGTTTCCATGGTCTGATACAGTGCTTTAAAGCTATTCTGTTTCTTTTGGGAAATCATAACAATTTTATTAAGCATGAATTTAATTTCTTTAATTATATTCCTTTCTGGTAACAGTTGTATTGCCAAGGCTATATATTGGATCTTGGGCAGTAAAACAATTTTATTAACTGTAGTCTATCTGCAAATGTTAATATTATTTTGTTCCATTTTTCCACAGAGATTTTAATTGTATTGATGATATTATTGTAGATTTTTGGAGACTAATTCATTATTATCCTTGCATAACTCAATTCCTAGTTATTTTAAGGTAGATTCTTGTTTCCCTATGATGTGATCCCCCTTAGTCTGCAGTTCTTTTTTTATTTACAAATAAAAATTTTAATTTTGATTTATTGAAATGGAGTCCTGAAGTCATGTGAAATTTGTCAATTAATATAGCTAATTCTTCTAATGTCTCTTTTGTATTAGATAATTTTAGTAATATATCATCAGCAAATAGCATTATTTTAGAATTGTATTACTCATAAACATCTATTCCTTTGATTTTTATATTGTTACGAATTGAATCTGCCAATATTTCAATAGCCAGAGCAAATAGAATCGATGTCATGGGACATCCTTGCTTAGTGCCTTTTGTTATACGCATAGATTCAGAGGTAAAAGGACCTAACTTGACATACACTAAATTATTTGTATATATATTTTTTAGGAGATGAACAAAGGGTGAAGGAAATTCAGCTAGCATTAAGAACTTGAATAAATAGTCCCAATTTAGGGAATCAAAGACTTTCTCTATATCTAAGCCAATTATGAGAGTTCCGTTATTTTCTTTATTAACATAATCTGTAAGAGAAATTATCCTTCTAATATTGTCATGTGTGAGTCTATGATATATAAATCCAGTTTGATCATTATTTATTGTTTTGGATAGTGGTATTTTCATTCTGTTTGTTAATATTGTCATAAATATCTTATAGTCATTGTTTAATAATTATATAGCTCTATATGAGGTACAGAGGTTTGGGGATTTGTTTTCCTTTAAGATTGGTGTGATTAAGGAATATCTCCAAGAGGGTGGAATTAAAGCTTGTGACTGAATTTCTAATAGAGTTTTATGGAAGAGGGATAGTATCTTTGAAGGAAAAAGTTTATATATTTCCATTATGCCAAGTATACCTGGAGCTTTATTATTTTTACCCTCTTTTATTGTATCTGTAATTTCTTTGTAGGATATGGGTGCTTGCAGAGCTAGTTTTAATTTTTCTGGTATTTTTTTATATTAGAACATTTTACATCTAGATTTAATTGATCAATATGTATATTTTCTTTTTGGAAATGTTCCATATAGTGATTTCTATAGGCATCAAGAATGTCATCTATATCCGAGACATTTTTCCCTTTCTTTTCATGGAAGATACTTTTAATGTTATTAGCTTTTGATTGTATTTTGATTCTTGTGGCTAAATTATGTAGATATTTGGGAGAAGTGGCCAAGGTATTAATTTTTAGTTTTTCTAAAGCTAAACTAGTTTTATGTGTTAGAATTTCGTTGCATTCATTGTTCAATACTTCTACATTCTTTTTCATTTCCAAATGATTTTGATTTTTTTCAGCTTTTACTGACAAAAGTTTGGATTGTAGATCTAATAATTCAGAATCCCATTTTCTGATTTTTTTTATACCAAGTTAGGGTTTTACCATATATGTAAGGTTTTAATGAGTCCCATATCATTATTTTAGTTATCTCTGTGGTGTAATTAGTATCTAAGAAGAACTGTAATCCAGATAATAACCAGTGTTTGAACTCTTTAATTTTAGTTATATATGCTGGAATTCTGGAGTTAAAGATTAATGGTTTGTACCAATTTTGAAGTTTTAGTGTCCATTAATTATGATATGAAGAGGAGCAGGGAGTGATTGAGAAATTAATGATTTTAGAGTGCAAATCATGGCCAGCAAAAATTGTATCTATTCCAGTTTGGGTACCAACTCTGTGATCTTGATGGGAAAAACAACAAAGATGTATCTTCTTTAAATTTGAAAGTCTCTACAAGATTAAATGATTCTACCCACTTGTTTAATGGTTTTGATACAGCAGATGTACTCAGTGGTCTTTTATTTGTAGTTTCAGAAATATCAAATATACAGTTAAAATCTCCTCCTAATATTACGTTGCCTTTATAATTACTGGAAATGAAATCCAAGTGTTTTTTTAACAGTTCCTGTTCCAATGCAGGGGAACCAGTATAGATTGGCTAGGGTCTATATCCTGTTATTATATTTAACTATTACTAATGCCATAAGGCCTTCTTTATCTTCAGACTTAGAAATGATTTCTGGGTTAATCACATTTGTTTTCCATAAAATTGTTACCCCTTTTGTCTTTGTCTTATATGTGGGTTGCAAAAATATCATATATTCCTTAGGATTCCATTTGTAATTGTCATTTGTTTTGAAATGAGTTTTTTTGAAGGAAGACAATGTGTGCTTTGTTCAGTTTTAAATATTTCAGTAGATTTGATCTCTTGCTAGGATTGTTTTAAGCCATTGGTATTTAAAGATAATAAAGTTAAATTCATCTTAGTTATTTAGACTATGCATTTTTTGTTTTATTGTCACTATTAAACATTTTCCTCTAATAACTATAAAGTATATGTTTGAGCTTTTAAAGGATATTATCAGTTTTATACTTTGAGTGCTTAATAATAAAGTAATGTTTTGGTCAGGCATACTAAAAATGTTTTTCTGAAATAACAAATTTAAATTAATAAACGTTAACAAAACTAAGATCCGCACTAGCTATGGAATGAAAATCATTCCTAATCTGATGGATAAACCTAAGTCCATCAGATTATCACTCATACCTTGACAATCCAGAACATTGGAGTTCCATACATTGAATTATCATATGGAGAATATTTGTAATAGGAATAAGTGATATTTATATTATTTTGAACATATGTAGTACTATTGTAGATTTGACAGAATTCTAATACAATATAAATGACTTATTGTATAAGCAATTAATATTTACATGAAAGATAGATGACAAGCAATTCAATCATAGTAAAGTAGGATGTATCATATATAAAACCTCAGTAAATGATTATAGCACACAATTATTTAACATATTCACCCTTATTGATGAAGTCTTTCAAAACTTACTACTTAATATAAATAGATGGTACTAATACTTATACCTAAAGTAATGCAAAGTATTTTACTGGATATATCAGAAGTTATATTTCATTGTTTGCCAGCATTTAAGTAATCACTTTGTTTGTTGCTAACTTACTTAAAGCATCAAGTTGGTTTTATGTGAACATTGATGAAACGTTAGTGCATTTTAATTATCAGTGCATCCCTCTTCCCCCCATTTCCTAGACATAAGGATTGTCATATCTGTCATTTCTTATTATAAAATGAGTGACATTATAGGTTAAAAACAATAAATTCATGTAATTTGATTAATGATTACAAGTACCCTTTCTATATTCATAAATTGCCATTTTATGGCATATACTGAAAGTTTTTAGATTTAAATGGCAACATTCTATTTTGCAAAATCAGCAAAGGTTAAACTGAGTGATTATTCTCAATTTAATACTATTTGTTCAGAATTTGATTGTTACATTCTGTGACATTCCTTGTTTAGGCTTCTGTTGTTTCCCTTGAACAACTTTGTCAGTTTTATGTCATGTATAAAAATTAGTTACCTTGGTAACAGCTTAAGTATTATGTATGATCAAGATGGGTTATAAAATCTCAATTCAAGTTAAAAAAATATATGACTTGTTATGCACATTTATGTATATGAGAAAATCATCATGCTTCCCCTTGATGTTTAATATCCTGTATGTCATTCATGACAAGTTAAAACAGTAGTGTTATTATACACAAACCCATGTTATTAAACTGAGTGTTTATTGTCAATTTAATACTTTGTTCAGAATATGATTGTTACATTCTGTGACATTTCAAGTTTAGGCTTCTATTGTTTCTCTTGAACAACTTTGTCAGTTTGATGTCATGTATAAAACATTAGTTACCTTGGTAACCGCTTAAGTATTATATGGATTTAGGACTATTGAACGAAAGTTCAATAGTCCAAATCTAATCATAAACACACTTTAGCAGTGCTTTCACTGAAAAAGCGCTTTCGTTAAAGTGTGTTAAAAAAAAACAAAAAAAACAATAAATCTACTTTTATGCAGGGAGGCAAGCCCCCCTGCACCCCCCATGTGGGGGGCTGTGCCCCCCCACCCCCTACTTTAATATTCTCACTCCGAGATCTCACTACAGTAAGGAAAAGGGAATATTCCCTTATCTGCACCATAGTATGATCTCCGCAACAGGCATACTTACGTGAAAGTGATTTTGGTGAAAAGCACTTTCAAGTAAGTATGCCTGGCCGATAGTGATTCGGTGATGTTGTCATTCGGGGATCAGTATGAATCCCATATTATATATGCTCAAGATGGGTTACAAAAACTATAATTCAAGTTAAAGCAATTACATGACTTGTTATGCATATTTACTTATATAAGGAAATCATCATGCTTCCCCTTGATGTTCAATGTAGTGTATGTAATTTATGACAAGTTAAGACAGTAGTGTTATTATACACAAGCCCATGTTATTAAATCCTGTCTTTAATATTTAAATTCAGCAGACTGCTTCATCTTATATGACGATTATATATTTTATGCCTAGATTTACTAAAATCATACATTACATAACTATTGTGTGTTTTTTTTTGTTTGTTTGTTTGTTTGTTTGTTTTTTTGTCTGTTGCTTAGTCATTTGAGAGACCACAAGCTGTGATGCTTATTCTTATTATTTCCTTCCAAGCATGTGTATACAGTCCATAGACTTTAAATTATGAGACCCTTCTAGTTTCTTATTTGTTATATTTCCATCCTTACATACACACATATCAGTACTTCAAGCATGGGCAACAATACCCATCCAGTTTTGCCAGAATACCATTCACTCATTCATGTGGTGTGCTTCCAGGCTGTTCTTAAAATATCCAAACCAATATTTGTTCTGTTCCATTTTACCAGCCTGTTCCATGCAGTGGCCACTCTGCTAGTGAACCACTCAACACACCTTCCATTCCCACAGATATTTCAACAAAGGAAATCTGATGACTCTCTAGCATTTCCCGGCAACCTTAAACACCCCTAGAATCAGCTATCCCATATGCCCAACATGCCCGAGCAAGCTCACATTCCAGATCACTGCAAAGGGTACTGCACAAGACCAAGCGCTCTTAGTTTTTCACAATAACTAAAACTTCCACTCTTATGTAAGTCCTTAATGTGTTTGGACCAAAATACATTTTAAATATAAAAGTGCGCTTACTATTTTATTATTATTTTTTTTTATCAAGAATCAACTTAATGAGCTAAACAAAGTGTTGGGAGACCATCAATATGTGTACCTGTGGTTTAAAACAGCCATTATATATATATATATATATATATATATATATATATATATATATATATATATATATATATATATATATATATATATATATATATATATATATATATATATATATATATATATATTTTTTTTTTTTTTTAAATCAAAAACTTCATTGCCAAGAATCATATCAGAGGATTCTCAGAGCCATTAAGCATTATCGTCACTCTGTCTCTGTTACCATAGCAACCTGGGAGCGTCTGTTTCTGTTAGTGTGTCTGTGTGCTGCATACCAGAGGCTCAAGGTGCACCTGAAGCAAAGCTGCACTTCACTGCATCTTCAAGCCTAAATTCCCTCCCTTTCAGTGAGGCAGCAGCCAGGAAAAGAACAGAGAGCAAACAGATCAAAAAAAAAAAAAAAAAAAAAAAACTCCCAACAAGCTGCCACAACAAGAGATAACACATTCTTCCAGCCTTCCCACCCCTCACTCAGCAGATGTATAAGCAAACTATTCTCTGAGAAAATATCCCAAATCACAGTTTTATCCACCCCCTTCCCCTGGATCCAGGCTAAAACACCAAAGTTCTCTTCCTAATACACAAGCTTCAGTAAACCTCGATCACAAGCCACAACCCACAGCTTCCCGGAGGTGAAAGCAGCAACATACAACAGCTGCCAGACACAGCTGCATCCACACATACCATGTCAGGCTTAATCAAACAGCACTCGAGGCTATGATACCTGCCATAACTGATATTAACTATGTTTAGACAGAATAATAATGACATTTGTACTACCTGTCAGACACAGCTGCATCCACACACACCATATCAGGATTGATCAAACAGCACTTGTAGCTGTGATACCTGCCATAATTGATATTAAATATATTTAGACAGAATGATGATGACATTTGTACTAAGAGCTTGCTACTATTATTTAACCAGGATATACATGACATTTCTAAATCATACTTTAACTGAAGAAGGCATTAGTCTCCATGACAGCATTTTTTTTCAAAACACTCTACTGTTACTGCTATTACATATGATGTTAATTTGTTACATTTGAGTCTGAACGCTGATGAATGGTACCTTGTTGAATTAGTTACTTAATTACTTAAATTATTAGAAGTAAAATCAATGAAAAATGAACAAGATAAGTATTAATTGAGTTCAAGTAGGGGAACAGAAACTTCTATGTTTGTATTATACGTTGCTTTGTTTGGCTTATATATAATGCAAATAGTAAACACTCTTGACCTACCTTTGTGAAGAATTATTGGACTCTTTGAACATTCTGAATAAATCATTACTGCTTCTCAGTTGTTTATGAAACCCTCCTTTTTTAATAAAAACAGATGACAAGTGATGTACCATATCAGTTGATACTTTGAGAGATGTAGTTGTAAGAGGTTTTTTTTTTGGGACAGCTATCTTGGAATCAGTTTTTTTATTTCTTCTTTCTAGCATCAGTCCAAGGATTTGTTTCTTTTATTCTTTTAAGAGTAGGGGCCATCCATTCCATTCCTTGTGGGATAGACACCATGTTGTTGTTTTTGATGAATATAGTAGCGTCTTCTAAGTCATTAAAGATTCTCATCTCATTGGCAAAAAGTATTTTTATCTTGGTTGGAAAGGCCAGCTGTGCTTTAATGTTGTTTTGTTTTAACAGTTTTATTATTGGCCAGACTTTTTTTCCTTTGTTCTACTATTCTGGAAGAATAATCATTGTCAGACATTATCAGGCTTTGATTGTATTTTAAGGGTGATTTTCTCCAAGCAGATTTTAATATTAGTTCCTTGTCCAAAAATGAAATATATTTTATAACTATGGCTCTAGGTGGAGTATTTGTTCAGTTAGAAGCAGGTTTCCTCGGTGGTCTATGCGCCCTTTCAATTCCAAATGAAAGTCCCTCTTTCAAGTCTAAAAATTCAGGAATCCAGGTTGTTAAGAATGAAATAATGCCTTCTCCTTCAGTGTTTTCAGGCAGACCAAAGATCTTTATGTTGTTTCTACTTTCCCTGTTTTCCAAGTCAACTATTTTTGTTAAGCAGCCATGTATTCTGTTTAAGCAGAAATTCTTTTTGGAATTCTTCCTCTTTGAGTCTCCGTTCAATGTCATTTAGAGAAGTCTCTATATTTGTTATTTTTGTATGGTGTTGCTGTAATAGTTCCTTAAGAGTATCAGTCTGTTTTTGAGAATTTAATTTGAGGTTTTAGTCATTTTTAAAGCCATCCATCTTCAAACATAGTTTCTGTAAGGTAGATATCATCAATTGCAGTTCTTTTTTCAAAGCAGCATCTGGATGAGAATTGCTTGAGTTGTTCATATTCAGTGACCCAATAGATCTCCAAGTTACTTGACAGGAAAATGTTTGCATATCTCCACGAAAATTGATATTTATGTAGTTTAGTAGTTTATATATAGATTTCTAATGTTTTAAACTTGAAAATAATAAAATTGTCCTATATTATTATACTAGTTTATGGAGCTCTCAAAATTCACTGCTCTCAGTTGGCCATCTTGGCTCCATCCCCAAGTAGTGTGCTTGCTTTTGATGCAGAAGGCTGTGGGTTCTACTCCCACAGTATATCGACGCATTACTGATACTGTACTGTGTTGTACTTTTAAAGGGGTTGGATGCTGCAGTCCTGAGAATGTCCTCTTTGGTGGCGATACCTAGTAATGATGAACCTGGTATCAGTTTGCCATCCATTCCCTATTGCAATATTATTAACTTATCTTTTTTAATGTAACATAGGCAATTTATTCCTGAATGGCAACAGGCACTTTATTTTTAGATGAAACAATGAAATATAACATTGTTTGCTAGCAGCAACCTCTTCATTAGTTACAGATCTCATTAATGTGGAATTGTTTAGATTACTTTTACTTCTGCAGGGAGTGTGCATATTTACTGATACTGGTGGATTGTAGAAGTTTGAGTAGACTTTTATGATGGAAATGTTCTGAACTGGGCAGTGTTGTCATTATCGGTACATGCATTTTGTTTCATTGTTTACTGGAAAAATGTTCAAAACAATAAATTTAAAATGCAGTCTAACAGCTGTACTGTATTATACACGGAATATAATTGAAGGTGTATCAAAGAACACATGTATGTTTCCTGTGCAAGGGGCCTATGATTTGAGAACAGCATAAATGTAATCTTTATCTGTCACTGGCCAGATGTATTTTCTTTGAATGTGGGTTTCAATGCTGTTTCAATGAATGTGAGTTTCAAGGGTAGAGAAGTTTTAATGCTAAGTCTATTTTCATTGTGAGACTGCATTGCTTTGTTTAGCAAATGTCTATTAGTGTTTGTGTTGTAAAATGTAAAATACAACTTTTAAATGAAATCCAAATCATCACAGAAGTAAAGCAGTATGCACATTACAGTGTTTATGGTAAGTGGGGTGAAATAGCCAAGTAATGGGACATTGGAATAGTTGCGGGGGGGGGGGGGCATTCAACCATGATTTTGTGAGGGGGGAAGGGTGGCAATCTCAGACAGCTCTGGCTGAACTATACCTCTTAAATATCCAGATTGTTGTAGAATTAATAGATTTTTGTTTCTTTTTTTTGTTTGCTTCTCATAACATTTGTGGTTTCTGGCAAATCATTTTGAAATCAAGTCACTAAATAATGACAGACATTGAGTTCCAGACTTCATGCACTTCAGAAAAATGCATTCTAAAGCAAGACCTGATGTTCTGTCAACTAGGTTTATACAAGAGCATCTTTTGGTACTGTTTGTATGTTCCCCCAATATATTTGGCCTCATTCAGATTTCCTGCATTAAGAGGATGAGAGACACGCGCAAATAAATCGCTTTATAGAATTAGGTATATCCAAACCTCTCAACTGTCCCCAATTTGGGCTCAAAATGTTGTTCTCCCCCTAATAATCACTCTACAAAATGGCAAATCTGGAAGAAAATGTGGAGGGTTTACAATTAATAAATAATTGTCATGATCAGAGTTATAGATTACTTTTAATTTCAGAAATGCATGTAAATTCTCTTATTTTGTCAGCTGTTCAAGTTAATATTACTAATATTATAATAGTGTCTCCCATTTGACAGGTTCTCAGCTTTATTGTGTAGCTGTTTTATATTTTTGTATTACATTTTTGGTCTGTTTTTCATAAAATTGAGGTTTTCTGGCAAATTAGTGGCAAATCATTAAAGACTGAAGTTAGAAAATAATGACAGACATTTGAGTTTCAGATTTCATACCCTTCAGAAAATTCATACTAATGCAAGACCTACTATTCTATTATCTTTCTAAGTTTATAAGAGCAATGTTTAAAAATTGTCCTTATTTTTTGGCCTTTGTCCCACTTCTGTTTATGGCTTTGTCCAGATTTCTTGCTCTGAGGCTGAGAGGTATGATAAATGTGTCAGTGCCATCACCATCAGCCAGAGACATTTCAAATTGTGACATACTTGTTGCACCCCACTCCCCCACATAATGACTCTGGATGTTCCCAAACAAGGCAAGGAGCAGTTATGCAGTGTAAGTGTGCAGAGTATCTCCCCATCCAAGGTAAACACAAGTACTACAGTGGTTTTTCATCTGTCCTTGATTTTGCAGAATGTTTTGGTTTTCTGTAATATTTTTATACTGTTGATTTATGCTTTTTATTCAGAAAATGCATGTTGTTACAGTGCCTATTGCTCTGTGTTTAAGTAGCAATGCTTTAATGACCATCAGGTAAGCTTGTCTGAGACTGTAAGATGCAAGTAAGCTTTAATAAGCATGCTGTTAAAGAATTACCAACATTTAAAGCATTTTTGTTTTTGCCATGCAGAGAATATTTACATAACTAGATAGTATATAAGCCTTAGGTATTGAAATGCATATGACAGAATTTGTAATAAAGGACAGGATTACAGTATTTTCAGAAGCTCATTACATTTGTTGGAGACTTGCAGTAATCTTTGCAGGTTTTACCCATAAACTAAACAGAATGCCAATCTATCATGTGTGGTCCATAACCTGTGCAGTAATCCTTTAAGCAATTTATCTTGAGCTTGTTTTCTGTTTGCTGTTCATTTTTTACTTTGATCATGTTTTCCCCATGAAACAAGTTGATAGTTGTCAGGCAGCAAGTCTTATTTGGATAAGAAACATTTTTACAAGTGGGGGTATCACAGAGATTGCTACTTTTAGCATGTTACTTGGTACTTTTATAAAGCTGAATATAAATTACAATTAGAACTGATGTGCAAGGAGAAGTGGTTTGAGTTGAGTGCTGCTTGTTTTTTTATACTTGATTTTGACTGGCATTCCAGTAAGGTATTTGAAAAGTAATTTATTGTTTCATGCCTCACAACCTTTTTGTTTCCATGTAGTTATTAAGTAAGCTGTCATGTAGCCAATGCATTACAATATTTTTTTTCTTCTACAATTCATTTTGTCTTGATTGGACTCTCATAATGACAGTTTGGCAGTGGCACCCAGGGCAGCGTATTTAATTAAAGTCCCAGTTTTTGCATTTTTTAGCATAGCTCCACACCTTTCTAGTTGGTCACACCCCTTCCTGTTGGCCCCACCCATGCAGCTGTGTCCTGCAGCCCCCCTTTGATTTGATGTCACCAGCTGTCACTGACTAAACTGTATAAAAAAAACTCACTCCCAAGCCAGAAGGCAAAATTCGACACCGTATCACACTACACAGAGAAAGGGCATCCAGGCCTAACCCAGACTCACTGAACCATTCCCTATCCGTCTGAAGAGAAATCATCCATCCAGTAGTTTCCATAAAGGTAATTTTCCAACTTCCTGTACCCATTCTACAAGGTTAACACAGTCATTCATCCATATCTGTCAATTTTAAACCACAGTCCCTTCTTTCTAAGAGCAGTGAAATAGGATGAAGTCCAGCTTGAGTTTCTTCTCTTCCAATTACAAAAGGAAGAGGAAAAAATGTTCCCAGTACCACAATATCTATATAACTATCATCTCTGGCATCACTCATTATTACAGCTGATGATCGATATATATGATGTTCATCAAGCCAAACTGATTTGATCACATGATATAAATAACTCAATGCATGATAGATCTAGACTTATCAACAGACATCAAAATCACCATTATATTCAATAATAATAATAATAATAATAATGAAGGAATGACAAAACCTTCCTATAAAACAAATGACATAAATCCATGGGAAGTAAATCCCTAATCCTATTATTGCTCTCTAATCTTCCATCTCCCTATTGTCACAAAAGACCACTTCCACTCTCCATATCCTTCTGGTCAAAACTGGAATATAAAAAAGAATGATGGGGTGAAGGTTGGATTAAGTCAGGGCTGGAGGAACAAAAATGAAGGATGAGGAAGCATCAACAACAAAGCAGAAAAAGTGATGCAAGCAGCAAAGAACATGGCTACCTGCCATACATAAACCATTAGTGATCTACCTATCTCAAATGACAGTAAATCCAACAGTCCACTTGAAGGGACAAAGAATCAAATGAAGAAAAACAGTACAGGAGTTTGAAAGTATGTCTCAGTACATCGCCAGACATAACTAACCATTCTTAGTTCAGACAAGCAACATACTAAACCAAAGGTTCTTCTGGTGTCTGCAGCCATTTTAAGCTTCCAAAACAGGCTCTGTTTATCTAGGTTTCTTAGCTACTGACTATTTGGGATATTTGCAGTAGACAAATTATGTCTTGATTATCTCCCAGCTCAATCTCATTTGTATTTTGTAAGAGCCCCATCTGCTTTACATCTTCCCACACAGAGTCTGGATCTTTAAATACCAGCCAATAATTATCACCCAGTACAGTCAAGAAATGTAAAAATTGAGTGCCAAAATTGGTTCTTGTTTACTACTCAAAAGATGATATAATTGTCATAATCAGGCTCCAAGGCAAGCCACTCAACATTACAATGATAAGGATTTATGTTGCAACTACAGATGCTGAAGAGGAGGACATTGACAAGCTTTATAAAGATCTGTCACCTTCTGGAAAGAACACTAAAGAAATGTGCTACATTCATCATAGGTGACTGTAATGCTAAAGCTGGTAGTCAAGGAACAACTGAACTAAAGTGTAGGTTTAGAGTTGGAGTTTGAAAATGCAAGTGAGCCAGTAGTGGATTATAATAGGGACAATTCAGACTGCTGCCTGGGGCCCACAGCTCCTGGGGAGAGCCATGGCTGGTTTCCACTGAGTATACTGCTGAGGCTGTCTATTTAGGCTTAAAATTGTTTTATTTAAAGATATTGTTGCTTTCATTACTAACTCATTTCATTTAGCTTGTGTGCTGAATGTAGCAGTCACTGACTGAAAAAATATGTTATTTATTATTTATTTATTTGCAGTTTGATTACCGGGGAAGTCCACTGGGCCAAACTGACCCATTTTCAGTAGAGGCCCGGGAAGAAAATCTCCAAGATGCATTATACAATTTAGATACAACTTATAGTTAATATTAAAGATAATATTATATAGAATAGTTACTCATAAATGCATTCAATATCATGCATAGTTAACAAATTCCTTAAGCTTGAAGGTAGGGATCATACAGTTTCATTTGAGGAAAACAGATATGTGTTAGGTGTGGAAACAGTTTACATACAAACCTTTTAAGAAAATGTTAATACACTTTACATACACACATCAACAGTAGAATGCTATTTACAATATTTACAAGGTTGGGCTGTGTGAGGGTAGCTGTAGGAGTTGTTGAGAGCTTAGAGAGAAGCTATAGAGATTGTTGAGAGCTTAGATAGGCTCATCAGAAGATAACTATGAGAGTTCTAGAGCTTGGGAACCAGAGAGAGAACCCCCTTTGATTAGGTTGGGTGAAGGCAGGTACATTTCCATTTGGTGGACAGGTGTTTGAATAGTTGGGTTTTGAAGTTTTCTGAGTTTGGTATGGTTCTTAGTGTGGAGGGAAGGGATTTCCATTTTTTGCCTAGTGAGAAAGATAGGAGAAGTTGGCCAGCAGGATGTTTAGGTTTATGGATAGTAATTAAGTTCTGATTTTGAGATCTGAGAGCTCTGTTGGGTGTATAAGGGGGAAGGATGTTAGTTAGAGCAGGACATTTTGTTGGGTGAAATATGAGTCTATAAGCAGTAGTGAGTTGGAGATAGTCCTGGTAGTTTAGGAGTTCAAGCCAATTCAGGGATTGTAGGGTTAGGCAGTGATGGATGGTATTTTTAGATTTAGAGGCAAATTTTGAGATTTTGTTGTAGCAGTTTTCTAGTTTAGAGGTGATAGAGGAGGACAGGTTGGTTAGGAGAGGGGCTCCGTATAATAAGGAAGGAAGAAGATAAGTCGAGGCCAGAGTTTGCCTGGTAGAGTTGGAGAGAAAGCAATTACTCCTATACAGCATACCTAGCTTTTGGTGAGTTTTCTTAATATTTTGTTGAATATGAATATCAGACTTGAGGTGTTCATCTACAGTAATGGCAAGTAGTTTGGCAGAGGGGAACCACTTCTATAGGTGAGATGGTTTGACTATAGACTTTGAAGTTGTTTATATTGTAGGATAGGGTCTTTGTGGGAGAGAATAGTAGAATCTTAGATTTATTTGCATTGAGAGAGAGGTGGTTTTGGAGCATCCAGTTTTCAGTTGTTGAGAATGCAGTTTGGGATTTAGTCAGCAATTCAGAGAGGTTTGAGACAGAGCAGACTAAGGTTGAATCGTCTGCATATTGGATGATTTTGGCATCAGGAATAGCAGTGTGAAAGTAATTGATGAAGATGTTAAAAAGCATTGGCCCAAGGATGGATCCCTGTGGTACGCCAGTTGGTGTAGGTAGTAAGGACAAGATGGAGTTCTTCCATTTGACTGCCTGTGATCTGTCTGATAGCTGGAGAACCAGGATAAAGCATTATGTGAGAGATTAAGGTTTGAGAAATGACAGAAAAGGTGCTTGTGGGGAACAGTATCAAAGGTATTAGACAGATCGAGTAAAACAGTAGAAACTAAGTGTCCTGAATCTCAGGCTTGATTGACAGTTTCTAGGAAAGAGAGTAAAGTGGTTATTGTGATATGGCCTGGATGGATGCCATGCTGGGTAGGAGTGAGAAGATTGTTTTGGGTCAGGAAAGGCATAAGTTGCAGGTGGATGCATTTTTCTAGGATTTTGGAGATTGGTGAGAGCAAAGTAATGGGGCGAACGTTTGAGATACTGGTATTTTTGCCTCCTTTATGAAGAGGAAGAATATAAGCTGAGTGCAAGAGTTTGGGGACGTATGATTCTTTTATGGATTGGTTAATAATTATGCTGATTGGGAGAGCAATGCCATCAGGAGCACATTTTAGGAAGGAAGAGGGAATATTGTCGAGAGCGTTAGAGCAAGGTTTAAGTTTGGCCAAAAGTTTTTTTTTATAAAGTTAGTGGAGATGGGTTTGAGTTCAAATAGATGAGGTGAGTTAGAAGGGGGAGAGTGTAGAGCAGTTGGGTTATTATTAGGAAATGTCTTGGTGAGGGTAGTAATAGTTTCTATGAAAAAAATGTCTTAAATTCAGAGCCTAGTTCGAGGTCAGATTTACTTGGGTCAGGACAGGGATTATTCTTGGAGCCTGGATTGAGGAGTGAGTTTATTGAGTTCCAGAATTTTTGGGGGGTTTTATTGTTATTGGACTGAAGTTTGATATAGTAGGATTTTTTTGTCTTTGGTGATTAGTCATTTTAAATGGTTGCAGAGCTGTTTATATTGGAGCAAGGTATTGGCCAGTTTATTGTTTTGGTAAAGCTTCCATAGTTTGTCTCTGTGGTGCATAATCTGTTTTGTATCTTTGGATAGCCAAGGAGCAGTGTTAGTTTTTATCTTTTTGTTTCTTAGTGTGGGTAGTGAGTTTAAAGTATCAAGAAAGACAGAATTGAAGTATTCTATAGCCTTGTCAAGAGGAAGGATGTTTAGAATTTGCCAGTTCATTTGTTTGAAAGTATTTGAGAAAGTAGTTGGGTTGAAGCTACTGAGGTTACGAGTTTGAATGTATTAATGCTGTGTGCGGAGGAACTAGTTGAGCGATGCATAAAGGCTGGGAGGTGGTTGCTAAAGGTATCAGGAATTCTGCCAGAATTGGTTATTTTATTTGGATCTGAGACTAGGATCCAATCTATAGTGGATCCGGGAGGGTTTATTTTGTTAGGTCGAGTGATGGAGGGGATTATTTGAGTGAAGTTATAGAGGTTAATGGATAGGGAGGGAGAGGGGCAATTGATTTTTTTCCAGTCAATATCTGCATCACCAAGGATATAAGTTTCATAGTTAATTTCAGAAGAGGCCCGTAGGAGAATATTTTCGAGTGTAGAGATATTGTTACCAGGTGAGATATACAGGGCAATGATGCAGATATTTTTATGTTTATTTAGTTTTAGAATTCCAGCAGTTAGTTCAGTGTTCTGGAATTGAGGAATTGGAATTTGGAGGGGAATTAAGGTAAGAAGGTTGGAGTAGCCTCCACCTTTTTTATTTAGTCGGTCATTTCTGAGACAATGAAATCCTAGGGGCAGAATCTCAGAGTTGGAGATAAAGGGCTTGAGCCATGTTTTGGAGATGGCTAAGATATCTGGTTGGTTATGGCTTAACCAAGCTTGAAATTGGTGTACTTTGTTGTTTAGACTTTGTGCATTAATTGTAAAAATATTTAGGGTTTTTAGATAGGAGGAAGAGGGTAAGGGATGAGTGTTGTTAATAAAGGATGTAGGACCAGGGTTAGGATGGATATCATCAGCTTGGACTATGTTGTTTAAGGAGATATCCTTTAGCCATATTGGTCTGCCAGGCATGAATTTTGGTAGATTGTAGATTGGAGCAAGTGACAGTGTCTTGACTTTAGAGGAGAAGAGTTTAGGGTGAAATAGGTGCAGAGGGTTGGGCTGAATGAGAGAATAGGAGACAGAGTGGAAATGGGAGTAAGAGTGAGGGAGAAGGTGGGTTTGTATGGTAGTTGTCTTTGTAGGTGGTATTGGACAAGCATAGGTGGCATATGAGGTAGCATAGTATAAGGGAAGTAGGAACATAAAGAGGAGGCTGGGGGACTGGAGGGTGTGATAACTTGAGGAGAGCATGTTGGTGCAAAGAGAGAGTAGTATAAGTGGTTAGAAAAATAGGGAAGGCTATGAAGAAGAAAGGGTTTAAAAAGTGGTGGTGGTATTCTAGCGATTTAAGGAGACAGGAGGGGACTATAATTATTGGGTGTAGTACAGATTACAGAGTTTAAGAAGGATGGTTATAGGTGGGAGGAGTAATGAGGGGGGAGCTGGTATTGAGTAATTAGGCTGAGAGGATGGGGTAAGAAAGGAATAAAGCTAGGAGTACTTGGGAGGGTGGGTGGGAATTGGGGGCAGGGTAGGGGAGCAGAGTGAGCCCGTAGGGTGAACGGAGTGAGAAAGAACACTAGAGGTGAGTATGGCAGAAATAATATCAGCATAATAAAGCATATAACTGCCACCACAAATATTTCTGTGTACTCAGATGACTAGCTGGATTCACAGATGCACATCACCGGACAGTGGCACTGTGATATAAAAAGTGTGGGTAACAGCTGATGCTGCTTGCAGTGTTATTTCTGTGCTTCTCTATATTACTGACCATCTGGCATTGGAAATTGTTCTATGTAGCAGTATGCAAGCACTGCCTCCTTCCCAAATATTGATCTGAACTCCTTAAGGTTGAGCAAGTCACTCTGCAAGACTGCATATGCAAATGATGAGATTATTTTATATACTTGTATTTGTTAACTAAGTAGGATCCTGTTCAAGTAGCAATGTTAGCAGATGGTACATCAAGCATATAAGAGTTATAGGAGTTAGACAGTGCCTCTTTTCAATCAGTAGTAAGAAGTCACTTTCAAATGTTATATCAAAAATACAGTCATAAATGATCTTACTGAAACAACAGATTTATCTTTGTAATTGCATATTTCATAATTCTGTCTAACTGCATTGCATGAGAACAGTGTTCAAACCAGCAAGGCTTTGGAATCAATATTAATACTAACAGAAGCTTCCAAGGTAGCCTGAAGTAGCTATATGATATCAGATGCAGTCATACTGTCCTTGATTTTGCAGACCTTCTCTGATCTTGATTTTGAGGTGCTTTATACCCTCTATTTCAGCCCTCCATTTTCCCTTCCTCTCCTTTACTTTTTGCCCAGAGCAATAATGCATTTGTAAAGTCATTAATTTGCTCTTAGTTGCCTCTTGTTTTTAATTTTTATTACACATTCTCAGGGTTGAGCAACTGGCAATACATCTTAATATATTTTCCATCCCAGCCCACTGCTACTTGTAAAAAATCTTCCTTGATATTTAGATAAAAGTCCCTGCAAAAACAGCTGCATTAATAGCCTTATGGGCTTTTCTAGTAGCTTCTTTAATGGCTAAATATCTCTGAAACACTATCAGTAATCAGTCCAAATAGTCTGCAGAGCCTTTACATTTATTTTGTTTATAAGCCTGTATTTTAGACCAATTTGCCTTAGCTGGGCATATTTTTTGTGTTTAATAATGCTTGAATTTTCTCTGCCAGCTGTGCTCTATCTGGCTCTGATCCTGGCCATTCTTCCTTTTTTAACAATGGTTTTCTTATAACATCTGGCAATATAGTTCTCAATAACTGATTTATATCTAACCAAAGGGGATCATACCATGTTATTATTGTCTCAAGTTCTTTTTTGTACTTTACAGAATCCTCCCTTATATCAGTATTTTTTTAATTAAATTCCTTAAGATATACATATATACGTGCATACATACAAATATTTCAAGTACAGGCATTAATGCTCTTCTAGTCTGCCAATATACCAAAACAGTTGTGCCCATAATAAGTCTACAGGCTGTTCTTAAAAATATCTAAACTAGTGCTTGCTTTAATGTAACTTGGTAGTCTATTCCATGCATCAGTTACTCTCTCAGACAGCCAATTAGTAGCTTCTTATTCTGATAGAATCTCCTACATAGGTTGTCTGATGATTCTCTACTACTTTTTGAGAACTCCAAACATTCCCAGAGGTAGTCGTTTCTAAATGTCCTATACCTGAATAAGACCTTCTCTTAACTATCTATAAGAGACACTGTACATGTTCAGATATTTTAATCTTTCATAATAAACTAAATTTTCACTCTTTCCAGTTTACTCATGCTTGTTTTTTTATAAGGTTTCCATATTGTTATTACATACTCAAGTTTGGGTCCAATGTAGCTGAAAAACAGTGACTTTATCATCTGATTTTCTAGACTTTATAAATTGTTTTATATAACCTATAGTTCTATAACTATTATTAATCAATTGATTGATATAATTAGAAAAACTCAAAGCTGGATCTACCCATATACCCTAGTCTTTAAATCAATTTACAGTTTCAATCACTGAGTGCTGTATAACATATTCACCTTTCAGTTTATGTCTCCCAAATCTCATATACCTAGTTTTTGTTGTATTTATCAGCATATTATTCTCCTATGTCCAAATGGTCAATTTAGTCAAGTTCTTTTGCAGACATGCCCTATCTGTAACACATACAATTAGTTTACCCAATTTGAAGTCATCTGTATACAGACGATAGAACATCTCAGATGAAAAAGATAGATCTGAAAGATAAAATCTAAATAAGTAAGGGCCTAGGACAGAGCCCTGTGGGACACCCTGACTGTAACCAAGAATTTTACCTGTCCAGTTGCTGTATGATATTTGCAATGTCCTGTTTGTAAGCCATGCAGCTATCCATCTTATCCAGAGTAAACCAGTACTTCGCTGTTCTAATGTATTGATCAGTGATTTGTGTATGACCCTGTCAAATGCTGAACTTAAATCTATATAAATGATATCACTGAATAATATTACATTCATAGGTGTTATTGGTCTGGATTAAATAAACCCTATAAGGCTAAGTCACACTCTATTCACGTTACAGTGCAACTTACATGGATGCCCCACCAGTTTGTATTCAGTAAAAGGTTCTACACTTTGTGCAGAGCCATGCAAACCATGTAAACCTTGTTACATCCTAATTAGTACATAAGAAGCTGAATTATATGCTAATCAACCAATCCAAGATGGTAGAGCTATTAATAAAGCTATAAAGGAAATGGTGTGCCATCGCAATGTCGCAGCTGCAGTGTGTGACAACAGATATTCAAAAGTAAGTCTGCACAGGTTTGTATGTGCAAAAAAAAAACATGCAGCATGTACCATAGTGAATGATAGTGTGCATTCGCTGTTGTGAGTTCGGCATGTTGGATGGAGATCGCACTATAATGGGGATCGGGAATTGTATCCTTTCCCGCACTGTAGTGTGATCTCGGAGTTTGTATATATAAGTTGCAGGGGGTATGGGGGGCACAGTCCCCCACATGGGAGGTGCAAGGAGGTGCAACATGTGTTCTATGCCACCTGATGTGGTGGTATGTTTGAAAAAATGTCGACAATTCGAAAACAAATTGTTGTCATTTATTTCATTTGTTCTTTTTCTCAGTCGCTATCATAACTTTCAACAATGTTTTTTGAGTACGTACAAACATGTTTGAAATTATGGTAGCAAATCAAGGAAATGTATACATTCTGGGTGGCTATCTGCCCTGTTTTCCAAAACTTTTTGGAATACTGCCACAGTAGCTACACATGAAAGCAAGAAAGAAAGAGTGTTAGGGGCTGCTGTTGCTATTGTTCATGTGTATGTGCAACAGGCTCAGGTCATTGCTGCTGTTGCTGCTGCTGATAGAGCTTTGGCAAGGAGGAGAAGGATATCTAAACCCCATTTAACTTTTCATGGTCTGCATGAAGTGGAAATAGAGTGCTACAGGGTGGATAGAGACACACTCTAGGAACTTAGCAACTTCTGTTGTCCTCACCTGAGACAAAGCGCAAACCGAGAGAGCAAATACCTGTGGAGACCAAGGTATGTGTAGCATTTTGAGTTTTAGCTACAGGAACCTTTCAGATACACACAGGGGACATTCTAGGGGTTTACAGACATCAGCAACCACTTCCTGAATGCTATGCTACAGCATGCCAGTGACTATATACATTTCCTCATACCCCTGAAGACAGAGCTAGAACTGTTTAGGAGTTCTAACCTGTTGCACACATTGAGATCAAATCAACACCTGAGGAACAGGGAAGTGTCTACATCAAAAGAAAGTGGTTTCACTTCTTTAACTGCCAGGCTGTGTGTAATGCTAGGAGAATCATCCCGATGTGTTTGCTAGCAACTCCAGTAGTTACAATGACTCCACATCTGGCACACCTCACAGCCCTACCAGAGGTTTTCCAGGGGGTGATGTCACACAACTCCATTTACTGGGAGATGCACGGTATACATTGGAACCATGGCTGATGATACCCATCAGGAATGTGCACACACACCAATGGAGGAATGCTGTAATGAGGCAAATGCTCAAACAAGATACATCATAAAGCATATGTTTGGGCTGCTGAAGTCACATTTTCAGGGCATGTAAACATTGGGGGCCTGCAGTACGATCCCACTGCTTATGCCAAAATTATTACTGTCTATGCTGTCCTACATAATATCATCATACAATAACAGCTGCAGCAGAAAAAACAAGAGGTAGGAGCACACATTCCACCACTACTGGCAGGGTCACCACATTTGCATGCAGGTTAGGAGTCAGAACTGCTGTGGGTCTAGGTAGATATATATGTGTGCAATATGCCCTCAGCCTGGCCAAGAGCAATAGACAGAGTACATACTGACCAGCTTAGAGGTACACATTTCATCTTATGCACGTATATAGAGTACAACTGATGCCAGGCAATGCTCACAACCTTTACGTCCCAATGTAATGGATGCATACTGCAAGCATCAGACAGAGTCAGCCCTAAATGGCAAAGGCTGTAACTGTAGGACTGTCAACATAAATGTGGAACCTGTAATAGAAAAATCAATGTGTAAGAACATGAATGAATGGCAGATAACTGCATCACTGGTATTTGTAAATGTACCCTAAGTAGAAAGTGCCTGAGTTGTCCAGCAATACCATCATTATCTGACATGATTAACATCCAAAAATATATACTTCTGCAGTTTACCAAATAACCTGCTTCATGCAACTAGAATATCCACTATAAAAATTCAATTCAAAGAATATTTATCCCTACATTTTCAGAAGTGGAGCAATAAGCATGCTTGAAATTAGTCTCCTCAACTTCAAGTTCCTTAGCTACACTGTTACTTTTTATAGTGTAGATTCAGCCCTCTGAGCACTCTGATGATGCAAATGAGGTGTGACCTCATTAGAATTGCTGAAAACCAAACCTTTACTTCGTGCAGCAGCTGTAACACTGTTTAGCCTCTACATCAGTGTTAGGTGCTAATGGCTTGCAACTGTGAGTGTTGAGCTAACTGCAGTAAGCTTTTAAACAAAACCAACACCCCAAATGTATATTTCTTTGACATAATAGCACAGTTTCCTGCCTCTGCTGAAAACTGTTGTTCACTGTCATGCATTTTTATCACACCTTGAAAAGAAAATGAGATGACACGTACTAGAGAGTGCATGTCTAATAGTAAAGCAGAAATTAGGGGAGGATTTCCAGAATACAAAGAGAAGACAGAGCTGCAGTTTTGCAAGCATATTTATAAATATTGTCTGATCACACATTCCACTAAATATGTTATCTACACATATACAATCAGCTGAGAATGTCCATCTGTATGAACTGTTTAATACTGGATATGAAATGTGAATTGCTTGTGTGTACATTATTTGATTGCTACTACAAACCTGTGTATCTGGCAAACAGAGAACCCACTATAACTGTGTTGTGTAAGTGCAATAGTCTGATGATTCAAATCCAGAGCTAATGGTTTAACCTTTGTTTCCCTTTTTTCTTTTCTTATTTTTTTTTTTTGCATTTTCCATGTGTGCAGCACATGGCATAGTACAAACACAGTACACTGCTTAAGGAAAAAGTGAAAAAAATTAATTTCAGTCACCTTATAGAGCTCAAACATGCTTATTGGCATTGACAGGCAGTCAGCACCATGAATAGTAATGGCTGCAGAAATTCCAACTGTTAGCTGACTTTCTCTGTGGCACAAGGAGTAAATTCAGTGTGCTAGAAAAATAGAGGGGAAGTGAGGTTTGATTCCAACAGTAGACATTTTTAGTGAGGGGATCATAATAAGTGCTTACACAAGCAAGATATGTTTGATTTTTCCTTTTCCATTTACATGTTGCCTACCTGAGTGCAAACATGGTACACGGATTATGGAAAACAGTTAAAAATTAAATTTGGTGCTCCTTCCTCTGCGCAAACATCCTCAGTGGTTATGCATGACCAACAGCCCTCTCCACAGTACTGAGTGGAGAAAATACAGCTGCTGCCTAGCTTTTTCTGTGGCACCAGATGTAAGTGCAATGTGTCCATGGTCAGAATACAAGTGAGTCAGGGTTCAAAGCAAGCAGATTCTACATTTTAGTAAGGGTGTCACACTGTCCTTGCTCCCAAAACTTTGACTAGAAAGGTAAGACTACATACCAATAGGTATGTATAGTAGGTTGATTGACTACTATTGTTGATACACAGTCAACTGAAAATGTTCAGCTGTATGGACTGTTTAATATTGGATATGAAATGTGAATTGCTTGTGTGAACATTATTTGATTGATATTGCAAAGCTGTGTCTATGGAAAATCGAGAGAGCCCACTACAACTGTGCTGTGTAATTCAATAGTCTGTTGATTCAAATCCAGAGCTAATTGTTTAACCTTTGTTTCCCATTTTTCTTTTTTTTTTTTTGCCTTTGCTACGTATGCAGCACATGCCATAGTAAAAGCACAGTACACTGCTTAAGGAAAAAGTGAAAAAATTAATTTCAGTCACCTTATAGAGCTCAAACATGCTTAGCGGCATTGAGCGGCAGTCAGCACCATGAATGGTAATGACTGCAGAAATTCCATCTGTTAGCTAACTTTCTCTTTGGCACAAGGAGTAAATACAGTGAACTGAAAAACAAGAGAATAGTGGGGTTTGAGTCCCACAGTAGATGTTTTTAGTGAGTGGAGTCATAATGGGTACATACACAAGTAATGTGCATTTGCTATTGCCTTTTTCATTTGCACAGAATTGTATTGTTACTGCTTGTATATACATATTTTGTATGCATATAGCTCACTAATGACTGACATATGATCCCAATTGATTATGTATGTACTGTAACTGGTTTAGCATGACAATAATGATTATGTAATAAAAAAATGCAGCTGCATATCTCCAGTGGGCATAATAGTTTACTGACAATCATCTGCACCCCATAACACAATTACAACTGTAAAACAAAATGTAGAGGTATGTATCATATCTCCAAACTCAGTGACTAAAGTCACTCAAATCTATCCATTTCCAATATACTGTCAGACATTAGTCCTGCATCATACCTGAGAATGCATGAGCCCAGACATTTTAATGTCACTCTTTAAGCTATATATCTGTAATGACCATAGTTGGCTACACTTCTAGTGTGGCAATGAGGAATGATAACCTGCATGGAAATGTATGCATTCCCTTTTACATAGGTTTAAATCCTACATTGTACAAATTACTTTTAACCATGTGTAAGTCCCCACAAAATATGTGCCAGATCATCCAGTTGATCCCTCCAAAGTCAAGGCTTAAAAGCCAAGCCATTGAGCTTTAAGTGTTGACCATTGGACAAAGTGTGACTAGGTATAGCATCACACATGCCAAAGATCATTGCCAAGTTTCATATCGTCATTGCTGTTTCATAAATTCACTTCCTCTTTGTTTGGCAATGTTTCTACATGCTTACCATCATGCAAATGTGGTTGCCATGGTTGTGCATGTTTGCACACTGGTTGTAAAATGCGTTATCACAATTTAGTGGGAAATCATTGCTTCTGTTGTTGGAGGCCCTCTGCAGATATGACAAATGATGGGAATGATGGAGCCAAATTCAGGACATGGAGGTGGGGTGTGAACAAGTCCAAAATCTTTGTTGCACTCTTCATCAAATGCTACAGCCAGAGGCTACTGCAGGGGGACTATACTGGGTCTCAGTATAAGGCTGAGGCTTGGAACAACCTAGCCAAGGCTCTCTCTAGTGCAACTGGCATACCACACCCCAGAGATCAGTGTAGGTACCTCTACAGCGACCTTAAAAGGCATAAGTAGGCCCAACTTGACTAGTGTCTGGATAAGTTTAAAACTGCTAACACTCCCAGTTATGTAAGTATACAGCTGAAGCAACTTGAAATGATACAGAATGATGTATATAGCCAATATTGGTATGCATAATGCTTTCATGTATTTTCTTCTCTCATTCTCTATTTTACAGCTGCACAGGAAATTGCTGCAAACAGGGAGGCACATGCCAAGAGACTGATGAGACTCAGAGAGGTAAAGGGTATGTATGTAGCACAACTGACCCTAATTGTATCAATTACTATGATTCCATAAATCAGTAGCAGCTTCATCATGCGTATCTTAACTGTGACAGCAAGCATGCATGCTTTCTCCTGAAGTTATTGGTGGTCATATTAAGCAAGTGTAGAAGTGTATTCAGATCATGTGGATTCAATACTCACAACTAACCTATTGATTCACATTCAACAAGTATTATTTTTACAGCTGAAATCCAGCAATATTGGCTTTAATGCCATGTTCTCAACTTACTCTGTAGGATATTTGGAAGCATCTATGGAATATATGCATATTCCAATGATTACTTGGAACAATTCACAATCATTTTTGAAATTGTAAAAGCTCTATAGCTAGGATAATAATAAATGGCTGCTTAATGTAATAAAGAATGAATGTGACATATCATGGTTCTAATCATCTCTTTTCTTTGTTGTCTCACCCATCCCCTATCTCTCTCTTTTTTTAATTTTTTTTTTGAGGGACATGGAATCACAACATTCTGATGTCATACCTTTCTGAACACAAAACAGATGCATTTTAGCATAGGGAGGTAGGCCAACCACTGTGGCTCGGCCTGCCATCACACCACCAGCTGTTGTACCAAGAGTCAGCACCTTTGAGATGCAACATGGTGTTATGGGACAAGATCAGCTTATTAAAATGTATATTAATTTCAGTGTCATTAATGATGCTATAGTATGATTGTTAAAAAGCAAATATAATTTGTATGCAGGGCTGGGGAAAAATAAAGCTTCATAAGTTAGAGTTACTGCTGTGTCTCAACTCCATTCTTTTAATATGTACAAGGAAAAAGTAAGTGTTGTATGAAGTCAAGGTATATTAGCTATTGTAAAAGGAATTTGTTAGGCTGACTCTTCCAGACTAGGAGTGTGTGTTGTTGCTAGGGAAGGTTTGAAACGTCCAAGGTAAGAAAACAAGACCCTTTGAAAGCAGGTGGGTCATGTATAGGAAGATGTTCATGTGAAGTCTAAGGTGAAAATCACGAGGGATGAGGACATTTGCAAGGTTTTCTATTTGACAGAGTCATTGTGACATAAGAAAACTGCATGACAAGGTTGATAAGGAAAATGTATAAAAATACAGTTTTTTATGTAAAGCGAGACTGATTTACCAACTACTATGAAGATTGTCTCTCAGCGCTGTAAGAATAAAATTTCTGTTTGCGCATCCTGAAGTGTTGTTCCTGACTGAAAGCATATAAGGTAAATTCATAATTTATTTATTTATGACTTTTACAATTTGGTGCTATAACTCGGATCTGAACTTTGGTATTGCTGCAAGGCAGTACTAGAATATGACCTTCACAGATTTTCTGTGAATTACACACTGCTTTGTATGGAATAGTCAGAGACTCAGATGTGCAGCTAATCAGGGTGTGCAAACATACTAGCCTTGGCAGGGAAGTTGTTTTGTAAGGGAAAAGAGTTGGTTTGTGTTTTTTTTCTCTCTTTTTCTCTTTTAGACAATTTTAGCATAATGTAGAATAAGTGCATGACTGTGTTTTTGTTTGACTAACTTGTTTGCAAGGTATACAAGTAATAGTGGAAGGACCACACAGCAAATGAGAATAGTAAATGTATGTGTACATACAGTAAAGGACAAATTAACACAAGGATGTGCCTTGTGTCGAGGGCTGTACCCTCAGGATCGAAAGGTAAGAAGTATGAGAGATGTTTTATTCTGTCAATGTATGAATGTATGAGAGAAAGAAAAGAAAAAGTTAAAAGTTAAAGCTAAAGATACAACAAATTCATGAGCCCACCACATGATTGGGACATAGACTGCAAATTGTTAAAACAAGTTCATGAGCCCACCACATGATTGGGATGTAGACTATATACTGTTAAAACAAATTCATGAGCCCACAGCATGATTGGGACATATACTATACAACAACTTCATGACCCCACAGCATGAATGGGATGTAAACTATATTCTGTTAAAACAAATTCATGAGCCTACCACATGATAAGACATAGAGGTATGCATTGTTAAAATAAATTCATGAGCCCATAAGCATGCTGAGACTTAGGTGTGGTTGCATGGAAGTACCCTTAGAGTGTCCAAAATAGTGGTCAGTTCTGGATACAGTACCTATCTGCCCCATTATCCCGACTGCAATGCCTGAGCTGTAACTTTTGAGCTTGTGCCAGAGCAAAAGTAAGGGGGTGCTGTGGGAAAAGGCTGAACAAAACCTTTCCTCTGTTGCTGCACACTGACAGACTTCTTACCCTTCCCTCCCCTCCCTATATGGTGTATGGATTGCTACAGTTATTGTTTGTCTTCAGAACTACCAGGATCCAGGAGTTGTAAGGTAAGCCTAACATTTTTATTATTTATTTACAAAATAAGAAAAATGGGAGCAAAGATAAGCAAGCAAGATCAAATCCCTGAAAAAAGGGAACACCTGCATATTTTATGTATTTTAACTATGGGAACGAAAGTTGGAAATATTTGCAAGACTGGTTTCAGCTTACTAAGAATTGTTCTGGTAGGGTATTTCCATTAAATGGAACTTATGATAAGACTAAATTGATTACATTGAAAGGTATTTTGGAAGAAAAGAAAAGCAAAGTAAGTGGGGAACAAATGACAGCATTTTATTCTTGGTACAGTGAAGCACTTAGAAGGGAAAAGGAGTCAGCATTAAGAGGGTTGCAGGATGTTAATAAGAAATTGTTGCAACAAGTAAAAGAGGTTAAAAAGGCAGTACAGACCAGTAAAAAGGGATCCCTTTATCCTGTCTTAGCAGGTCTGGAACAAACTGGTAATCCTCCAGTAGCTACTGCACCCCCACCCCCATTTGTGCCAGTATGGGCCTCTTGTACAAGACTCTGTTGTTTCTCAGGCCCCCTACCTTTCGGTCTACTGTCCATTGGACACCAAGTTTGCATGATATTGGTATATCTCAGACTGGTTCCCCTGTTCAATCCTCAACATCTGAACAGGCATCTGCAGTCAAGGGGGGGTTATTCTTCCTATCCTTCTCAAATAGCTTCTACTTCCCCAACAGGGGCATTAGTATTTGACACTCCTATATCTCACCATACACACTCACATGACAGGGTACAACAGGAGATTACAACCTCCTGAGATGATCTTTTGGTACATCTCAGGGAAATTTGGGGGGCTAACAATAGAGAACTTGTTCATCATCCTTGGACACCTGCTGATTTGCATACTATGTCTAAAAATGTTCCAAATATTGGAGAAGATCCATTAAAATTCAAAGAAGAATTAAAACGTATACTAGAATGTTACAATCCTACTTTGACAGATTTAAATCAACTGCTGAGGGTAGTTACTTCAGATGAAATAAGAAAGCAGTTACTGGAAAAGGGTGAGATAACCAATTTCACTCTCAGAGGGAATGCATTAACAGATAAATGAACAGCATTGTTAAACAAAATTATGGATATGTGTCAAGTTAGGACTGACTGGTCTAAAATACAGGCATGTAAGCAAAATAAAGGTGAAGCTCCTGCAGACTACTTGAGTCACCTTAAGACAATATTTGCTAGACATTCAGGAATACCAGACCCAGAAGAGCAAGCTAAGCCAGCTATTGCAGCAGCCTTTGTGCAGGGTCTGCAAGCCCCTGATCAAAATCAAATAAAGCAAGTGTTCATAGACTGACAAGGAAAGGACTTAGAGTCTTTATTAAGTGATGCAAATCACTGTATAGAGTATCAGGAAAAACAAAGGAAGGATACTGAGGATAAGTTGTTAACTTTACAAATCAGGCAGCTGGAAAACCCAAGGGGTCAAGGCAGAAGCAGGGGAAGTGGTAGAGGAATTGCTAGAGGATTTAGTAAAAGTGCTGGCCAAGGGGAACAAGGTGCAGCTGGTTGGCAACAACGAGCTGGAAGTGCCCCTCCAGCATGATCTAACACATCTTGCTTCAATTGTGGAGAACCAGGACATTGGACAGGGGAATGCCCACACAGGCAAATGCAAAGAGTCCAAGATACTTGGACTGAATGGCAACTAGTGCAGTTTTTCCTCCACCACCTCCTCAGATTGAAAGGAGTCAGGAAGCTCCATGCTGACTAGGTTAAGGAAATAATACAGAAGTGAATCTTAACCATCTACTGCCAATAGATCAAAATGGATCCTACGTTAAGATGAAAATAAATAAAAAAAAAAAAAACATTTCTGGTGGACACTGGAGTCACTAGGTCAGTGTCAAAAATTACTTCAAGATAGCCAAATACCAGTATCAGAGCATAAAGTAAAGGCAGTTTGAGTAACAAATACTACAGTTACGTATCCTCTTTGGGAACACATACCCATTTCTTTAGGTCTAATCAAAGAAAAGCATTCTTTTCTTTTGAGTACTACTGTACCTGTAAATCTGCTAGGAAGAGATTTGTTATGCAAGCTGGGTTGTACTATTTACTGTACCCCAGAAGGAGTGTATCTAAATGTTCCAACAAAATCAAAGGGGGAAGTAATGGCAGTTTTAGCAGAAGCTTAGGAACAGCCTGTTGGAAGCATACAGGCAGATGGAGAGTTACTACAGCAGATACCTGCCAACTTGTAGGCTAAGCATGCAAATGAAGTAGATATATTTAAATCAGCAGTACAAGTAAAAATAACTTTAAATCCATCAAAACCTCTCCCTAGAGTTCCATAATATGCACTAAAGCTGGAAGCAGAGCAGGGAATCAAACCTGTAATTCAGTCTCTGATACAGCAAGAAATAATAATGCCAGCTAAAAGCCCTTGCAGTATTTCTATTTTTCCAGTGAAAAAGCCAGGGAAAAATACTTATAGATTTGTACAAGATTTAAGGGCTGTAAACAATGCAGTACTGCCTACTTTTCCTGTTATTCCAAATCTAGCAACAATACTGAGTTGCATACCACCTATACCTAGTTACTTTCTGTAATAGATTTATGTTCAGCATTCCTTTCTATACCTATTCACTTTGACAGTCAGTTTCTATTTACTTTTACTTATCAGGGAAAGCAATATACATGGACATGGTTGCCACAAGGATATACTGAATCTCCATTATTTTCTCAAATTCTATACAAAGATTTGGAAAATGTGACATTTCCAGGTGGGTCTGTGTTAGTACAATACGTAGACGATTTACTGATAGCATCAAATCCCTTTCAGCAATGTCAGCAGGATACCGTGCATCTTCTGACTATCCTTGCAAAAACAGGACACAAAGTGTCTAGAGAAAAGCTATAATTGTGGTCATCAAAGGTACGTTATCTTGGTCATTTAATATCTCAAGGTATTGGGCAAGTGTTACCATCTCATATTGACGCAACATCTAAGACCCCATGTCTGACTACTCAAAGACAGCTTAGGTCTTTCCTAGGTATGACAGGATACTGCATACAGTGGATCCCTAACTATGCAGAAATTGCCAAACCTTTGACATCTTTTAAAGCAGGATACACCAGAGCTTCGCCTTTGGAATAATGAAGAGGAAAATTCATTTCAGAATCTGAAACAAGCTTTAGCTACTGCCCCACCTTTTATTTTATGCTGTCATGAAAGAAATGGATTTGCTCAAGGAGTACTTGCACAGAAACATGGGGATAGCTATCATCCATTAGCTTATTACAGCACAGCACTTGATTCTGTTGCAAAAGGTTTTCCACCCTGTTTAAGGGCAGTTACTGCTGTTGCCATTCTGGTTAATCTACACAATCTTTGGTGCTTGGGCATGATCTCACAGTAGCTGTCCCTCATTCTGTGTCATCTCTTTTGCTTAAAATGAAAACTCAACCACTCTCGAATGCACATCTAACTAGATATGAACTTACACTTCTTTCTGATCCATCTATTTCTATGATCTGCTGTCCTGTTCTAAATCCTACATCTCTGTTGCCTACTGCTTAGGATGGTGAAGAGCATACTTGTGTGTGTGTGTAACTATTTGCTTTCTCCTAGGGAGGACTTAAAGGACACACTTATACCCAATGCTGACCTGAATTTGTTTGTGGACGGCTCCTGTGCAAGAAATGAAACAGGGAAGTTGATCTCGGGAATAGCCATCTGCACCGAAGAGACAATATTGTTGCAACAAAGATTTGAGGGTGTTCACTCTGCTCAAATAGCTGAGTTAGTTGCTCTACAAAAGGCCTTTGAGTTAGCCAAAGACAAAGTGGCCAATAGTTTTACAGACAGCCATTATGCTTTTGGGTGGGACATGATTTTGGGCAACTTTGGAAAGAGAGAGGGTTTTTAACCTCTTCAGGAAATCAAATTAAAAATTCAGGGTACATAAAATCATTGTTAGATGCAATTTTTCTACCTAAGAGGTTATCCGTAATCAAATGTTGTGTACATCAAAAGGGCCTGAATGTTGTAACAAAGGGTAACAATTTAGCAGACCAAGCTGCTAAACAAGCAGTAGCAGATTGCTGCAAAAATCTGTGTATGTTAACAATAACAAACTACAACAGTAATAATTTGTTTGATTTTGAAAAGTTGTCAGCGTTTCAAGCTGAAGCATCACAGGGAGAAGTTCTAAGGTGGCTCAAGGACGGAAATAAAAAAATCCTCTAATGGCATATGGCGACATCTGGACAGCCAGCTGGAGGCACCTGCCTCTTTGCTATCTTACCTGGTAAGGGCATATCATCTACCAGCCCATACAGGTAAGACAGCTTTATTTAATCAAATTACCCAAAGTTGGTATGCCCCACTGTCTCCTCTTTGATATTCCAGTATATATTAAACTGTGGTATATGTCTAGAGTATAATGTAAGTAAACATGCAAACAGCAAGACTGCATGTTTACCTCCACCCTGGGGACCTTTTGCTAACGTGCAGCTGGACTTCATCCAGATGCCTAAGACTAATTATTTACAATTTATTTTGGCGGTAGTGTGTATGTTCTCAGCATGGGTGGGAGCTTACCCATGTCGCAAAGCTGATGCAGTCACAGCTGTAAAAAAATTTCTGAATGATTATATACTGAAATTCACTATAACATGTACTATCAATAGTGACCAGATGACACATTTTAATAATTCATTGCTTAAAGAATTATGTAAAACTGTTAACACTAAGTTGAGTCTTTACTGTCCCAACCATCCACAGTCATCTGGATTAGTGAAAAGGGTAAACAGGGCCTTTAAAAATAAAATTTCGAAGATTTGTGCTGAAACCCACTTAAAGTGGCCTGAAGCCCTCCCCTTAGCATTAATGAGTATGACAGCCTCATTGAATGCCACCAGGATGTTGAGTTCATATGAAATATTAATGGGGAGACCCATGGCCCTTCCAGCTACCCCTCCCGTGGGAAATGCCGATTTAACTTTGTCAGATGATGCTATGATTTCTTATTGCAAGAAACTCCTTAATGTTTTGCAGCAATATCATCGTACAGTAAAAGCAGCATTATCAAAGCCTCCTGACCAGACCTGTCATCAAGTACAACCGGGTGATTGGGTTTACATGAAAATTTTCCAGAAGAAAAACAGCCTCAGCCCAAGGTGGAAGGGTCCTGCTAAGCACCTTGACTGCTATTCGCTGTGCAGGACTACCAACATGGATCTATTCGTCTCATTGCAAGAAGTCCTGCCATGTGGGGACCCCAGAGGAATCATTGCAGCCAACAGAGGGAGATTGAGGTGAGACAGATAAATCATCTGCCTAGTGAAAAGGTCAACTTCAGTAGCAGTCCATGATGAATCCAGTGACAACAGGTACTTCTGCTTTGTTTCTGCTGCTGTTTCCTTCTATAAACTGGTCAAGAGAAAACAGTTTCTTGCTGGTCCTTCAGCAATATGCCAAAACTGTAACCAAAACAAACTGCTGGATATGTTCGCATATAGCTTATCATTCTAAGGCAGGGATTCCTATGATTCCCATCCCTGCATCACAGGTGTCATTTGAAAAGGACCTTAATGACATCAGCTTAACCTGGCATAATGTAACTAATTTTTCAAAGATTGTTTCTCTTCAACGTGCAACCACACATCATGAAGACACATGTTATGCCAGAAATTGGACTGTACCAGTAGGAAAAAGCAAATGTAATGACACCAGACATGAAAGTGTGTTAGACTCTTTGCCCTTAAAAAGCTATGACTGGGGGCATGGCATGGGCATGATAAGTGACTATTATTATATCTGTGGTGATCATGCCTACCCCTGGTTTCCTACAAACTGGTCTGGATGTTGTTTTGTAGGCTATACTACTACTGCTATTCCACATTTTGAACACCCACCAACAGGTAGACTGAAAAGTAAATGAAGAATTCACTGGGCAGAGCAACTATTTTCAATTTTTAAATCTGGGTATGGAGTGCAAAGGACAATGCTTGAAATCACCATGCTTGCTCAAATTCTACAGGAGGTGGCCAAGAAAACTTCACATCACATTAGGATGGCAAATAGAAAAATGAGTTAAATGCAAACTCTGGTGTTATAACACTTAATATAATGCTTGCTGCAAAAGAGGGGTCATGTGCCCTCATAGGGAGTTGTTGCTGTTCATATATTAGTGACTATCATGATGAACAGGAAAAAATGGCAAATTTCATAGACCAAAGGGCCAAAGATTTGGACAGCACATCAAAGCAATGGGCATTTTTGGAGATGATTGGGCAGTATTTTTGGCAACCTGGGAACTAGCATAATCCAGGGTATTGTCATTGTATTTTTTATTATATTTGTGATCATGTTGGTATTTTCTATCCTAAAGGCTGTAATTACAAAATGTTTAACCTCACCTGCACATGAAATGTCATTGCATGTAACAATCAATAACAATTCTATTATAACAGAAAATGACTATTATGATGCAGAGGCATACTTTATCAAGTTAAAAAAATATATATGTATAATTACATATATGGCATGATACTGATAGTGTCAAAGGGAGGAAACTGTTATGGGACAAGATCAGCTTATTAAAATGTATATTAATTTCAGTTTCATTAATGATGCTATAATACCATTGTTAAAAAGCAAATATAATTTGTATGCAGGGCTGGTGAAAATACAGCTTCATAAGTTAGAGTTACTGCTGTGTCACAACTGAATTCTTTTAATTTGTAACAAGAAAAAGTAAGTTTGCATGAAGTTGAGGCATGCTAGCTATTGTGAAAGGAATTTGTTAGCCTGACTTCTCCAGGCTAGGAGTGCGTGCTGCTGCTAGGGAAGGTTTGAAACATCCAAGGTCAGAAAACAAGACCCCGTGAAAGCAGGTGGGTCATATATAGGAAGGTGTGCACGTGAAGTCCGAGGTGAAAATTACTAGGGATGAGGACATTTGCAAGGTTTTCTATTTGACAGACTCATTGTAATGTAAGAAAACTGCATGACATGGTTGATAAGGAAAATGTATAAAAATACAGTTTTTCTATGTAAAGTGAGACTGATTTACCAACTGCTAGGAATATTGCCTCCCAATGCAGTAAAAATAAAACTTCTGTTTGCACATCCTGAAGTGTTGTTCCTGACTGAAGGCATATAAGGTAAATTCTTAATTTATTTATTTATAACTTTAACAATGGCAGTACTGCCTCCAGGCCCCACCTAGTTCATCCTCATCTGGTAGCAATGCCCCAGTTGCTGCTGCAGTAGTACCTTCTGAGAGTATTGGTGGAGGTGGTGATTATGTCACCCATCATGAGCTGCCAGGGATGGTACAAGATCTAATAGAAAGTGTCCTTGGTCCCTAAATCAGACGAGTGAAGAAGGTTTTGCTAAAAATCAGAAAAAGACTCCCATGTCAAACAGTCTCACAGGCAATTAAGGAAGGGAACAGTGATGACAGTTCTGAGGGTGAGGACTAGATTCTCATTGTTCCCATGCTCACTGGTCATGTGCCTCCAATATCCCCTATCCCCAATAATGGTGTCCCCCAACCTTTTGTGTCCATCGCCATCTTTATCTCTGTCTCTCTTGTATTCCCTGTTTGTCTGAACCTGCTTCCTCACCTAACCTACATACCTGATCCTTACATTCCTAGTTCCCTTTCCCAACATTCCTCTCTTTTTGAAACAAAAAAAAGTGGGCACCTGCCCCCTGTCAAAAAAACAAAAAAATATGTCCCATACATAGCTTTCCACTTTGCATATGTGTCTATTTAACACACTTGATTTGGTCTAATTGGTTTTACAACATTGTTGCATTATCACCTATCCATGTTGTAGTGACAGTCCAAATTCATCAACCTTTGTCTACCTTTGTCCATGACTGTGGTGAAAAAGTGGATACCTATGGTCCTCTCCCAATCCCCTCCTGCAGTGCTTATATTGCTCCCACTTTGTTCTCTCTGTTTACCTCCCCATTTCACCACTTTCCTACCAACCGCATTTTCACATTTAATCTGGTCGAAAAATGGAATCACACACAAAAAACATGGCCAGAAATGGTCCATAAAAAAGCCTTTACTTTTTGTCCTCTGAATTTGCATGGTGCTTTGCATCACGCACCAGTGCCGAGTGGCAGTAAATGGCTGTTCACTTCCTATGCCAAAACTTGGAGAGTTTGTGCCATTGGCTGCACTAGTCCAGTTATCTCCACCCAATACTGCTTAAGCATGCTGCACTAGAGGAATACATTGTGAAAGCAGAGGAAAGGCACTACTTTGAAACAGTTACTCTGACACTTCTTACACTACTGGATGTAACAAAGTGCAACTTCCTATGTGGACTGTTGACATAAATCACTTGACTGAAGATTTTGTTTGCCCATAGCATTAAGAATGCAATTCCAGATGCATTTGACGTCATTTATTAATGGGATGTTATATGTCTATGATATATTCAATCACCCACATGTTAACATTTGCCACAGTTATGACTTCTCATGGATCTATATTGAATACTGATCAAAAAAGAGAATTTGAAGTGATATCCATCCGTACAACTATGAGATATTTATCTAACCTTGTTCTGCTTGTCGTAAGCCTATTATCCCTCTCATAACCCTTCTTTATCCCTACATCCCTCACTTCATGTTACAGAGTATGACAGGTTAATAATGAGAACACACCAAAAACATGTTCATGAATGCTCCATTACACCAAACACTATTATCTGTATGTCCATCTCTCCTTGTATTCACCCTTTCACTCCCACCCCTCTTTACATGTGCGTTTCTGTTAGGCTGGTGGATGTATACGTCATCTCATGGCTTTTCCATGCTGTCATGACTCTGCTGATGTATAATGCTAATGTAAGCTTGATTAAATAGGTGATCAGTGCTCCTGTAGTGTGCAAGGTTTCAAAATCTGCTGTAGTATTCCCTTTGTGTCATGTTCAGGTGATGATCAGATATGTAAATGTATGTTCGCATCTTGTCAAGGCTTACCCAGCAGGAGGGAATGTTCTTAAGGACTAGTTTCAGAGGTCTTTTTCCTGTGTATCTGTGTATCTGTTGCCTGTCCATCTGTCTACCCCTTCACCTGTATAAATATGGTATGTCTGTCTATCAAGTAAACTGTAAGGTGGGCCACAATTGATATAACTGTCAAAAATCAATTCCCACATGGTAACATTATATTTCAGATGTTCCACATCATCTTCAAACATATGTATATGGACATATTAATTATTGTCACTCTATCTCCTCTATCCTTATCTTATGCAATTCATGCTACAGAGCAGGGCATATTCTGATTGAGAAGACACATCATACCAACACACTATTAGGATGTTCATGAATGTGCCAGCAGAATATAGTGCAGCATCTTTAATAGGATGATGGATGAAATGTTCATCTAATATAATATGGAAACTGCCCTTACCATGAGGAAGCATACTGCACACACATTTCAGGATATCCACTCCCTACACAAATACTTACCATATATGCTGATTCTTGCTAATCATTTCAAAAGATCTACCACCCCTTGTCATTTGTTGCAAGCTGTACACTGTACACGCAATTAACTTGTGATTTGCAGTGAGGCCTGCAAATGGCTACTAGATGTAGAAGTATATTGAGGTAGGCATTACTGATACAATTTAGAAAGACATATACTTTAGCATAGTTGCTGATAGCCACATTTTCTGTCCTGTTCACATTTACTTAGCTCATTTAGATTTGAACCCTGGCTCACTTGTACTCTGAACAGGGCTTTACTGCTCTCACACCCTGTGCCACTGAGAAAGCAAGCGTGCATGTGTACTTTCCACACTCAGTACTGTTCAGAGTGCTGACAGATACATATTGACACCGAGCCTGTTTGCATAAAAGAAGGAGCACTACATTACATTTTTCACTGTTTTCCTTAAGCAGAGAACTGTATTTGCTCAGTACTTAATGTTGTACAAATGGAGAAGACCAACAGTTATTTGCATAGTAAAATTTTGACCCCAACATTTCAAAGATAGACTACAGCATGTACAAAATACCAGCAATTTTTCCCATAATATATCTTAAAAGCCTGATGTGTGAAACATTAACAACAAACAGATGAATTTTGCAGTTAACCCTGATCAGGTCAGTTACTGTATGTCCCTATTTCTGCACAGTTTGGCAAAGAGCACCAGTGGACACTGCTACTTCACAAGTTTAAGTCAATTCCCTGAAATACGTTCATGAATGTGCTGATACTTTACCATCACGCATGCAAATTAGCTTCTTGTCAATGCACTTTGTGAAGAGGTGTATAGCATGTCTAACTTTGGTTACTGGGCTGTAACCCTCTAATACATAGAAATGCATTAATGATCACAAGAGAAGGGCAGTGACATGTTTATCAGATATTCATGTGTGCCCTGCACCAATGCTCTTGCAAATGACATTTCAGTACTTAGACCATTGTCAAACAGACTCCCAAATTACATAGCCTAACTGCATTGTTATATTTGGTACGGGTTTGTAGTGACAGTAGACACTGGTCACACATGATCATATCTCATTGATATTGTCAGTAATTTGTATTAGTGTGGACATACCTTCATCTGAATATGAAGGCACATAACTCTATCACTGCATTACTGGCATCTACCAAGTGTGTGTGTGTGTGTGTGTGTGTGTGTGTGTGTGTGTGTGTGTGTGTGTGTGTGTGTGTGTGTGTGTGTGTGTTTGTGTGTGTCTGTGAGTGTGTGTCTTATCTACACAATATCCTGAAAAACAGGTACATGTCTGTCTCACTTTTGCAAGATACATTCATAACAGCTTATTTGACCCAGCTTGCCAGTATGCATTTATAAGTACTTTTTTCAGATTGTGCTCCCACAATCATATCACAAATCCTGGCTTTGCTCCCAAGTCTCATAGCAGTGATACTCTGATGATGTCATCCTCTATAAAATACAATCTGGCACTGTTAAAGTCAGAATTCTGCAATGGTGCTAGCTTTAAGTACTGTGTTTAGTAGCTTTTGTAACTAGGTAGATAGGGCTTCCGATCTCACAGCAGTCAATTTGTGTGTGTGAATGGATGTATGCGTTGTCAGATAAGCATGAGTCCAGGTCCTGCTGCTCTCACTGTAGCAGTATTCAGTAGATGCTACATGACTCCACAGCAGTTTAATTCTGCACTCCCAACATCCTTTTCTTAGCATATACTGATGATCTCATCCTCTATAAAATGCACTTTGACACAGTTAAAATCATCAGACATCTGTAGTGGTGCTAGTACTAAATACTGTCTTATGTAGCTTGTGTAACTAAATTGATAGGAGTTCTAATCTCACAGCAGTCAGATTATGTGTGTGTCTTCCTTGAACTAGCGGTCTAGACATAATTTTACACTGGGATAAATCCAAAGATATGTCAGGCACTGAGGAACAAAAGTACACTCGAGTCACCAGGAATGAAGGTAAATTCAGGGATGTTTAATAATACACAAGCTGAAACACTTTTGCTCACTACTTCATCAAGCATACAATCAATTCATAGAAAAAAATTACAGTAATTTCTAACCTAAAAAGATCACATGACATCTTACAAAACTATTCATTGGTAAGTTGATTAAAAATAAATAAAGCAATTGAAAACTATTAACTCAATTAAAAACAAAGGCTACATTTTCTCAAGACATATTTCAAAGAATTACATTCTTTCAGGACTGGAAAAATATCAGCACATAGTAAATTGATCCATTTATACTCAACATTATCTATGTTTAAGTTGCTGTCACAACCCCTGTAGTCTGGTATAACCAACTCAAGCATCATAAATTTGAATGAGTTAACATAATCTTTACTAGAATTATGTTTATAGAGTGCATTGGTCTGAGCACCTCTCCAGATGTCCAACAAATGATTACCAATATGTTCTTTTCATTTTTGATCTGTCTTGCCTATGTAAAAAGAAATATAAGCTTGGCATTCTGCATCACTTTACTTCTTCACTGGTGGTCCTATCTGGGCTATCAAATAACTGTAAAGGATCTGCCTTTACCTGGGTCTGTACTTTTTCCACCAATACGTTTTAAAAGAAATAATTTTACAAAACAGATAGCTATCAATGTAGAAAAACAAACACTTATTTTGTCCCATTAAAAAGGTGTCAACTGCCAGTCAGAGAGTCATAGATTCTATTTGACACTGGAATGAACACTACTGAACTTTCAAAACAGACTATTTTATAAGGTTTTGAGAGTATGGTTCTAATTTCTTATTTGTCTGTTATCCAATGACTGGAACTAAAGCTTTAATTACCAGACTGCTGTAAGTATTTTTAAGTTCTGATTGATGATTTTGGAACCAGTATTTTTCAGATAAGGTATTTGTGGTTGAATATGGTTCTAATTCTGTAGGTATCAAGAATATTATAAAAAAAACAGTTGGAATATTTTTAAGACTAATGACAAGGTCTTGGAAAAAGCTGGATACAGATTGAATTCTGTATACAACACATCAACGAATTAAAAAAAATATATATGAATATTAACCACATTCATCAGTTGGTAGCAAAGGGGCTAAAAAGTAGGTTGTTCTCAGAGTAGTTTCATTTTAACTGACAAAGTTATTATTTTGGACAATTTACCAAAACTAGGTTATTTTTACTGCTTGGCAACTGTAATACTAAGAGGTAATTTATATTGCTAAGTGCAACTGATGAAACAGAAAGCGTTTTTAGAAGGAGAACTTATGAACATCTCTGCGACATTAGTAAGCAAAATTCTAATAATGTATTGTATAAACACTCACTGTATTGTCAGAATTTTTCTGACTTCAAATTTGGGATAATTTAAATAGTGCTCCTGGGCCTAAGAAGAGGGTCTTGGAAAAACACACTGGAATACATGGAATTATCTTGGCAGATGAAATTGGATGCTATTAGTTTTCCAGGTTTGAAGGACACTTTGTCTTTGTTGCCAGTGTTGAAAATGAGGACAGCCATGTTGTAACTGTGATGTTTTATTTATTCATCTATTCTACTTTCTATTTTAACTTGTCATATTAACAGGTGTAACTTTAAGAAATATGATTAGATGAAATTGCTGCTTTTTTATTGAATGATTTATTGATTTGGAACTTATTTAAACTGGATGATGGCACTTGCATGTTTATTTAGTTCTGATGAAGTCCTAGAACATTTCTGTTAGGACTAAAGTGCTTAATTGTGTCTTAATACATATAATGTGCTCCTATATATGTGTTCCGAACATGTTTCCATTTATACCACATTTCAGTTTTATTATTAGTTTTTACTTTGGTAGTATTTTCACACCTCTTACAGTTTATTTATTTTTTATCAGACAAGAAATTACTAAAAAAGCAAGTAAGAAATGTTAAAATTTCTGGTAAAATTTGTACTCTACATTGCACTATGGAGTAGGATATTTTAACATTTTATTGTGACACAATGTTGTGTCTTTCGGCTTTTCCCGGTTAGGGGTCGCCACAGTGGAGCTCTGGTCCGCTAATAATTGGCAGCAGATTTTTACATGCCGAGTTGCCAGCTCTGACGCACAACCTTCAATGAAGGTATGCCCATTCAAGCATATCTCCTCACAGAAGATGCTCTAGCTGAGAATCGAACGGGACAACATCTTACTGTGAGGCAACAATGCTACCGCAGCACCACCACCGCAGTAAATTATTTAAAATTTATGACCTAGCTTTGAACTACATGTTAGAAGAGTGCATACCTTATGTAATTATAAGTATGTCCTGGGAGTTCAATAAACTCTGTGAAGGCTTAGCATGAAGCTTACATGGAGTTTGCATTTTTGCACAATGAGCAGCAGTGCTAACTGCATATGCATGCCGCTTATTGTGCTTACACGGATACAAGCAAGGTTTTGTGGCCAACAAGCAGACAAGTTTACCTATAGAGAAACATTTTCTGCAATATTGTGTGGATAGCCACAATGACTACCAGAGCTAAAATTAATGTAATGAATACAGTAATAACACATTATAGAAAAGTGTACTCAGTGCAATGTACACTACAACATATTTTTGGCACACTAAAATAAAAGTTGTGTGGCAATCAAGGGTACATAGAATGCGGTATAGATACACTAGTCTGGAGAAGTGTGTGTGTTAAAAAAGGCCACAGACATGAATGTTAGGAATGAAGAAAGAGGAAGAGGACACGTGAAACCTAGTAATGTACTCCAGATAAGGGCATGTCAATGTACATAAACCCCAAAGACAAGTCAGTAGCATGAAAAGTAATCACATAGGTACATATTACAGTACGTACTGCTCTTTACACCTCCTATGCAGGTATATTCATATCATCACACAATTATAGGATACTATGTGACTGTCACACAAGGTCACATATCAATGAAGATGATAGGTTGTGATATAAATAACCTGACATGATCACTGGAGAGGACATTTAGCAAGGACAGTATATACAATAGGGGTAGGTGCATATTGTGAAGGTGTGCAAAATGATTCTCTTGAACATGACTGAAATGTCAGCATTGCTCTCAACCAATCAGAGACACATAGCAACAGGCTCAGGAACAACATTAGGCAGAAGCAGGCACAATCATGGACAAAATGTCATAAGAATGCCACCATTAACCTGTGACATTGGCATAAAATATATGATTGTGAGATATATATGTTGTGTAGAAACACATTTGTACAACTGTAATGATGTGTCGGTGTTTAATAAGGAGAATCAAGCACACCTTCCTCAAAAATGGCCACTTTTTGGTGGTGTTAAGAGGGACACTGTTACACCTGTAGTTTAATTTATGAGCTATCCTGGCTAGTTGAGAGGTTTGCATGACTCATATGCCACAATCCACACTTACAAGAATGCAACCCATGCCATCAGTGATGTCAGTGATCTGTGTATTTACTAGGTGCATCACAGGAAGATGTATCACATGTGCATCTTGTATAACACCTTGAAAGGAAGTCTGCACTGTCAACTCCTAATGGTTATGCATCACAAAGAATACTTATGTATGGCCAAAAAGATGTGTGGAAGCTCACTGTGGCAAAACTGATACACTTTTGAAAATCATCAATGGAAGACATAGGTAGTGGCTGTATGGATAACAACACAAAAATGACTCAGTATTATCAGTAGATTCCTTTTATACCTCTCAACTGTACAGATTTTCACAGAATATTCCAGATTTTTGCCTCATATGTTTGGTCTGTTTTTCATAAAATTGAGGTTTTCTGGGAAATTAGTGGAGAATCATTAAATATTGAAATTAGAAAATAATGACAGACATTTGGATTTCAGACTTCATACCCTTCAGAAAATTCATGTTAATATAAAACTGGTTATTATATCAACTTTCTAAGTTTGTAAGACCAATATTTAAAAATTGTCCCTATTTTTGGGCCTTTGTCCCACTTTTATTCATGGCGTTGATCTGCTCTAAGAGGTTGAGAGGTACACAGCTGTGTATTGCATTCATTTGCCGCAAGTAATAGCAATTGATATTGTCTGTAGCATCTGCAATTGATGTGTGAATTAAGAAATGATCTGTTATAATGAATGGTGCAACACTATGTGAGACTGATGGCAATGCATATGCCCATGTACACAGAAACTACAGCACTGCAAAGTGTAGCATCAATGAGCAAGGATGCTGTCACTTTGACACTATTCACATAACAAATGATACATGGAGCAAAATTTATATCAGCACATGTCAAACCCAAGACATGTGCCACTTGATCATTGCTACCCTGACATTGCCATGAAAACTTTTATATTACCATGAAATCCTGACATGCATGCATAAATGTTCATGTAAGCTATTGAGTGGTAATACTGACATGATGTAATGGTATATCCATGATGCTGTACAGTCACACAATAGCTGTACCTAGAATTAAATTGAACTTCACAGGTTTATAGGTGCATAGGAGAGCACTAGACTAAAGTCCCAAGATCCCATTAAAGCCTAGTCATGTGTAACATGTTTCACAATTTTAAATAGCTATATGAATGATGCTCACAGACGTATGAGCCTATGCTGTTATCTAATACCAACTGCCTCTATCCATGAGGGACATGACTGCAATAGCAGGAGTGTAATCATGATTAGCCATCCATTGATCTAGGTTGCACTTGAAGAGGATCAGGCAAGACCTTTGAGTTACATGAATGGGAAGCTTGTTCCAAATAAGGGGTAGTGTCTGACAGTTGTATCTATCAGTGCCACATGATTTATTATGTCAGAGGCTCAGTTTACATCCTTGGAACAACTGACGCTCGAGCAGTTTGCGTTAACAAATTGTAACATTTCCATCATGGCGAGATTGGAGACTGTCTTGTAGGTGAAACTCAGATTAACCCTTACTAGTCTGTAGGAGATATAATGCAGTGATAGCACTTTTGATCTATCTGCATAGGACTTGTTGTTTATACCATGTGTCTTCTTTGTGTGATAACTTTGGGTTTGCTCCAGCTGTTGCAGATGTGTAGTGAGGTACATGCAAAAATGGTGCATTGTACTCAATTATTGGTATGATGATGACTGAGAACAAAGGAATTATAATGTCCTTTGATATGGATGGCCTGCCCATACTTCGGAGTTGTGCTACATGCAAGAGATTTATCACCACTGTGGTCATATGCCAGTGGAAGTTCCGATTACTATCTACCTGAGTACCCAGATCACGTACCACTGGGTCTACTCACACAGGTGTTCTATCTATATTGTAATTAGCTTGTCCATTCACTTTGAAAAACAAAATAATCATGCTTTTTCTTTCATTTAGTGTGTCTCCATGACTCTGGCAACAAAATTTTTTTATGCATTAATATATTATGCAGTACATCAATAATGTTCTTGAATTCAATAATTGTTTACAATTTACAGTCATCCACAAAGTTGCTGAAGGTGACAATATGGGTCCTGTCTGTGATCCATTTGTCTACCTACTTAGTGACATAGGTGTTTATGCCCACTTGAGACAGTTTCTCTGTAATACTTGAGTGTGGATTTGTGTCAAATGCCTTGGCCAGGTCAAGGTAGGAGTGATGCACATCTTTTTCTCATGTATGCCCTTGGTGTCCTTCTTGAAGAAGTCAACCAGATTTAACAGGCATGACATAGCCATAATGAATCAAAAATGTGTTGGCTACACATTCAGTAGATTACTTGTTTCCTGCATGATAAGGTCCATGATGATTCTTTGGTCTGCATCACAGATGAGGTGAGTCAGGCTTATGGGTATATAATTTCCTGGATCAAGGGTTGTTCCTTTCTGTTCCAGATGGATGACTGTTGCTGTCCACTGCCAGAACATATGCTGTCTGGAGGCTGTTTAAGTAGGGATCCAACTATGTTTGGTAGGTCAGGTTTTAAGTTCTTGGGAAGACAACATGGGATGTTGTCAGGACCTATTGATGATGTATTATTAGCCTTACAGAGAGCACAGATGGACTGATCTCCTGAGAAAATAAGTTGAGCAATATTTGCATATATACTTTGACTGATGGCCAGTGGGGACATGGGAGTGAAGTTTGATCCAAACTGTCAGCTAGCAGATTGCCTATTTTCTCCAGCTGAGCATGACTGGTGGCATCCAGACACAGCTCTGCACTTAGCTATGTATTCCCTTTAACATTCCATGCTTATTTAAAAAAATGATTTGTGACAACAGCTCCAAATACACCCTTGGTTATCAACCACATGCCACACAGGGGTACTGTTCACACAGTCATGCAACTCTCCCTATGACATGTAAGTACATCAATTGTACATCATATGCCTATATGTTTTTCATTGGAAAGCTGTGTGTGAGTGCCCTAATGCCATATATGGACACATTACAAATGAGATGAATGTGGTTCATACAGAACAGTTACTGAGACAAATGCTGTCAGTCACACAATGCTGCTGGGGACCGCCTCAATAATCCTTGTGAATAGCAACACAATTGTGCATACAATGAATTTGCAAAAGTTGCAACTGAATCTGGACTACTTATATATTTATGTATATAACAGCATTATAACATGTGGATGAAACAAGATGTATGTGCCCATGTAATCAGTATGATGTTATATTGATGTATGTCACAAAGCATATAATGATGCCATACTGCAAGTGTCACTGTGATGGCTGAATGAGAACTGTGTAGAATGTTGATATACTCCACTACAAAAGCACATACATTAGTAAGCCAACGATATGCATAGTATTATCCCATATTACTACAGCTGTTACATACAGAACATGCAATCAAATGGCAACAGTGCCCATCAATACATTAACTCACATCACAGATTATAATATCCTCTTCTAGGCCTAACATATATCCACATCTCAACATAGCATGTGTGGACGACAGCAACATTGACATGTGCAATGTTCATAGGGTCAGACATTACTAGGTTAACAGCCAACATCAAATAAAATCATAGCCATTACTGTACCATGTAAAACAAAAATCCATATATCTATATGATGGAAAATAGCAATGGTATGTGCATATGTCTGTATGAGTTTGATTGCATTACATACTGCCTCTGTCTGTATGTGACATGAGCACCACTCCATAACAGAACTGCCAGTCACACATCCAGTGGTCTGGAGATGGTTTGCAAAGGCTCATAGAAGGACTCCACTTCACAATGTGTGTATGCATCTTTGAGATGATGACGTCCTCCAGTCCTCTGCAGTAAGGCTGTTATATGGACAGAGAGAAAAATGGGGATGTTGGATTAATGAGGCTATGTTAAAGGTTTTCCTGTATGGTAGTTAAATGAAAAGAGATTCACAAGATTATACAATGACCATAATATGCCACCAACCCCACACAGCAGTTGACTGATGCCAGATTTGAACATCAGACCTGTCTAGTTATAGAAGCTGGATTCCATGCAATGTAAGAATAGCACCACCACATAAATCTAACTTTAAAGGTGTCACTGTGCACTTTATAGAAGATGATAGTTTCATTGTATGCTGAGAATAAGATGTTGAGAGGAGCATCTGACATAGATATGGAGTCATATCTCAGTGTACAATTGTCTCAAAAACATTATTTTCATGAACACACACTCAAATTGACTGCTGTGAGATTAGAACCTAGAACTATCTAGATAAAAAAAGCTGGAGGACACAGTACTTAACACAAGTGCCACAGTACCAGTCTGGCTTTAACACTGTCAGACAATACTTTATAGATAATGACATCATCAGTGTCTGATAAGAAGAAGATGGTAGTAGGAGTGTCTCACATGCTGTTCTAAAATGTGGACTAACTGAATACATGCCAGCTAACCACAGTGAGACTAACAGCCCTACCTAACTATCTACAGACCACAGTATTTAATGCATGTACCACAGCACAAGTCTGGCTTTTATAGTGTCAGGCAACTTTATAACTGATGATATCAGCAATGTATGTTTAGGAAAACATGTTGGGAGGCCCATATGAAATGGCTGTGTAAGCATGCATGACTGTAAAAACTTTTGTTTTCCATAAGACTTTACTGCTGATGAGAGGATACAGACTCATATGCTTCAGACAATACTCACACAACCTTTCACTACAGTGACAGGTAGAACCCCTAACTATCTAGTTACACAAGCTAAAGAACACAGTACTTGCCACAAGTCCCATGGCACAAGTCTGCATTGTGTCCTGTTGCTGGACACTTTATATCAGATGATGTCATCATTGTATGTTTGGGAGAAGATGTTGGGAGGCCTGCTTGAAATGGCTGTGTTGGCATGTACAACAGTAAAAAATTTACAAGTAGTGCAATAAATATTCTGGACTCCTCTACACTCCATCTTTGAACCCTAAATTGTGCACCTTCCTTCTTAGCCCCTGCCATGTCTGCGCAGGTCATTCAGCAACAGTTTTCCCACCAATTCATGATATCATGTTTTATGGCTAGTATGCAAACCTGCAGAACTATGCCAACCATGTTTTGTCCAATGTTAAGTAGAGAGCAACAATGCCAAACAGAGAGGAAGGCAGTTTATGAAATAGGGAGGGTAATGTGACAGTTGGCATTAACTTATGGCTTGTCTGTTGCTATACCTGTTAGATGACTTGAATTTTAATACATGTTTTGGGGGGGGGGGTATACATTTTATGACTTGACACATTTTTTGTGGGGCTTTACACACTAGTAATAGATAATAGTAATTAGTACAATGTGGGATTCTATTTAAAATAGAGAATACATATTTTTCCACAGAGGTGTTTTTTCCCTCATAGCCACAGAAGACGTGCTTGTCTGAAAAGCTCATTCATTATACAGACACATTAAAGAGTGAGTGCTACTGAGTGCCGTTCTGCTCCACAGCAGGTTTCTGTCCTTCCTGAGCTAACCTTAGGACACCTGCGTTACTCTTTGACAGGTGTACATCCCCAGTCAAACTCCCCACCTGACACTGTCCCCGGAGTGGGTAGCGCCCAGGTGCTTAGCGCCAGAAGCGAGAGCCCTGGTCAGGCTCACCACTCCACCTCGCCTGGTAAGTGAAAAAAATGATAACTGACATTGACATCAAATGAAGAGTTTCTGTCCACTGTCAGACATCCAGAGAGCTCAGGGGAAACTGCTCACTGACATGTGACTGATGTTGCTGCAGATGTGTCTGGGAGGACAACTATGTCCCAGGAGGAACTTCCAGGTAAGCTTACATATGGCAAGTACAATATATAAAAATTTAAGTAATACTTCCTTGGGGATTTTTTTTTTTATGAACCTATTGATAAATTAATAGACTCATACAATGCACTTGGTCATTACAAATGGCTGTTGATGGATGTGTCATCCAAGTTTCAGTTAAAAGTATTCTCAACAGACATATGGGCAATTGTGTATTAACTGTCCCAGTTTTATTCCCATTATGATGTTTAATTGACATCTTTCCCTTGCTTCATGTTTTGCAGGATTATCCTCCCTACAAAGTTTGGAGTCATCTGCACATGGTAATCAAAATTTTTTTTGATTATCGATGACCCTTTGTCAGATATATGTATGTATCTGTATGTGTGAGGTACGTGTAATGAGTGTGTGTATTGCTGTAACATCTGCGCTAGTGGGACCAGTGTTACTTTGTTATCATATAAATTGTTTTAAATATTTAGTGCAGTGTTAATTTCATTCCTGTGTTTGTTGCTTACTATCACAGGTAATCCTGACAGTGGAACTGTAGAACTTTTACCACCTGATGGCAGAGTATCGGTAGACTCTGATGATGGTGGTGGCCAAACAGAGGCACAGTCAGGGGGTGCAGAGGTTAAATCTGATACTGAGGCTGACATTCAGCCATCCCCTGTATTTTCTTCAGACACAGTCAGTAAGCCTACATATACCTAATGTAATGACATACCATGATCAGATGGATGGTGGACAGCAGAACTCCACTGAGACCTCAGATATTGGACAGGTAGAGTGTGAGACACTTGATCAGGGTAGTGTGATTACCAGATGTTTAGTGCTGGTTCACCCTGGCCATAGCCCCATCGTGGGTGAGATGCTATGCAGCAGGGTTGTTAGTGGTGCTCAGAGGAGGCCTGATGTCCACCACCTGATTGTGGTGTGTCATTAAATGCCACTCAGTGTATGTTTAGGGCCATCGTGGAGGTACAGGCACATTTCACTAGGGCCTCTGAGCACATGCTTAGGTTTGTAGATGTGGCACAGGCTGAAATGCATGACTGCCTCCACCTTGTTGCTGATTCAATGGATTGGGTTAATGACATGAAAGAATGGGCAGTGTCTGTGACAGAACATCTGCTGGAAGGGGGACAGCATCCACGTAGACATAGGTCAGCATCATCATCTGTTGTTTGCCAATGTGGCCATGCCCGGTCACACTCCTGCAGTGGCATTACTTCCACTGCTCTGTCAGTGGTTGAAGTGTCTACACCCTGATATGGTAGACGATGGGGTCGTGGTCCTGGGTGTACTCATGAGGAGAGCTTGTTTAGCAGATAACATTCACATTCAGGTAACAATAGTAAATCTGACCATGGGCATGGACATGACAGTGCAACTCCTGACAGAGCCAGTTTACATGGTCATGGATGAGAACAATGAACTGTTACCTCCACCATGCACTGCTCATACCTGTTTGACATGCTGGGAAATAGAAGTAGCACAGAGAAGACACTCGCACACACATTTTACCTTGATTGCCCATACAGACACATACATGTAACAGGTACATGAGTCTTTTGTGAGGCTTACAGCTCATTCTGTCTCATTATTCATTTGATAATTTATCTAAATTTCTTGGCCTCCTGCCCCCCCCCCCATAACAGAATGCAAATGATCATAACTGTGCCATCACTTTCATTCTATCTTTTGGATTCAGGGATACACAAGTTTTTTGTCTGATGCACAGGGTGTATAGCTGACTGAGTGCTTAAGTAAATATGTGTTTGTGCTCCTCTTTTGAAAATTGCACTGCTTTCTTGCAGGTTTTTCTATTGTGTGCATCATTGATGCATGAGGCTATTAGTTGATAAAACAGCATGCATCTATTGACATAAGTCAGTCTTGTCACATATTGATGTCATAGGTTCATAGGTTAATAGGTTCATAGGTTGGTACTAGGCTATCAGCCCTAGGGCCTATACAAGCCTAGCCATAACAATTCCCTGGCTATTTCTTCCCACATTATTTACTTTCCTGGACCCCTATCTAGCAGGGCAACTGACGTGATCCCTGGGGTGAATTTCCTTTCTCCCATCCAATCGTCAAGGTTCCTGTTGAAGAGGTCCAAAGAGGCACTCTGCTTGACATGTATGGGCAATCTATTCCAGAGTCTGGGGAGTCTCTGGGTTAGGAACCTATCCCTCCAGCATGTTTTGTTTATTGTGATGACAAGGTTTAGATCCCTGGAGCGTGTAGCTCTGAGGGATTGGGATTTCTTTAAGTGTAGCATGTCCAACAGCTCTGGGTTTGACATGGCCTTGTATGTTAAGCAGAGATCGCCTCTGAGTAGACGATATGCGACAGAGTATAGCTGGAGTTTTTTAAGGCGGTCAGCGTAGGGCATCTGCTTTAGGCCTGTGATTCTTTTAGTGAGGTATTTCTGAGGCCTTTCCAGTTGTTGCAGATGTCTTGAGAGGTACATACCAAATGGGGCGTTGTATTCTATAATGGGTCTAATGAGGGATGAGTACAGTGGGACAATGACCTCCTTTTTTCTGGATGAAAAGCCCTTCGTGATGAGGTGTGCCACATCAAAAGATTTCCTGACTGTTGTGGCGATGTGGTTATCGAAGATGAGACCACTGTCCACCTGTGTCCCTAAGTCTCTTATCACACTTTCTGTGTTTAGTGTACTGCCACCTATATGGTAATTCATGGATACATGTTTTTTCCCAAAGGGGATAACAATACATTTCTTGGCATTGAGCTTGAGTCCATGGCTCTGGCACCAAGCATCTGTTTCTGTAAGGCCCTTTTGTAGAGTATCCACATCATTTGGGCATTCAATAATGGCTCCCAGTTTGCAGTCATCTGCAAACTTTGTTAGCCAGAGTCCCTTAGTGTTGACCTGTACTTCAGAGAAGTAGATGCCAAACAAGAGCGGCCCCAGGACTGAACCCTGAGGTACTCCACTTGTCACTGCCTGGAGCTGGATTTGGAGTCGGCTACTTTTACAGTGTGGGTTCTATCAGTAAGCCATTTAGCAACCCATTGGGTGACATAGGGATTAATGCCCAACTTAGTAAGTTTATCTATGATTCCAGAGTGGGGGATGGTGTCAAAGGCCTTGGCAACGTCTAGATAGGCTGTGTGGACCACCTTACCCTTGTCCATGGCTCTGGAGACTGATTCAAAGAAGTCAATCAGGTTCAGGAGACAAGATCGGCCCTTCACAAACCCAAACTGGGTGGGGTCCAGTGTTTGAAGGTTGCCAATGTCTTTGTTTATAAGTTCCATGATAATACGCTCCATGGCCTTGCAGATAAGGCTTGTCAGACTGATGGGACGGTAGTTTCCGGGATCCAAGGTGGATCCCCTTGTGGATTGGGATAACTGTAGCTCTGCCACTCAGTGGGCACGAAACCTGAGGTGAGGCTATGATTAAACATAACACTTAGGTGAGGTGCCAGTTCATATTGTAGTTCATGTAGTACACAGCCCGGGATGTCATCTGGTCCCATGGATGCTGTATTCTTGGCTTTAGAGAGTGCGTTTTGTACCTGTGTGGCCGTTATTACTGGAATTTGGCAATCTTCCGGTATTAAGATGGGCCATTTAGGGGGTGAGAGGGGCTTGAAGTTGGCACTGAATCGATCTGCCAGGATATTGGCAATATCCTTCGGATCAGTATATTTAATGCCATTCTGTTTTAGCTCAGAGCAGATCTGAGCATTGCCATTTAGATTCTTGACATAGTTATAGAATGCTTTGTGGTTGTCTTTGGAATCTTTGGCAATTTTATTTTCGTAACTAGCTTTGGAGGATTTTATGAGGCATCTCAGTTTCTTACTGAGGCTAGTAAGGGAGTTTTTTGCATCCTGGGATTTTCCTCTTTTCTGCAAAAGTTTCTTCCTTTTGTTGTAAAGTTTGTTTATGGCAGGGGACCACCAGATTGGCTTCCTTTTTTTGGATGAGAGCATTTTGGTTCTATTTGGGATGGCACGATTCATGCATGAGTGGATGTGCTCATACAGTGCCTTAGTGTAGGATTCAGCAGTTGAACTTTCAGTTCCGATCTGCATGGGTGTCATGAAGTTTGTCACTTCTGACTTGAGTAGCATGAAGTTGGCTTTGGAGAAGTTTTTTATGGTGGTTTCTTTACTGGGGGTGGGGTGGGATGTGGATGTTAAGGGTGATTAGCTTATGGTCAGACCTGACTAACGAGGGGTGACCATAGGTATGGAGCATTGATTTCCCATGTTGGTAATGACCAGGTCTAGGATATTGGAGCCCCTGGTGGGACTATGGATTAGTTGATCCAGGGCGTTGGAATTTATGAATTCCAAGAACCATTGCGCAAAGGTGTTGGGACATGAGTAGTTTTCCCAGTTAATGGCAGGGTAGTTAAAATCACCCAGTATTAGGGTGTTTGGTTCTATCTTAATATTTTCCAGTATGTTTAGAAAGGTGTAGTGAGAATCTTGGGGTATGGTGGGGGATCTGTAGCAAGCTACAATTTGGATTGCAGTCTTACCTAGTGTTAGTTGCACTTGGAGAATTTCAGACACATTGTGTTGGTCAACTAGCCTGGTGGTGTGAATATCCTTGGTGAATATTGACACTCCTCCACCTTTAGTGTTTCAGTCCTGGTTTGGTGGCCGAAAAGTGTGGTAAAAGTTGTAGCCTGGTATTGCAGGGGTGCTCTCTGGAGCCTTGAACCAGGTCTCAGTTACTGCACAGATATCAATGTTCTCCATTTTTAGGAGTGCCTCGAGAGAGTGCATTTTGAGGTTTAGACTTCTAGCATTGAGTAGCATTACCTTCAGATTTTGCATGCTTGTACCTGTTACGGTGGTGGTTTTGTCCTTTGAAGTTTGCCTAAAAAAGGCACTATAGGGGTGGCAAGAGCCTTAGCCAGTAACCTGAATCCCAGGGCGACAGGTGCAGACCATCTCTGGCAAAGCATCGTGGTCTGTCAATCATGTCGTCCCAGGCAGACAGATACTGGATCCCCTTTGAATGACACCATAAGCTTAGCCAATTGTTGAAGTCAATCATTTTATCCTTATATTGTGGTATCATTCTGGGCGAAGGCAGGATGCTACTCAGGGCTAGGTTCATACCTGCCTGGGCCACATGATCCGAGAGCTCTTCCATGTCTCTTTTCATGTAGTCCAGGGAGGTACGTCTCAAGTCATTCACTCCAACATGGACAATGACAGAGTCATATTTGTACTTGTTGTGGAGTGACTTGAGTGCATGCGTTATGTGGCGGATCCTGGCACCTGACAGGCAGCTGACTGTAATTTTCTCCTTATTCAACCTGGTGAGAGGGACATCAGTGTGCCGGACTACAGAGTCACCTATGACTAAAGTGTTAGGCACATTGTCTTGCCTTAGGGGCTGTTGCTGGGTGGCACACTGGTGCTGTGAACTATGTGACACATTGGTTGTGATTGGTGTTTGTTTGCATTTCAGCTTCAGAGGTCTTTGTTGCTTGGGCAGGTTACAGTTAAGGGCCTCTGCATATGTGGATTTAGTGTTGCTATATGTGGGTGTTGGTGGTGCGGGTTTAGAAGGGCTATGTGTTGCTTGAGCTGTAGTGCGGGTGTTAACCTTCTCCTCTTGACTGTTTAGCATAATCTTGGGTGGAGAGAGCTTTGCTTCCATTTTGGCTATGTAAGTGCATCTCTCACAGGTTGTATTGTTGGGTGGTAGGAGGAGAGGGTTGTCTGTGTACATGAGGCAATTGCTGCATTGCCCCAGTATGCCCAGATTCACCAGGTGGACAGGAGAAATCACCAGAAGCTGACCCTTGGACATGCCTGGTTTGGGGCTTTTTTTTTTTCTTTGTAAATTGCTGTAAATCTCACACACCTTCTCCTTAGGTACTTTAGCAAGTAACAGTATGCAAGGATATACCATTAATTTGTGTTCTTAGCCATTTATTTTCCTATTCCAGGTTCACCACTTACCTTGATAATCTGACAGTTACAAGAGTTTTAATTTGGGGCTGACTCCATATGAATCTAGCAGGGTGGCAGGTTGGCATAATGGTTAAGATGTTTACTTTACAGACATAAGGCGCAGCATTTAATTCTTACATGGGGTAATTAACTAAGCTTAAAATGGCCCACAAGGCCAGTTAGCCTAGTACTAGCCTATGGGTTGTGAGCATTACCTTGCATCAGATTTACTGTATGTATGTGCATAAGATGAAAATTGTACCCCTTTAGGTGATCAGCATGTGTGGTTTCCATAACCTCTTGGCCATGGTGAGAGCATATTGTGCACAACTACATATACTGACACTCACAGTTGCTGGTGATTCACCCTCTGACTCCTCACCTGCATGTACCAGTGATAACCTTGCCAGTGGTGGTGGGATGTGTGCCCCTTCATTTTGGTGTTCCTGCTGAAGCTGTTTTCTTAGGATAATATTGTAAGGATATCACAGACAGTGAAAATTTCAGCACAAGCACTGGGATTGTACTGCAGGGCTCTGTTGGTCTCTGGAAGGTTCCTGTAGCAAATATTCTAAGTGCTACACATACCTTAGTTTCCACAGGTATTGGTTACATTTAGTTGTCTTTGCTTTCAGTTGAGGATGGCAGATTTTGCAGAGTTCCTATAGTCTGTGTGTGTCTCTCTCCACCCTGTAGTGCTCTTCTCTTTCCACCTCATACAGACCATGAAAAGTTAAACAGGGTCTAAACACCCATCACCCTCTTGGCTGAGGTGTATTAGCAGCAGCAGCAGCATAGACCTGGGCCTGTTGCACATACACATGCAGAAGAGTAACAGCATCCCCTAACATTCTCTCTGTGCTACTATAGGTTTTGGAATTCACTGGCAAAACCTGCACTGAGTGTACACAATTGCTTTATAGCTTGTTGAATAGCTCCTCCATTTTGGATTGTTTGGTTAGCATACAACTCAGCTGCTTATGTTGTAATTAGCAGGCTAAAATGTTTACTGGGTTTGCGTGGCTCTTCATGCAGTGTAGGGCCACTTACTGGATATAAAGCAGTGCACTACCATGTGTGCATTGCGCCACAAGGTGCACATGGCTGTAGAGTACCATGTGGCCCTTATTGAATCCAGCTGTGCATCTGAGAGTAGATTTTGTTAAATCTGTGGATTCATGACATAATTATTAACTGGAATATAAAATGCTCTAACAGTGATATGCTATATGCAAAATGACACACCAATGATAAGAAATGTAACACAGAAATAGAATGCACTTTTAATCAAATAACAATTTAGGCAGAAGATAGGCTTTGATTTGAAGTGAATAGTATATGGTATATATATATATATATATATATATATATATATATACTATATATATATATATATATATATATATATATATATATATATATATATATATATATATATATAGATAGATACACACACACACATAGATGAAAAGAATATATATGCTTCTCTTTGCTTACATTTCAATTAAATATGGGACATCAAGGGTTGGAGTCTGTAAAATTCACAGAAGGTATTTATGGAGAGCGCAAGGAAGAGCACTAGCTGCAGACACAATTTCAGAAAATATGCTGAAGCACACAGACTACTTAGCTGTTCAGTATAGGATAATTGTGGATTCCACGCATGCCTGTCTGATTCCAAAACATATTGTGAGCACCAAATGCAACTTAAATGCAACAAACTGTAATTCAGACTCTGTTCCTGAAATCCTCTGAGTATGCTTTACAGACCTCAAAGGACGGAAGCTACAACTACAGATTCTGTAGAATTCTTTAACAATACCAAACAAAAAAAGCATGCAGTTAATGAACTGCAACAGGATGCAGTGATACAAGCCTTAAATAAGGCTGTAGTTGTCCTCCCTAGAAGGCAGTGAGCTAGAGTCAGACCAAGACTGCAACTAAGCCAGTTGTCAGAGCAGCAAATAATTGACAGGTACCAGCTAGAAAGACAACTGGTGTAGGATGTCTGCAACATGTGTGCCCCAAACATGTCCATGTGGACCCTGAGAGTAAAGCCCCTCCCCCCTTGAAACCAAACTGTGTTCCAGCCTGGGAGTATTTTCATCTGGGACATTCCAGAGACATATGATGAATGCTGTGGGAGTGTCAGACAGTTGCCAGACATATCCTGGTAAAATTCATGGCAGTAGTGAACAGTAATGTTGATGACTACAACCTCTTTCCATTCAACCCCATGAAAGTTCTACAGCATTGCAAACTTCACTAATTTACTCAGTGAAATAGGTAGTACACACATACCTATCAAGACACCAGTTCATTCTGAAGCAGACTGATGCATAAACAGAAACAGATGCCCATCCCTGAACTGCCAGGCTGTATGTGCAGCTGATGGCAGCATAAAAAAACATCATGGCAACACACCCTGGTGGTGTCCATGATACTGCCATATACAGCAAAAGTGGACTGAGTGCTGCATTCCTGCAAGGTGAAATACCTGAGAGACTAGTACTGGGTAAGTACAGGAACACAGCTGAAATGTAAGCTAAGGACACACCTCCCAACAATATCCATGCTGACCGAATGTGTTTTTATTCCCCTGAGCAGGTGACTGTTGTTAGCCACTTGAGCCTTGGCTAATGACCTTGTATCATTGACCATCCAACCCTGCAGAGGGAGCCTACAATACAGCACACGCAACAAGCATGAACACCATAGACCATGTGTTTGGTGTATTGAAAGCTAGGTTCAGATGTCTGGACACATCCTGGGTGAACTGCAGTGCACACTTGAGAAAGCAGCACAGATGATAACTGTGTGTGTCATGCTGTACAACATGCTAACTAGAGGACATGAAGGTCTGCTAGCTACAGGTGTATGAACTACCTCATGAACCCCAGATATCTGAAGATGACATCCCGCAGGTATCAGAAGAAGAGCAGAAGGACATAGATGGTAGAAGACACAGGCATAGGCAATGTAGCATGTGACCACAAGTGCAGACCCAGGCAAGGCGACAACATCTGACCCAAATATTTGAGTCACGACAAGCCACATGTACAGAAGTACACAGATTAAACATTGATTTTCAGATGTTGCCCCACCACAGCAACACAGATTGCATCTAATGGCACCTACCCAGTAGATATACACACTGAGCATCAGACATAAAACCTCAATCATAATACATAATATTATGAACGTATACAAATGTGTCACAACAAGGATGATCACCTCAGGGCACAACTGACACAGGTATGCATACATACATACAGACTCAGATTGTTGTATAATGAGTATGGCAAACAATATGGGACACACATCAGTGCTACAATTTCCTATCTCCACACTATAATAAGCTGAAAAAAGAGAAACAACACAGGGCATAATGCAGAACTTTTAATATCACAAGTCAAATATATCACAGTAAAGTATGGATGAAGTAATATAACACATGGAGTCAGCTATGTTTATTAAACTGTTGGACTCACTCTAATGTAGTCTAGGTTGATCATGCTGACAGCTCACACTGTGGTCTACTTTGTCACTACAACATATAGAAATACTTGGCAAAGGTTGTCCCACAGAGGAGACTGATGGAGCATGACTGCAACCTAACTAGACAGTCATGATGGTCATGACTGGTGGGACCACAGTAAATGGGCCAGCAGTGGAAGAGTGTGCATATTGGAGCATAGACACTGATGCCCTGTATGCAAGGTTAGTTCTGCTGACAGGTGGCCTGCCTCTCACATGTGGCAATTGGCTAAGCACAGTCAGGGCATGCAGAAACCTGGAAATACTGCAGCACTGCTGTAATACTGTAGAGGCTAGGGTTTCTACTGACCATGCCACAGATAGCACACTTTCATTTTGAGCAGCCAATGATTCCATCACCTAACCATGTCTGTGCTCCTGTCCTTCATGCAGCACATGCAGCTGGTGTGCAACACGATCTGTGGCACAAGCAAGTGTACAAATGTCTGATCCATAACATTGCTGGCTACATTCATTTGCCTGTAGGAGTAGGTGTACACCTGCTGACACCTGGCCATGCACACCATCTGCACTACTATGTGTATTGCAATGGGCAGTATCAGTGCACTTTGGGGAACTGTCGACATCAGTAGCAGTCTCAACTTGGGTCTCTTGTTTGCCAGCCTCATCCTGGTTACCATTCAATGTCCACTCATTGTCACAATGGCCAGACAAATTTCCCTCCACATTTGTGGCTACAGCTGCATCCAAATGACTGTCTCAGTATTGCCTGGACTATATCACCACATCACTGTCCTGTGTGCCAGAGGCCATATTACCATAATGAGACACATCAGATACCACATCATGATCATTGGACTGGACTGTATCACCACATCACTGTCCTGTGTGCCATGCATCATGCTACCATACTGAGGCACATCAGATACCATTGGACTGGACTGTATCACCACATCACTGTTCTGTGTGCCATGGGCCATGCTACCATACTGAGGCTCATCAGATACCATTGGACTAGACTGTATCAACACATCACTGTCCTATGTGCCATGGGCCATGCTACCATATTGAAGCACATCAGATACCATATCATGATTATTGGACAGGCTAATGGAGGATGGATCTACTTCAGAAGACTGAAAAACCAAAAGGCTGAATCCCAAAAGACTTAAAATTCAAAATACTGAATGATGGAATTTGCCCCTTCTCCACTGTTGTACGATCTTGGAGTTGGTATATATAGTTAGCAGGGGGTGTGGGGGTGCAGCCCCCCACATGAGGGGTACAGGGGAGCTTGCCCCATGCATTAAAAATGTGTTCAGTATTTTGAACTTTCAGTCTTTTAGGATTTGGTCTTTTGGTTGTCAGTCTTCTGAAGTAGACCTCATTAAAGATGCATGACACATATATCTGCCTGCAGTGTTTCAGATGAGTTAACATGAGGTCATTTCTGCATATGGGCCATATAATCTACATAACAGGGAGTATACAGTTAGGTAACATGTCAACCATACATGGCATATGTGATGAATGCAAACAAAATACATAACTGACAACTCCTCCTGGGAAGGCGGTGCTGTTGAAAAGGAATGAGTTTCAACTACCATACGGAAAAAAGTCATCACAATGAATCATATCGTTGTCAGCATGAACTATTTGAGCAGCAGTTTTACACAGACATACAAAATGTTTGTGCGGCTGATAAGGTTGATACAGTCTGGCCTTCAAATGGGAAGAAGGACACAGTATTAATGGAGGACAACAGGAGTAACAGCCATGACAGGTAAGAAAGATAGTTAATAGCATACCACTGACAGACTCCTGCTGTGGAGAGTTTGTGTGTTGTAATACTGATCCTGCAGTGGAAATGTACAGAGAAAGACAACACAGTAATGTATTTAGCCAACAGAATACTGATAGCATGACATATACAGCACAGTAACAGGGGCTGCAGATACTCCCATGACAGACATTGCACCTGTTGGCCAGCTGGCCCTGTGCTCAACAATAGTGACATAAATGTCATGTATCATATATGTGCTACACATTGATGTAAACTATGAACATGTTGCAGTAACATAACTGGTCTGTCTGTACTTACACCTGCAGGGCTTGGGCCCCCACTGGATGTACCTGTAGTGTACAATGGGAAATATCAATGTAGCACTAAACAGCAGTCCCATGACATTTGGCTGTGGCAATAATAGGCAGTGGTCACAGTAACACAGTATGGAGACACTCATCTGCCATTCCCTGGTGTTGGCAGAAGTAGCTGGACCTGTGAATATTAGTGCATACAACATTACACATGTTGGTTGCACTATTCTGTCTGTGTTGGAGCTGTATGAGTACAGGTCATTACACTTACATTCATCATCATCACCCTGTGTGGATCTGTGTGCATGGCTCAAATCTGCTGCTATAAATCAAAAATGACAATACATGAATACACATGCAACAGCAATATGCAGTGATTTGCTCTATACCCATCCATGTAATGGAAAGAAAGACATATATGCTTGGCCTGGAACTCCTGCTTCTATCCCACCAGGGGTATGCATCTCTTCCCTCTACCTGTGCACAGGGAGGTCAGAAATGCTGTGATGTCATGGGGGGGTCGATGGTGGTCTACCACCAGTGGCACCCCTTGATCTATCATATCATCTTAACCTGTTGGATGCACAGAGAATCATGTCTGAGCAGTGATGTTGACATGCCTAACGGGATCTGTTGTGACCTCCAATTGCATTAATCATGTTGTTGAGGTCAGTCCACACTTTTCTCCAAACAATATTCCCTACATGTCAAAGGAGTCTCTGTCCATGTTGGCGCAGAGTATCTCATTTGATGTCATCACTCCTAGTACGGTTTGCAGTCTGAAAGACTATATGATCATATTCCTGTGGGAGCCCATTTATGCAGATGATTATGTGTATATGTCACCATAAAAAGTATGCATTCCTGTGCAACTCAAAAGTCTATAAAACACTGTGACAATAAGAATTTTACATCTAAAAAAGTAAAAAAAAAAAGTAACAATAATACCTGCATATATAACAGTTGAAAAATTAACATAGCTTGAGATATCTTTAGATGCTCCTTATGGGAGTAAGGCCCTTGTAAGACATAGCTATTGAATGGAGGTCAAAAGACAACAGCATCACACCACATGAGTCTGTATGCATATTACACTAAAATAATACACAAATAACAATTGAACAACTTGTGAAACATGTTGGAAAACTTCAGGATCCATAGGCAGACCATAAGGAGTCTGGATCCTTTGTATATTGAACTAATAGTTATAAGACTTTTGCTAAGAACTATCAATGAAGAAGTATCTGCAACAGCAAAAGAACATAGTACATATGAATAGTGTCAGAATCCGTAGGTTTCTGTGCTTACACCAGACAGTGTATGCAATTGCCTGTAAGAAATATGGATGATCCATAAATATATCTTTATGTACTGTTCACATTTGCAATGTAAACCTGGGAAATTACTGCATGTCCTTAATGAACATGGCAACACCTGTATGCATAAAGGTCAATCAAACATTACTCCTGTAAGTTTCAATCATTTTTCTTAAAGCAAACATTTTCAAGTAAAAATAAACATAAAGCAGGTACCTTTGAGAATGAGTAAGTTTAACAGATGTACTATTCTCTAAAACACAAATGCTAGCAGGTACCAATGTAACTTATCAGCTAACTCTGAGTCAGGTATCACTGAAAGTTAGGAGTACCTAATGTGCACCCATGTTCAAGTACCATTTGCACCATACATAATTAATGAAGTTCATTAAAATTCTAAGTTTTAAGCCACGGTGGTGCAGAATTAGCATTGTCACCTCACAGCAAGAGGTTCTTCTATTCGATTCTCAGCTGGAGCGCCTTCTGTGTGGAGTCTGCATGTCCTCCCCGTGGTCTAGTAGCGTTCATAAGACATGCATGAATGGGTGTGCCTTCGTTGAAGGTTGGGCGTTGAGCTGGCACCTCGGCACTGTAAAAATCTACTGCCAGTCATTAGCAGACCGGAGTTCCACTGTGGCAACCCCTAACCGGGAAAAGCCGAAAGAAAAGCAACATTAAAATTCTAAGCTTTGGAATCTTATTTGCACCCATGCATGTAAATTGTCCACATTCGTCTTAACATACAGGTGCATGCACAAGTATCCAGTAGGTATAAGTAAATGGTATCGTGTGTGGCAGGTGCCCATTTGATAAAATGACATCAGTGCCACTTTTAAATACTGATTTTGATACATTTACAAATCAGACCATTGCTATCCATGAATTGAGTGGGACCTTAGTGAGTATTTGTAAAGTTTTATATTTATCCTACATTTTACATTGGAGCATCTAAATAGCTACTTCCAGGAGGCTGTGACATGTCTGTGCACTGAACCGCACTGAGGAGAATACCACCCAGATGCTGACTGTCTATGCTGTAGTGGAGCATTGGATGAGAGCCAGACCAAGGAACTTAATGATCGACATCTGGAACCAGATCACACTGAAGACATACAGGGATTTACTAGACTGGTGTGCAGGTTTGCTACCACTATGTTGACCTGCATTGGAGTGACACTGAGGAAATTCATCGGAGGGTCACCGAGGTGTGGATACAGCCCATAGATGCCTACAATACATGTCACTATTCTAAGTATACCTGAGCATTTCTACAGAATTTAGAGGTATATGTGTGCCCCAAATATATCAGATAGATGGCTTTTATAACCATTAGGTATCTGTTCTGACAATTAGCTCAGCGAAATAATAATGTGGATGTAGTAACTTTTATCCATGTAAGTATGTGTTCAGTTCCCATGGTGTTAATTTATTTAGTAATGTTTATAATATACATAATTCAGAACTTTTTAGATATACATCTTTTTTTTCTAACATATAGCGACATCATTTAACACATTGAATGCCCTCATGCATCACTGACACCTATAGCACCTAGACCCCTGATGACTACACATTTCATAGTTATCCATTATATTACAAAAGTATTACCTAGTGCAGCAGTATATGTCTGAATAGTAACTCATAAATAATTTATTTAATTCATTCCTCCTAATAAAGTGAATATTCTTACTACAGTCCCATTTTTAAGCCAAAAGGAATGCCTGTCCGACTGCTTAGACATGCATTTTCATTCATGTGTTGATAGCTGTTATTTCTTTAATGTATAATGGCCAGTAAGTGTCTGAAGTTTCCACATGCATCCATTATCTGCAGGAATTTGAATAAACACAAGCAGTACCTGTTTGTTAAGAAAAAGCTTGCACAGTCTGTTAACTTGGCCTATATGGAAATTGGCCAGCATGGTTAGATTTTGGCATGCTGTTGGTTCCAATCCACATACAGGGAAAATATCATTAAATTGTTTAATGCAAAACAAATAAAGCCATTAAAATGATAGATTTAAGTGCTTTCATTGTTAATTATATTTAGAACTTAAAAATGTATCATTTTAATGGCTCTGTTTTGCATAGAACAGATTTTCTGTAGTTACTTTGTTTCTCTTATTCCATTCCAACTATAGTATTTTTTTTTGTTTATCATTACATTATCTTGTTTTACTTCATACATAGCAGTTATATACAGAAGAATATCAAACTTATTGATATTTAACATTTATTTTGTGCACGGTTATGAATAACTCAATTATTCGTCAAATTCCTACAAATATGCACATTCTCCATAATGATCTGTTAACAGCAGCTCTTTAATGGCAAGGTTAGTAAAGCAGTGCCCGTGTGTAAAGAAAAGAAAATGTGTGCTGCCTGTTAACTTGGCTTGTAAGGAAATCAAGCAGCATAGTTAGATGTTAGCATGCTGGGGGTTCCAGTCCACATAGGGGAACATATCATACTTACTTCACACATAGCTGTTTTATAGAGAAGAACATTAAACTTATTAATATTAACATTTGTTTTGAGCACGGTTATCCGTAACACTCTGTTAGCAGCTGTTTAACTGCAGGTTTAGTAGAGCTAGCTACGCACTGTTATTTGTCTGACAAAGATATCTGCAATATGATATTATTTTCAAAACTGATCTCAAGTGTAGCTTTGTCATTAATTATTAAATTAAATTCAGCAACCACATCATCCTTATTTTTTAAGGGAGTGGTATGAGCAGACTTACAGCTGAAATGCAGAACAGGGAAGATGTATGTATTTGCTTTGTGATGTGCATTTTGCCAGGAATATCTTAGTCCTCAGACATACCTCACTGTGTCCCTCATGTGCAGCAATGTATATGATTCTGTTAACAGAAGCTCTGTGATACATGATACTGTCTCACTGTATGAGGAATGTATGTTTTCCAGTACTGTTAATGTTTGTGACCACAGTGCTGGTATGAATTAATTCCTGACAAGTATTTATCTAGATGCCCAACACATGTTCATTTATTGAACAACTAAGCTAGGACTTGTATTAGTAGGCCATTCCCCCATCCAGGTGGTGTCATAACAGCAAGTCTTTTCACTGCATTTGCATCAGACACTTTCAGTCAGGCACTAAGGTTAGAGTTTGGGTTGAGTGGATGCACAGACTTGAAGAACAGTGAAGGGAAAGAATGATTATTTTTCTTGTTTTGTTAAATGAAATGCATCTGATCTTTGTTACAGGTCTGTATTTTTCACATTACCATGTATATTGCTTAGAATGCATGAATACCCATCATGCATTAGTAAGTCAGTGAAATAATCACATTACAGCTGTAGTTAAAACTCAGATTTAAACAAAAAAAAGTTGAAATATTATTTAGCAGTAAAACGTTTTTTTTCTGCAGACACTTTCTGAAATGGACTCCACAACATAAATGGCAGTTGGTTTCTGTATCTGTCACTCATATGATGAGCTTGATGTTTGTCATATAAGTTTTAGTGTTTTAATTGTGTTTTTCACATGTTTTTATGTGCAGGAGTGTTTCTTAATGATTAATTTGTTATGTATCACTTGTATATTCACAGATTGAATGGGTGTCTGCTGTGTCAGTGTTTACACTGTTGTTTGCAGACTGTGTGGCACACCCTTTGCTTAAATATCAGTAGTGCATCTATCTGTGATATACAATTGTATCTTAGGTTTGCTGATACTTGTGTACATAAGCTGTTTGTTGCAATTTTCCATAGTCTGCAAGCACTTCAATTCAACATTGGCATTGTATTTGGCCACAACACATTTGAGTGTTTTGGTAAAACACACTTGTAACCTAGGTTTGCCGCTACTTGTGCAGATTGGGATTTCTTTGAAATATATCACAATCAGCAAACATAATCAGGATGTTTGCATTTTGCAGGCTACTGATTGATACTAATTGTAGATATGTAATGCATACCGCTGTACACATACACATATATTAGACTCTCATATGTCACAGGCTGTGGTGACTGAACATAATAAATATTTGTTACTGATGTATTCATTACACTGATGTGTGTTCAAGTCAGTTATCATGCTGTTTAGCTCAGACATTTGTCATATAGATTGCCTAGTTTCATCAATATTGTCATCTCACTTTGTCCTCATTTTAACAATCCTGGGGCCTTTCTAAGCCTAGCCAATTTTTCACAAAAGAATAATGACATTGTGTATCCAAATAGGACATTGAGAGCCAGGCATTTATATTGTATCTCTGTCCATAATGGATGGGTGAGAAGCCCGGTGGAAATTTCCATTTCCCCATCCACTGATCTAGTTTGTGCCTATATTTTGTAATAGACGAATCAACTTCATGTGGATTTGAAGCCTGTTCATAGGAGGTGCATTCTGTAGGACACATATCTGTCTCTCCTGTATGTTATATTTAAATCACAGACAAAAATTCTGGTCTTTAGACCTTGTATTTCTGGTACTGTTTGACTTATGAATATGCAGGAGATCCATAAGTATGGAGTTTGTGGATGCATTGTAAGCCAATCACAGATCACCTCTCAGAAATATATAGCAGACTGAGTAGAGGGAAAGGTCTTTAAGGCACTCTACATATGGCAAGTTTGTTATGCTTTGTATTCTTTTTTATTGAAATTCCGATGCAGTTGTAGTTTCTGCATATGCCTGGTCAGGTACATATTGCAGGCAACATTGTACTCTATGATTGTTGTGATAAGGGCAGACTACAGTGGGATAATGACCTCTTTGAACCTATCTGACATATCCTTACTTAAAACTTGTGCAACACAAAAGGCTTCCCTCACAACTGTGGTCACATGGTGGTCAAAGGTAAGGCTACTGTCTACATGCATACAGATTTTCCTGACCACTGTTTTGACTACTGGATGTGTGTTATCAACATGTTAATTATCTGAGATGGTTGAATTTCCAAAGGGTACAATTATACAATTTTTAGAAATGATTTTTAGACCATGGCTTTGGCACCAATTATTAGTCAGAGATAGGCCTTCTTGAAGAATGGTTGTGTCTGCAGGGGAGACAATGATAACCCCCAGCTTGCAATCATCTACAAACTTAGTCAGTCATAAACCTTCACCATTTGCTTCCACTTCAGAGAAATAGATGACAAAAAGCAGTGGCCCAGTAGTGAACCATGGGAGACTCTGCTAATGACTGGGCTCTTGGTTCAGGTGTCCTCAACTATTTTTGCTCTCCTGTGTCCTATCAGTGGCGCACTTGGATATCCAGCAGGGGATACAAGTGTTTATACATAATTTAGTGAGCTTATCTATAATGCCTGAGTGTGGCATTGTATCAAAAGTCTTGAACAGGTTAAGGTAAGCTGTGTCAATGGTCTTGTCCAAATTCATTGCTTTGGTGACCCCCTAACGTAATAGGTGTAACCATCCTTTATCAAAGCCAAACTGTGATATGGCCAGCATCTACATGTTGCCTGTGTCCTCACTTATCATGTCTATGATGATATTTTACATGGGCAAACATATGAGGTTGGTCAGACTTATATGGGCCTATATTTACCCCAATCAGTGTTTGGACCTTCTTTGTGCAGGAGACTTACTGTAGTCATCTTTCATTCTTTGTGCACAAAACCTGACTGTATGCTCCAGTTGAAAAGATACTCAAGTGGTCCAGAGAGGTCATGCTGCATGCTATTAAGTAAGCATCCTGGGATGTTATTGGGGTCCATCAGTGAAGTGTATTTGACCTTGGAAACTGCATTAAAACCCTGTTCCCTAGTTACGTTTGTGTGGAATGTGGTATGAGGTATTTTCTTTGGACTATCAGGTGGGGAGTGGGGGAGAAATTTCAGCTGAACCTCACATTTACATTCACATACAGGCATAACTGCTCAGGGACCACAAGCAAGGGAAAAAGAAAGGGAATAATGATTTACTGCTGTGCACTTAGATGAACAGTTTACTGAGGCAGACAACATTATTGAGCAGTGGAGGCCACAATGATAATGTTATGTTCATGTTTACAAGCTTTTTTTTCAAAGTTCAGTTATGTTAATGTGGCATGAGGCAGTGTCGGGCATGCTTTCATTCAAATGACACGATATGTTACATGTGCTCACTTTGTGAATGCTTGCCATGCTTCATGTTGCCATTATTCAAATGTTCAAGTGATGTGCTGGTTTCCTCTGGTACGCTGTGTTATGCATGCATTGCATGGTTTTGACTGAACTGTTCACACTGGTGATGATTACATTCTCCCTGACTTGTTCTGCTACTGGACGTGTCCATAACTATAGATACAGTGACACAGGGAATGTGTTATGTCATTAGAACCATTCACTAGCAGCAATTGTGTGGATTATATTTCTGCTACATGCTAATGTTTGCATCACTTAAAATTAAACTGTGTTTTAAATAAGATGTTTCATGTATGCTACTACATCTTCAGCCTCATATTTGCATTTGCAGGGACATCATTCATGAGTCTCAGCCTCATAAGCCTGGTCCCTCTGGTCTATAAGTATTGTCTGTGTGTTCCAACTGTGTTATGCTGCCAACATGTGGATTGCTATAAAATTAATTGGACTGTATATGCACTGTTGCGCATGCATACCATGTAGCCACCATGCTTATGCATCATCATCAGGTGACATTTAATTACATTTCAATGTATGCATGACACACATTAAGATACTACATTTCAACAACATTCAGATGCCCGTGCGTTGTGGTAGTTAACCTGCAGTCACTGCTGCAACAATTAGCCTGTAAATATATGTTTTAATGACACACAACAGATGTTGTCCATTGTCCAGCATTACCACTGTAGTATGGTTTGGATTTGTGTATTGCCATATCGTGTATGTGCAATACAAAGACATGTTACTTCCCTTGTATTTTCAATCATAGTTGTCATAATGTCTCACTGGCATAGTGTGGTTTTGTGTACCATGTGCTGGCAATGCTTATGCCATGCAAAGTCATATACTGGTATGTCATAGCTATGGGCAGCCCTTCTTTTCTCACTGTGTCAAACAAAAATGTAGTATTAATGTATAGACAGTGTTAAAGATAATTTATTCTGTAGCAGTACATTATGCTGCATTTGCTGTATCTTACATTTCCAGTCCATTACTTATTCACATAAGTTCTCATCTTCAGCAAATAGTTGTATGCATTAACTGATTGTACATGTCTTTGAACATAGCTGGATCCATAGTGCCACACATTTGACATGTGAGCATTCACTGACTTACATCTGATGTGCTTTAGTGATGTTCACAGGAGTGTCCTCTGGTCAGTACTGAGCAGGGTGCATGACATACATCTGTGGTTCTTTATTCACCAATTGCATGGCAGTATATGTGTAGGTGCTTGAAATTCTTAGCTTGTTTACTTATGCATGTTGATGATACATGATTATACATTACTGTGTATGTGTGATTTATACTTAGCCATCTCTGTGAGCATCAGAAATCATTCTGCTTATGTGACATACATTTTCCATTTGCCTAAATGCGTTTTGGGTTGGTTTCTATAGCACCCTGTGTGCTGTACACATGCATTTGCAGTGTATCACCTTACCTTGTCCTGCTTTTGCCTAATATGGGCCCAGGTTGTCCACCTCCCTTCCATCTTCATATTTCCGTATTATATTTTACAGATATGTTTGCCTTTGTTGCAGTTATTGACCATTGCCATGTATTACATTGTTGACATTGTGAACATATGCCAAATGTATGGCCATTTTACAGATGCAGGACTTCTGTGCACAAAAAATAAATAAATAAAATTCTAAGCTTGTTTCCTGCCTTTCCTGTAACTAGTCTAGTCCAGATACATACTTGCTGTATCCAGGACTGTTGGTAAGCTTCTAAGCCTCCCCAAGTCTTTCTGTGTTGGAGGGAAGCCTTCTAGCTTTATCAGTGGGAGTGGTAAGCACTAGGTAGCCTATCTACCATGGGAAGAGTGGGTTTTGGCCCAGAAATTGTAGTTCATTGGCAGTTTGGGCAGTTTTTCCATCTCTTTCAACCTTCTGATTTAAAAGACTATGTCTGCACTTGTTTTCTGCTTTTCCTGTTACTAGTCTAGTCCAGGTACAGATTTGCTGTATCCAGGACACTTTGTAAGCTTCTGAGCCGCCCAAGCCTTTCTGCGTTGGAGGGAAGCTTTCTAGCTTATCAGTGGGAGTGGTAAGCATTAGGTAGCCTATTTACCACAAGAGGAGTGGTTCCTGGCCCAGAAATTGTAGCTACTGGCCGTTTGGGCAGTATTTTTCCATCTCTTTCAACTTTCTGATTTAAAAGCTGCACTTGCGCTTGTTTCCCACCTTTCTTGTAACTAGCCTAGTCCAGATACAGAGTTGCTGTATCCAGGACTGTTGGTAAGCTTCTGAGCCTCGCAAGCCTTTCTGTGTTGGAGGAAAGCCTTCTAGCTTATCAGTGGGAGTGGTAAGCACAAGGTAGCCTGTCTACCACAAGAGGAGTGGTTCTTGGCCCAGAAATTGTAGTTTATTGACTATTTGGACAGTTTGTCCGTCTCTTTCAACTTTCTGGTTTAAAAGGCCACATCTGCACTTGTTTCCCACCTTTTGTGTAACTAACCTACTGGGTAGCACTAGAAAGGCTTAAACTGATACAAGCCTTCTAGCTTTGAAGAGAGACTTTGGAATGATTAAGTATCAGTTTTCTGTACTTTCTTGCTGTACTTAACTGTTTTAAACCTAAATGCAGATCTTCCAGCATTTATTGTGATTTAAAAGCTTGTTTTTTCACATATTGTACTTATTTGACTGCCCGCACTTTTAAAAAGTCATTTTTTGATTAAATAATTTGTTTAACTGTTGTAGGCTACACACTAAAATGTGATAGCCTTTTCTGATCGTTTGTAGTCATTTAAAGCTGTTTTAAATGTAATTTTTACTGTTTTTGCCTTATCTTTTATAGAAAACAAAAAAAAAAACAAAAAAAAATCCTTGTTTCCAACCTTTCTAAGCTAGTATAGTCCAGCTTTCAGGCTAGTGCTGAATTCAGGGCTGTGATACTAGTTTCTGAGTTGCCCATACCTTACTTGGATAGAAGGAAGTTTCTCTGTTCACCAGTGAGAGAGGGGACCTTTGAGCAGCCTATCTGTCCTTGGAAGAGTGGTTCCAGCCCAGAAGTTAATAGTTTATTGGCCATTTTGGGCTAATTTCTATCTCTTTCATTTCCCTACTATAAAAACCGCTTTTGCACGGTTTTGCGCACTGGGCAGCGCTGGTTAGCTACAGTTAAATTATTCCCGGCTCCACTTCAGTTTTTCCCTTGAAACTAGTCTAACTCTCAACCTAAGCACTCAAAATGCATCCTACAGCCCAGCACTTGCTCAGACCTAATAGCAAGCACTAATATACCCTGACAATTGATTGCCCAGCAGGGCAAGGCTCTTTATTTATCTCTCACCAACCAAGCGACTAAGCAGCTCACCCTACTATTCAGGCATGACCAAAGGGCAATTTCAAGTGTATTCTCCAGTCCAGCTGGTGAATCTGCGTATCCTGAGGCAATGTTACAACTGCCTCATGTACACAGACAACCCTCTCCTCCTACCACAAAACACTAACATATGCGAGAGATGCAATTATACAGCCAAACTGGAAGTTAAGCTGTCTCCACCCAAGACTGGAACAGACCATCAAGAGGAGAAGGTTAACACTTGCACCACACCTCCAGCCACACATAGATCTACTAAAACATCACTGGCAAAAAATACACATAAATACACAAAATCATACTTGGAGGCTCTAAATAAAAACCTGCAAAAGCATCAGAGTACTCCAAAGCAGACACCCAAACAACCTGCACCTCCCGTCACAAACCAGAAAAAAACATAAAACACAAAATAAGTGTGCTGCACAATCATAGCCCTTAAGGCGAAATAGCATACCTAACAAACTAGTAATAGGTAACTATAGTCAGGCACACTGACATCCCAGTCACTAGGCTGGACAAGCAGAAGGTTACTGTTAGCTGCCTGTCGGGAGCCAGAATCTGCCACATAACACAAGCACTTAGGTCACTCCAGAACAAGTACAAATATGACTGCCATTGTTCATGTTGGTGTGAATGACCTGAGACTCACCTTCCTGGACTACATGAAAAGAGACATTGAAGAGCTCTCTGATCATGTAGTCCAGGCTGGTATGACCCTGACCCTGAGTAGGGGTCCTCACCAAGAATGATATCTCAGTATAAAGAAAAAATGATCAATTTCAACAATTGGCTAAGCTTCTGGTGTCATTCAAAGGGGATCCAGTGTCAGTCAGCCTGGGACAACATGCTCGACAAGCCGTGTGGCTTCGCAAGAGATGGCTTGCACCTGTCACCCCTAGGCTTTTGAATACTGGCCAAGGATCTTGCTGCCCCCATGGTGCCTTTTTTAGGCAAGGCTCAAAAGTCAAACCCACCTCCGTAAACAGCACAATTAACAAAAAACTGAGGGTTATGCTACTCAACGGAAGGAGTTTAAATCTCAAAATGCACGTGCTGGAAGCACTCCTCAGTATGGAGGATGTCAGCATCTGTGCAGTAACTGAAACTTGGTACAAGGCTCCAGAGACCACCCCAGCACTACCAGGCTACAACTCATACCACATGTTTTGGCCACAGAATACGGACCAAAACACAAAAGGAGGGGATGTATCCATATTCATCAAGGATACCTGCACCTACAGGTTAGTGGTGCAGCATGATACCTCTGAGATCATCCATGTGCAACTAACATCGGGCAAATCTGCAGTGCAAATTGTGGCCTGCTACAGATCACCCTCCATGACCCAGGACCACCACTCCACCTTTCTGGAGACACTGGAAAACATGATGGTCCTACCGAATACCCTGATATTGGGCGATTTCAATTACCCTACCATTCACTGGGAAAACTACTCAAGTACAAACTTCCAGGCCTAGTGCTTCCTGGAATTCATCAACTCAAATGCCCTGGATCAGCTGGTAAACTCCCCTAACAGAGGTGAAAACATATTGGACCTGGTCATCACCAAAATGGGTGACAGGTGTTCCACACCGGAGGTCAACCCATCACTGGTTAGATCAGACCATAAACTAATCACTCTGGATATCCACACCCCACCACCACCCCGAACTAAGGAAACCACAGTAAAACACTTTTCTAAAGCAAACTTCACCTTACTTAAGACAGAGGTTGTAAGTTTCACACCGCCCACGCTAAAGGATAACACTGCCCAAGATGCAGAAACCTTTACAAATGCACTCTATGAGCACCTACAAGGATGCATGGATCATGCCATCCCTAGCAAAACCAAGACTCACTCCTCTAAGAGAAGTAAACCAGTTTGGTGGACCCCTGCCATAAACAGGCTATACAATAGAGGGAGGAAAACTAGTTCAGAAAAAAAGCAAATCCCAAGAAGGAAAGACATCCCTGATTAGTATCAATAAGAAACTAAGGTCCCTCATAAAATCATCCAAGGCTAACTTCAAAAGAAAAATAGCCAAGGATTCAAAAGATAACCACAAAGCCTTCTTTAGCTATGTTAAGAATCTAAGTTGCAACTCGCAGATATGCACTGAACTAGTGCAAAATAGCATAAAATATACTGAACCTACTGATATTGTCAACATCCTGGCAGATAGATTCAGTGCAAGCTTCACTCCCCTCTTACCCCCAAAAGGGCCCACAACAATACTGGAAAAGTGTAGTGTCCCGGAAATCACAGATGCACAGGTGAAAACAGCCCTTTCAAAAGCCAAAAACACAGCATCAATGGGGCCAGATGGTGTCCCAGGCTGCATCTTGCAAGACCTACAGTATGAACTAACCCCCCACCTAAACACGCTGTTCAACCTCAGCCTCTCCACAGGCTGCATGCCCATAGAATGGCACACAGCAATGGTTATTCCTCTCCACAAAGGAGGGGCCACAACTGACCTTGGTAACTATCGCCCCGTAAGCCTGACTAGCCTGGTCTGCAAGGCTATGGAGCGCATCATCATGGAACTCATTAACAAAGACTTTGGGAACCTCCAAACACTTGACCCAACCCAGTTCGGCTTTGTTAAGGGTAGATCATGCCTACTAAACCTGGTTGACTTCTTCGAGACAGTCACCAAGGCCATAGACGAGGGAAAGGTGGTTCACACAGCCTACCTTGATCTCGCCAAGGCTTTCGACAACATTCCCCACTCGGGTATTACAGAAAAACTCACCAGCCTGAACATAAACCCCAACGTCACGAGATGGGTTGCCAACTGGCTTACAGACAGAACTCACACAGTAAGAATAGCGAGCTCCAGGTCAGACTCTAAACCAGTCACAAGTGGTGTCCCGCAAGGCTCAGTCCTGGGACCCCTACTGTTCAGCATATACTTCTCAGAAGTACAGGTAAACACAGGAGGACTATGGCTAAGCAAGTTCACCGATGACTGCAAACTGGGAGCCATAATTGACTCTCCGGCTGACACAGACATCCTCCAAAAAGACCTTACTGAGATGGACACCTGGTGGCAAAGTCATGGCCTCAAGCTAAATGCCAAAAAATGCATAGTCAGCCCATTTGGGAAAACCAAAACACCCACGAATTACCACATAGGTGGCAGCCCCCTTAATACAGAAGAGATAATAAGAGATCTGGGGACCCAGGTAGATAGTAATGGCTCCTTTGACAATCATATTACCAAAGTAGTTAGGAAATCCTTCTATGTGGCCCATCTAATTACTAAAGGGTTCACATCTAGAAATAAAGAGGTTATAGTGCCCCTCTACTCATCACTCATCAGACCCATTATAGAGCACAATGCCCCATTTGGGATGTACCTCACAAGACACTTCCAACAGCTGGAAAGACCACAAAAGTACCTCACCAAGAGGATTACTGGCCTCAAACATATGTTCTATGCAGCCCAAATGAAAAAACTCCGTCTGTACTCAGTGGCATATTGCTTACTCAGAGGTGATCTCTGCCTGACTTACAAAACCATGTCCAACTTAGAATTGATGGATATGCTCCACCTAAAGAAATCCAAGTCACTGTGAGCCACGTGCTCTAGTGAGCTAAACCTCGCCACAACAATAAATAGAACATACTGGAAGGATAGATTCCTGTCACAGAGACTCCCCAGGCTTTGGAAAAAATTCCAAACTACATTAGGCAGAGCCCCTCACTAACACTCTTCAAGAGAAATCTTGACGAGTGGATGGGTAACAGAAAATACACCCCTGGGATCACTTCATTGGCTCTGCTTGACAGAGGATCAGTTAATTAATCAATGGGGTGGCAAAAGCCGACACACTCTGGCTAGGCTTATAAATGCCCTCGGGCAGATAGCCTAGTACCTACCTATGAACCTAAGTCACTGGTTACTGCTTGCGGTACATCCCTTGTTCTCATTATTCTTGTGCACTAACTAGTGCATATTGCAGAAATCCATGTGCACAACTTGATATGCTTTTGAAGCACTAGTCTTATATTTCTGTAATTATTTTTACACATCATTAGGGTGTGTATGTGTATTGACCTTGCTTTCATGTGCATTCCATTTAGGCCCATGACAGTCATGCATAAATGCCTATACCTGTGTGTTGCCTTTGAAATGGCATATGTGTGTGACTTATATGCATATGTTGACACATTTGTTTGGGCTGTGTACACCTACTTGTTTATTTAGCAGCCATTTTGCTGCTTTGCTGCAGTACTGCTATTTGGCACTGTGCTTGGTCGTTTGCCTTTCACATGCATGGTTGGAAGTTTGGGTCTGTTCTCTGCTGGAGTTATCTAGCACTCTTAAATCTGCATGTGTTCATCTGTGATGTTGCTTGGCTTACACTTAATCTCCTGACCAACTATTTGGATATGTGTTTATTTATTCATTTTGTACTGTGATCCTTATTACCCACCAGTACACATCTACCATTGGTTATACACATCCGGGTATAACTGCCATACAGTTTACAACACATTGTAACCTGATAGTGTATAAGTAGACGTCCTCCTGCATTTCCCCATGGCTGGCGTGCATCCCCACTTCCATTGCCCATGTTGTGCAGTGTGCCATCAGTGTAACTTACCTGTCCTTACTGTTTTTCCCAACCTTTGTCACTCGTGTGTTGTGATATTTGTTGTTTTGGTATTCTGGCTGTGACGTCCTTATCTTCTGCTTTGCATAGCTTTATCTTTCCTTGTATTCTTACAAAATATAAAAGTGGGGCCTATTCCCACCCAAAAAATGCCCATGCCCCTCTGACTTTCCCTCAGATTTTTCTGTTCAAATATCCCTCTTGTGTGTCCCTCTTCTTTGCCCATACACCACATCTTCTTTTCCAACTCCCACATTTCTTGGGTGTGTGCATTACCTGTGTTCCCCACACAAGTGTCACATACATAGCAATCTAATGTTAGCTGTGGCAATGTGGCTGTGATTGCTCTTCACGTTTATTCATTTTTTTATTCAAAATTCTACAGATTCTGTCAGAATCCATAAGTGATCTCCAGCATATTTTATTAGTACATGACTTGCAGAGAAATCCATGTTTTGTCTAAACTTACTGACCAGATTGCCTGAAGATATGTATTACAAATGGCATGTAGCTTGCGATCAAGCATATTTTATTAAATGGATTACAGAAATATCCTTAGTTGTCTGTAACGTTACTGGACAGATTTCGGAAGATATGTATCACAAGTGCCATGCAGATTATATTGGGATAGTTAGCATTTTTTATAATAACAGAGTTAGTTATATTCCATAGTTGCCTTTAAGCTTACTATACAGACTCTGTTATAGATATGTATGTAAGGCTGTCAGGATACTTGAAATGTGATAATCTTTCCATAACTTTGTCAATGCACATCATGCTTTGACAGCGATCTTTCATTACTTATGGATTACTTGCAGGTATGTTTCATGTGTTATTACTACTGAGATACTCCCTTATGTGCTGAATTCATTGTAGCACATTTACATATTGCATCATTATCCCCAACTTTAGCTCTGAAATCAGTGTAATGTGTCAAATTCTGCGATCTTTATGGAATCCGGCCCAGAGTCTTTTATTTAATTATACAACTAAAAATAAAAGCACTTTAGATAATAGTTTGCATATAGTACAACTTTGCAGTATAGCACAAAATAAGTCATGTCAGAATATTTTTTCAAGCATTTTTGTTGATGGCTAAAAATGTTTTCCTTCTTATTTTATCAAGGTTATTAAAGTTGTTCATCAAATAATGGAATGTTTTCTGTCAGTAATAAATAGAAAATAAGAAAAAATACAAAACACACTTTCTTCTTGTCTGGAAAAATCAATTAAAAAAACACATACACACACGCACACACATACGTGTGAGTGTGTGTGTGTGTGTGTGTGTGTGTGTGTGTGTGTGTGTGTGTGTGTGTGTGTGTGTGTGTGTATGTGTGTATTTGCACTTATTCCATGTATGTTATTAATGTATTTTTCTCTAAATCATACAATATTCTTTTTAAATTATCAAAGCAGTAAAAAATGTGCATTTCATCTGCAAGTGAAGATCAGACTTTTCAGTGCATAATGCTCCTTTTTAGTAATGCTATATTTTCTTGCTCCCATCAAGCAGGCCCGAGGATTGAACTTGGATTTTTAAACTTTCCAACATAGGAGCAGAAAGAAAAAAAGTCCTTCAGAAAATAAAGCATTCCTTTTGAACTGCAGCAAAAGTCCAGCAGCAGTAAAGCATTTCATTTTTGAAGTCTTGGTAAACGGCTTACTGAAACAAAAAGAAAAAAGCTTTTTACTGTTAAAATACAGTAACTGTTTGCTACATTTGCACTTACTGAAAAAAAATCCTTTTTCCTTTTAAACTCTAGAACATTGCTTACTATATTTGTAGCAGGTAGCTGCTACAATATCTATCACATACGGAGAGCTAAAACACTTCCTTTATGACCACAAATGCAATACCAGGATTCAATTCTGAATGCTGGTACATCACTGAAGAACAATGAAGATCTGCTGATAGTACCCACTAACATTTTGTATCTGGGGCAACTGACCATTCACCCTCACCCTATCTATGTTACTGCTCCAGTGATATGTATGGTATAGCTCTTACTGCAGTATCATGATACTAGATATTAAGCGAACAACAGCTCCCATCTTGTAGTCATTGGCACATGAAATAAGCGATATGTCTGGGATAGTGGCAATAAGAGAGAAGTAGATGCCAAACAGAAGCCCTGAGGAATGCCACTAGTCATCATTTTGCTTTCTGAGATAGCACCTGTTTCTTTTTTGCACAAGTGTTTAAAGTGAGCAGATTTTGATTTATTGGCAATCTTATTTTTTCCAGTGTTCCCCCACTCTCTCTCCCTATTGGCATCTTGTCTTTATACCTGCTGGCCTTGCAGTTGCCCACCCCTACCCTAAATTTGATCTTGGATACTCCTCCCAGTCTCGTGTCATTAGCTCATTCTACCTAATACAGAGAGAACATCTGAGAAGGCCAACCCACTTAGTTTCTTTCCTTCTGTTCCTCCTTTCTCCCTTTCTTAAAAAAAAAATGTCTGAATATCCTTGTGTTCTGACTGTACTTCTCAAACATTATGGAAATCTAGAGTATATTTTAGTGCATTTATTAAAACTGCATTTGCCTTAATATTGCTATAACCCAAGTGCTCTAGGTTGCACTGCATCTGAATTGTTTTAGTGTGTTTTAGCTGCTTTTCTGTATATGTAGACTAGCTACTTATTCAACTGTATTTCTGCCTCTTAAATCATTTTTCAGTTGTGCACATGCCTTGCTTCATTTAAAAAGTTTTAAATTGCTAATTTTATAGAGTTCTAATTGTATTTGCTGTTTAGGGCTACACACTCAAGTGTGTTAGCCTTTTCTGTGTTTATTTAGTGTATTATTGCATTGTTTAGCCTGTTTTAACAAAAAAAAAAAAAAAAAAAAAAAAAAAAGCAAATACTATCTTGTTTGCTCGTTTCCCATCTTTCCTAGCTAGTATAGTCCAGATCCCAGGCTTTGCTGGTTTCAGGACTTTATTTTCTGTATTCAGGGCTATCCAGACCTTGCTGTGGTAGAGGGAAGTCCTACTGCTTATCAGTGGGAGTGGTGAGCATTGTAGTGCCTGTCTAACACTAAAGGAGTAGTTTCCAGCTCTGAAATTGTAATTTTAGCCATTTTGGGATGATTTCTATCCCTTTCAACTTTCTGGCTTAAAAATGCACGTTTGCACATTTTTCACATCGTGCAGCAACGTGGGGCTACGGTTAAACTATTCCAGGTGCCAGAAAGTCTGCTCTTCAAATTTTCCCTTAGAACTAGCTGGTTTCTGAGTAGTAGCACTATAATCTGAACCCCTGTGACTAGCACTTTCTCTAGAACCTGCTGGAAAGCACTAGGAAGCCTTAAACTGATACAAGCACTCAACTCTCCTTGTTAATAAGGAGAAATTAATCGTAGACACTAAACAGCCTATAATTGCAAAGTACCTTGCAAAGGTAAGGGAAAACAGCTCTTGCTCTTTACAAAAAAGCACCAAAACAGGCATGTCCAAGGGTCAGCTTCCGGTAATTTCTCTTGTCCACCTGGTGAATCTGGGCATACTGGGGCAATGCAGCAACTGCGTCATGTACACAGACAACCTTCTCCTCCTACCACCCAACACTACAGCCTGCGAGAGATGCACTTACATAGCCAAACTGGAAGTAAAGCTCTCTCTAGCCAAGATTGTGCTAGACAGTCAAGAGGAGAAGTTTAACACCTGCACTACACCTCAAGCAACACATAGCCCTTCAAAACCCACACCATCAACACCCACACATAGTAACACTAAACCCACATATGGGGAGGCCCTTAACATTAAACTTCCCAACCAACAAGGACATCAGAAGCTAAAACGCAAACAAACACCAGTCACAACCAAAGTGACACATAGCTCACAACACCAGTTTGCCACCCAACAACAGCCCCTAAGGCAAGACAATGTACCCAACACTTTAGTCATAGGTGACTCTATAGTCAGGCACACTGATGTCCCACTCACCAGGCTGAGCAAAGAGAAAATTACAGTCAGCTGCCTGTCGGGTGCCAGGATCCACCACATAATGCATGCATTCAAGTCACTCCACAACAAGTACAGATATGACTCTATCATTGTCCATGTTGGAGTAAATGACTTGAGACATACCTCCCTGGACTACATGAAAAGAGACATGGAAGAGCTCTCGGATCATGTGGCCTAGGCAGATATGACCCTAGCCCTGAGTAGCATCCTGCCTTCACCCAGAATGATACCACAGTATAAGGACAAAATGATTGACATCAACAATTGGCTAAGCTTCTGGTGTCATTCAAAGGGGATCCAGTATCTGTCTGCCTGGGACGACATGATCGACAAACCATGATGCTTTGCCAGAGATGGTCTGCACCTGTCACCCCTGGGATTCAGGTTACTGGCTAAAGCTCTTGCCACCCCTATAGTGCCTTTTTTAGGCAAGGTTCAAAGGACAAAACCACCACCATAACAGATACAAGCATGCAAACTCTAAAGGTAAGACTACTCAATGCTAGAAGTCTAAACCTCAAAATGCACTCTCTCGAGGCACTCCTAAAAATGGAGAACATCGATATCTGTGCAGTAACTGAGACCTGGTTCAAGACTCCAGAGAGCACCCCTGCAATACCAGCCTACAATTCTTACCACACTTTTCGGCCACCAAACCAAGAGCGAAACACTAAAGGTGGAGGAGTGTCCATATTCACCAAGGATATTCAGACCTCCAGGCTAGTTGCCCAATACAATGCATCTGAAATTCTCCAGGTGCAACTAACACAACTTAAGACTGCAATCCAAATTGTAGCTTGCTGCAGATCCCCACTATGTTGCAAGATTCTCACTATACCTTTCTAAACATACTGGAAAATATTAAGATACAACCAATCACCCTAATACTGGGTGATTTCAACTACCCTGCCATTAACTGGGAAAACCCTGGATCAACTAATCCATTGTCCCACCAGGGGCTCCAATATCATAGACCTGGTCATTACCAACATGAGAGATAGATGCTCCACACCAGTGGTCACCCCCTCAATGGTCAGGTCTGACCAGAAGCAAATCACCCTTGACATCCACATCCCACTCCCACCCCCCAGTAAGGAAACCTCCGTAAACAACTTCTCCAAAGCCAACTTCAAGTCTGAAGTGACAAACTTCATGACACCCATGCAGATGAGAGCTGAAAGTTCGATTGCTGAATCCTGCACTAAGGAACTGTATGAGCACATTCACTTGTGCATGAATCGTGCCATCCCAAATAGAACCAAGACACTCTCTTCCAAAAAAAGGAAACCAATCTGGTGGTCCCCTGCCATAAACAAACTATACAACAGTAGAAAGAAACTTTAACAGGAAAGAGGAAAATCCCAGGATGCAAAAAACTCTCTTACCAGCCTCAGTAGGAAGTTGAGATCCCTCATAAAATCCTCCAAAGCTAGTTACAAAAATAAAATTGCCAATGATTCCAAAGAGAACCACAAGGCATTCTATAGTTATGTCAAGAATCTAAATGGCAATACTCAGATATGCTCTGAGCTACAACAGAATGGCATTAAATATACTGATACAAAGGATATTGCCAATATCCCAGCAGATCGATTTAGTGCCAACTTCACCCCCCTCTCACCCCCTGAAGGGCAAATCTCAATACCAAAAGATTGCCAAATTCCGGTAATCACGGCCACACAGGTAGAAACCGCACACTCCAAAGCTAAGAATACAGCATCCATGGGACCAGATGACATCTCGGGCTGTGTACTACATGAACTACAAAATGAACTGGCACCTCACCTAAGTGTCATGTTTAATCATAGCCTCACCTCAGGCTTCGTGCCCACTGAGTGGCACACAGCTACAGTTATCCCACTCCACAAGGGGGGATCCACCTTGGATCCCGAGAACAACCATCCCATCAGTTTGACGAGCCTGATCTACAAGTACATGGAATGCATTATCATGGAACTTATAAACAAAGACATTGGCAACCTTCAAACACTGGACCTCACCCAGTCTGGGTTCGTGAAGGGCTGATCTTGTCTCCTGAACCTGATTGACTTCTTCGAATCAGTCTCCAGAGCTGTGGAAGATGGTAAGGCGGTCCATACAGCCTATCTGGACCTCGCCAAGGCCTTCAACACCATCCCCCACTCTGGAATCATAGATAAACGTACTAAGCTGGGCATAAATCCATACAAAACTCAATGGGTTGCCAACTGGCTTACTGACAGAACCCAGACTGTAAAAGTAGCCGACTCCAAAACCAGTTCCAGACAAGTGACAAGTGGAGTACCTAAGGGTGCAGTCCTGGGACCGCTCTTGTTTGGCATCTACTTCTCTGAAGTACTGGCCAACACTAAGGGATTCTGGCTAACAAAGTTCGCAGATGACTGCAAACTGGGAGCCATTATTGGATCCCCAAATGATGTGGGTATTCTACAAAAGGGCCTTACAGAAACTGCTGCTTGGTGCCAGAGCCATGGGCTCAAGCTTAATGCCAAGAAATGTATAGTTATCCCCTTTGGGAAAAACCATGTACCCATGAATTACCATATAGGTGGCAGTACTCTATACACTGAAAGTGTGATGAGAGACTTAGGAACACAGGTGGTCAGTGGTCTCACCTTCGATAACCACATCACCACAACAGTCAGGGAATCCTTCTATGTGGCACACCTCTTCACTAAGTGCTTTTCATCCAGAAAATAAGGAGGTCATTGTCCCACAGTACTCATCCCTCATTAGACCAATTATAGAGTACAACGCCCCATTTGGTATGTAACTCACAAGACATCTGCAACAGCTGGAAAGGCAGCAGAAATACCTCACTAAAAGAATCACAGGCCTAAAGCAGATGCCCTATACTGACTGTCTAAAAAAACTCCAGCTATACTCTGTGGCATATCATCTACTCAGAGGCGATCTCTGCTTAACATACAAGGCCATGTCAAACCCTGAGTTGTTGGACATACTCCACTTAAAGAAATCCCAATCCCTCAGAGCCACATGCTCCAGGGCTCTAAACCTTGTCATCACAATGAACAAAACATGCTGGAGGGATAGGTTCCTGACCCAGAGACTCCCCATACTCTGGAATAGACTGCCCATACATGTCAAGCAGAGCGCCTCCTTGGCCCTCTTCAAAAGGAACCTTGACAATTGGATGGGAGATAGGAAATTCTCCCCGGGGATCACGTCAGTCGTCCTGCTAGACAGGGGTCCAGAGAAGTAAATATTGTGGGAAGAAATATCCAGGGAATTGTTATGGCTAGGCTTGTATAGGCCCTAGGGCCGATAGCCTAGTACCAACCTATGAACCTATGAATTATAAACAAACAGCAGCAGCAGTACAAAAGGCAGTTCATTTGATCAGGGCAAAGCAATGCAATCCAATAAACAAACAACAGCACTACAGTAGTGTGCAACTCAGAACAGACTAGAGCCAAGTTGCTTTACCAGCAACAACCTTTAGCAACAGTGCAAACTAGGCAAGAGACCAAGATTAATCTAAGGAATATAGACAATAGTCATACCTGCGTAAAATAAACCAAGTGCATCTATATACTGCTTTTCCCCCCACCAGTGTGCAGTGCATTAAGATCAAATCCAGTTAGAACTGGTCAATCCATCAGCAATACATAACAAGGAAATGTAACACAGAGCAGCCCAGCCAAATATTGTAGCAGGTCATGCTATGCAGCACAATTCAAATGCTACACATAAAAGTCACAGCTAATCAGAAACATGAATGTAAATTAAGTCAGGAGAAAACAGAATGCCCAGCATATCAGAAATGTTGTACTTTCAATAGAAAAAACTACAAAAAGTTTCCCAAATGAACAAAACTGTTAGCGTAATAAAGAATATTAAAAGATTAGCAATAAATGCATTTTAAAAACACAGAAATTAAATTGGATTAAGTAAAAAGAAAACACTTCCCTAATATCTTTGGGATGGGTACTAAGGTCAGATCTAGTTTGAACTGGTCAATCCTTTAGCAATATGTTACAAGGAAATGCAGCTCAGAGCAGACTCCAGCCAAACAGAACAGCAGCTCTTGCTATATGGCATAATTTAAAATCTACACTTAGAAGTTATAGACAACTGAAAAAAAAAAACAATATATATTGTCAGGATCATGCAGAACATCTAGAACTTCAGCAGTCTCCTGGTAACATGAGAAAAAAAGCCAAAACAGTGTCCCAAGCAAACAAAACTCTGGCACAATAAACAGTACTAACAAAGTAGCAGTAAATGCACCCTCAAATCACAAAGACAAAGTGGTTCATTGTTTCATCTAAGGCAAAAGTATAATACAGAATTATATTCTGACATTCACTCCTTGAACATAGCTTCAGCTTTCCTGGCTTGCCTAGGTTTATGTGATTCAAAAAGCAGAGCTCTGTGATTCTTCATGCAGCAGATGCTAATGAAGAATTACAGAGGTCATCATCATCACTTCTTCGTTAGTGTTGCATGCCAGTTTATTAAACTGTGTGAAAGCATATAGGCCATTGTAACCAACACAGAGACTCACTGCAACATTGCCACTGCTGAAAGTTCCTCCTATATGCTGGCCACAAAACTGCAGATATTACACAAGGAATGCCATACCCCTGGTGAATAAAGTCTGACACATGAGGGGAGCATGCCACAATGCCAGTATTATGTGCAAGGCACCCGGATGGCAAAAGCATCCATGTGGATCACATTCACTCTTTTCATAAACAGAAAATTACTTTAAAATAAAATTGATATCAAACGTGATGTGGCATACCTACAAACCTAACATACAGGGACAGCACAACAAAGTGCTGTTGACGTTGTGTGTAAGCATGGACACTGGAGCCACAGGACAGGGTGAGAGCACCCCACACACTTTCAACAGCTATCCAATATGTTCTACAACTGCTGCCAGAATAGTAATTGCATGGAAACATTCACATTGACAGTTCTGAGGTAACTGCAAGGTCTGGCAGACAGAAAAAGATGATTTGAGTAATAAATTGTCTTTTTCTAGCTATTCAAGCTTATTGTTACCATGGAAAAGCTTATGCAAGTGTTTCTGAGGCATAACAATCTACTTCTTTCATCAAGAATTTTAGACAAAGCTAAAAATAACAGGGGAATGAGGGCTCAAAACCTGGGATGTTTTTTAAACATTATTTATTAATTTCAAATTTTAATAGAACAGGTGTTGCTCCAACATGCATTTACTGATTAATAGAATTATGAAACTTTAATGTCTGGCATTAGTGACTGACTTTAATCCTCTGTATATCTTTCAACATTTGCTTAAGAACTCCGGACAACGCCCAAAATGATGGCGAAATAAAGGACCAAAATCAGGGACAGATTTTAAATATTGCTCTTATAAACTTAGAGAGCTGCCAGAATAACAGGTTTTGCATCAGCATGCATTTTCTGAAGGATATTGAGTATCAGACTCAAACGTCTCATTATTTAGTGTGCACACTCCTCAATGATTTGCCAGAAAACCACAAATTTTATGAAGAAAAGGCCAAAAATATGAGGCAAAAAATGGACATTCTGTAAAATTCTGGAAAGTTGAGAGGTATGATCTTGAGTGATTTTCCAGAAAATCAAACATTTTATGAGGACAAGACAAACATATAATGCGAACTCAAGGATGTTCTGCAAAATTCTGGACAGTTTATTTATTTATTGGTTGCTGATTGTTTACCAGATAAGTGGGTTGGTCAATTGACCCTTTCAGCTACCATCTGTAGTAAAAAGCAGTAAAGATAACAATTTACACAAGTACAATAAGATATTGCATTCATGTACATACTTTGTAAAGTTAAGAGGTTTGTTTAATTTCCATAATTTGGTGCAGATTTGCATGTTTATTGCCTATTACTCACTAAGTACCAGGATAGGCTTTGGCTCTCCTGCCTAATAACCTGTTTCAGGTAGAATTTTCCACAGACCTACATTTCGCTGGAGCTAGACTGACTTTCAGTGTAGTAATCATTTTACTGTATTTAATTATTCATTCATTCACTTACTTACATCCACTTTATGTTACTCATGATCATTATGGGGTAGGCAGAGATTTCCTGACCAGCTATGGGAGTAAGCCATAAACACAGTTTAAATTCATAGATATTCTAAGGCCAACAAATCCTATGATCATTCACACTTTGCCAGGACCCTTCCTTGAGCGGTATTTCCTTTCTCCAGGAGAGCCATACAAGTAAAACCGTGAGTAAATCTATGGATACCCATCCAGTTACTAGTTTTTCTTTAAAGTAAGATACTGAATTGCACTGCTTAATATGTAGGGGGAGTTTATTCCAAAGGTTTGGGCAGTCCTGCCTTATAAGCATTGCCTCTCCACTATGTAGTATTTATCTGTTTGGGAAGATTTATGTCCCTGCTTCTAGCATTAGTGGAAATATTGGAATTGTGGAGAAATAGGAGGTCTAGGACAACTAGGTCTCTAATGGTGCAGTAAGCAAGACAAATCTGCCCTCAAATGTCTGTAAGACACTGAATAAAGGGATAGAGCTTCCAGCATTTCTTCATAGCTCAGGGACTTTAGGCCTGTCATCATGTTAGTTAGGAAACTTTAGGGTATTGTTAATTGTTTGATATGATTAATGAGATACACCCCAAATTGGGCACTGTACTCAGTAATTGTCCTGATCAATGCTGGGTATAAAGGAGCAATTACCTCTTTACAGCATGAGGAAATTCCTTTGGCAATTAAGTGGGATAAATAAAAGGATTTTCTGACAATTGTTGTCACATGATGGTCAAAGGAGAGGGAGCTATCAGCAAACATATCTAGGTCTCTGACAAATTTGTCATTTTGTAGATGTGTGTTGGCTTTTCAACATGAGGGGAGGGGTTGTCTACCAGAAATGATACTACACATTTTAGCATTTAATTTGAGATAATTTTTAGTACACCAAGGGTTTAAAAGGGAGAGTTCATGCATAAGAGTTTGGGTGTCATACTGTGACTTAAAAACAACCTCCAGTTTTCAGTCATCTGCAAACTTTGTTAGCCTGAGATGTTGGCTCTCCACTTGGATATCAGAGAAGTAAATACCAAAAAGGAGATGTTCCAGCTCTAAGCCCTGAGGGATACCACTGGTCACATTCATACTTACTGATGAGGCACCTGCAAATCGCACTGTGTGGGCTCTGCCTTTCAGCCAGTTTGCTATCCATCTTACTACATATGGAGCTGACTTTTAAGAAATTACCTTTTGTATGATGCCAGCAGAGGCAATAGTGTTGAAGTCCTTCACCAAGTCAAGATACACCATATGCACTGCATGGCCACCATCTACAGCCTCTATAACACTTTTGAACAAGTTTGCCAAGTTAAATAGACAGGATCTACCCTTCACAAAGCCAAACTGTTGGGGGTCAGTTCAAACAAAAGTCTTGATATCACAGTTTTTGAGCTCAGTTTTAATACACCCTATGGTTTAGCAGATGAGGCTTGCATGGCTGACAGGACTTTAACTAACCAGGTTAGATGTAAGGCCACCCTTATGAAGAGGCATCACTACTGTAGTGCACCACTCATCAGCCATGAAGCCAGTAACTAAACTTAAGTTAAACAGCTTGAAGAGTGAGTCTGTAAGGACATGTTTAACACTGTTGTGCAGCCAGGTTTATGACATGTAGTAATACATAAAGATACAGTCAAAAGGATTGTTGTATACCAGACACCTGACAAAACTAAGCATCTTGTATGTTTTTTTCTTATCCAGATGTTATAGTGTTATAAATGTTTGCTGATAAGTTGTGTGATGTACTTATATGGGGCGGTCCCTGGCAGTGTACTGAATATTTTGACTCTGGTGTTTGGTGAAATGAAACTCTAGAAGAAGGATTCCATGGGCTCCCCACTATCCACTGTCCTGCCTTAGGTACCTCCATTGTGCCTCCTATTTTCCCTCCTTCTTGGTCTTGCAACACCATTCAGATTACTTTTTTCTTATTTTCTCACACTTTGTTGAAGTCTTCATTTTTTCCTGCATTGTTTATATATACGTTTGCCATCATAATCTTGCATGACAGTTACACGAACCTTGGAAGGTTGAATGTTACAGTTCCAAGGTTTCATAAAGTTGATTAGTAAATGTTCAAATGCACAACAGCGAATGCTAGTGTGCATTCGCTGTTGTGGGTTTGACGTTTTGAGTGGAGATCACACTACAGCGGAGATCAGGAAATTTACCCTTTTTCTTGCTGTAGTGCGATGTTGGAATTTGTATATATAATTAGCAGGGGGTGTGGGGGGTGCAGGATTGTTTGTTCCCCTCCAAAACATTAATAGGAAATCACTGGAAGTCCAGGTAAGTTGGATAATGTCAATAAATTCGAATGTCGAATTACTGACATTACCAAGTTCAGTGTTTTGATCAGGCAATGTTTGGATTTTTAAATGTTCTTTTTCTGGGTAAGTAATCACTTGCACAAGTGTGTTGTGAGGTTTTGATAATAAAATATATCTCTCTCTCTCTCTATATATATATATATATATATATATATATATATATATATATATATATACAAATAGATACACACACACACACACACAGCACACACACGCACACACGCACACACACACACACACACACACACACACACACACACACACACACACACACACACACACACACACACTTGTACTGGAATAGCTCAGCACTGTAATGCATGGAAGCAGGTAAACAGGTGAAGTAAAAAGTAAAGACATGACTGCAACTGTAAAGAGGGTTCCATACACCTCATCAGAAAGTTATCACAGAATACAGTATGGTGGGAGGTGTGTAATACTGGAACAGGTTTCATATAATAACCCATTATAATGTGCCACAGATTTGCTGTAGTCAAAGGAGACAGAAGAATTATATGGCATATCTTACCAAAAGACTATCAAGCACAGAGGAGTACTGTTAGGATGCCAAATAAAATACATATGGTTTTAGCCTTGTGTGTTTCAGAGAATGACAGAGATGGCATGTTTGATTAATGTAACATTAGAGGGAGAAACAGAAGGAACAAAAATGAAAGGACAGAGCCATCTGATTGACAGAGCCATCTGATTGACAGAGCCATCTGATTGACAGAGCCATCTGATTGACTGAGATATCTGAATTACATGCAATAAAGAACTAAGAGAAAAAATATAGACAGCTGTGAACTGTTCAGGCAGAGTTGTATTTTCCATCTATTAAGCGCTGTAAGTTAACAGTGTAAGTGTGACTAGTTCATACTGCATTAGCCTGCTAGTTTGAGAAATCTGTAGTTGTTATAGAGGACAGGCTCAAGCAGTAAGGGCATCATTTACTGACTAATGTAAACTAAACTGCAGTAACGGGTTATATACCTTGTGTAGCAGGCAGTCAGCCACCTGATGATGGAGCATTAGCAGGTGAGGTTGTTCATGCTTCACCTAAAAGGCACATAGACTGGGAATATATTGGAGTCAAACACCTGGTCACTATTCTAAACAGAGCATGTTGCCAGTATGTTACCTGTTTCTACGTGTAATGTAAAAACTAAAGCAGATCAGAATGAGTATACAAGGAGAAGGTGGGGCAAGAATGCCTAAAACAAAGTGAGAGAGAGACAGGATTCACTCTAAGGGTAGAGGCTAGTTTACAGCAGGTTTAGTCAGCATGAGCAGGCAGAGAGACAGACAGAGAATAATATGCTCCTAGGCTGATTGGTTATTACTAAGCTGTTGAGTGGATCCATCATTTGTAGTCTAGCCACTACCAGTTCCACTACTCCCTCTTCCTCCTATGAGGGATAGAGGGGGCTATCCTGGGTGAACTTACAGTTACCCATTCACTTATTTACATTATGTCTGAAGAGGGAAAGGTAGCTACTTTGCTTAATACAAAAGGGAAGTCTGCTCCAAAGGAAAGGAATTCTTTGAAAAGGTATCTAGCCCACCATCAGGCTCTGTTTGTTTTATGGTGTAGGCTAATATCTTTTGAGAGTGTGTTCATGGTATTAAACATTTTGTGATCATGTAGGAGGTCACACAGGACTGATCATTTGAGGTCTTGTAGGTAAGCCACAGGTCATTCCTTGGAAGTCTGTACATGATGGAGACAAGAGACACATTTTCAAATGATCTGTGTGGTTCATAGAAATCATGCCCTCCATTCTCTTAGTAAGGAAGGGCTGTTTTTTTCAAGTGTGATCAATTGCTCAGACACATACATACCAAAGGAAGCATTATATTCTATAGCAGGCAAACTGAGGAAGAAATAGAGAGGGTTAATAACTTCCCTACACCTAAAAGATGGAACTTTGGTGATCAGGTGGCCTAGGTAGAAGGACTTTGTGACTGCAGTAGATATATGGAAGTCAAAGGAAGAGGTATCTATAAAATTGATAAGGTCACTAATGACTGTCAGTTTTGAGGCCATGTTATTTATGCAGAATGTGCATGGTTGTTCACATTTCTCCAGACACAATACTAACACTTTTTAACACTTAGCTTAAATCAATTGTCTTGGAACCATAGGTTTGTACATGTTAGGCCCTCTTGCAAAATCTGAGTGTCCTTAGGAGAGTTGATAAAAGTTTAGTTCCAAGGATGCAATCATATGCAGACTTTGTCAACCACGGAACCTTAATATCAGATTTATCCCCAGAAAAGTAAATATTAAATAGAAGCACCCCCTAGTGCTGTTCTATGGGAGGAACTCACTATTAACAAGCCTGTCAGATGGTAGTATGCCCCCATACCTGACTTATTGGGTCCAATCAATGAGCTTGCTGACTATCCACTAGGTTATGTAACTTTTATATTTAGTTTGATTAGTTTGTTGCTAATGCCTGAATGTGGAATGGTATTGAAGTCCTTTGCCAGGTGAGGGTAAGCAATGTGCACCAGTTCGCACCCATCCAATGCCTCAGTAGGTTTTTAAAGATGTCATCTAAGTTTAGTAGGCAGGATCATCCTTTTACAAACCACAATTGGTATAGGGCCACAGACTCTTTATGAGTTCCAAAAAAATGCACCCCATTGCTTTACAAATAATGCCAATAAGGCTTACTGGTTAGTAGTTGTCAGAAACAATTGTGAGTCCACCCTTATGGACGGGGATGACCACAGATGTTTCCATGCCTCTGCCATTAAGCTAGTTTCAAGGCTGAAGTTGAAGAAAATTTAATAGCAAGTTTGTGAGACTATGCTTCATAGTGACAAGAATGAAGCCAGGTACATTGGATACATGCAGTTAGCATTCTTGGCTTTAGACAATACTTTGGTTTACTATCAAAATGTTGAAACACACTCCTGCGAGTGATTGTTTCAATTTAAAATAATGTTGAAATTCAACAAATGTCGAACTTACAGTGTTGACTTCTGGTATTTCAAATTCTGAATTCAATGTAATTTGAAAAACCAGAAGGTGATGTCACATCCTCACTCTGTTAGCATGGGTGTTACTATAGTAACCACATCCTAACAGCAATCTTCAAACAGTTTTCTGGGGGGCTGTGCCCTCCCCACCCCCTACAATATTATATATTCCAACTCCAAGATCGCACTACAGTGAGGAAAAGGGTAAATTTCCCAGTCCTCATTTTAGTGTGATCTCCACTCAAATTGTTGAACCTATATTACCGAACAAACACAAACATTCACTAATATAGCCTCTACACTTAACAAATCGGCATTACGAAACTTTGAAAACAAGCATTTGAGTTTCTAAGTTCACATAACTGCCATTCAGTGTTTTGCTAGAAAAACAATACTTTTAGGTTCTGATCTACGGTTACCTGTGGGTTGAGTGTAGATACAATGGTATTCAGACAGAAGCTTGTGAGGGGACAGGGGGATGAAGATTAAGCTGAATTTACCAGTTAATATGTTTGCTGTGTCCTTAGAGGTTGAGTAGGTTTAATTGTTATCTGCTTGTTTGATGCAATGTTAGTTATTATTCCTAAGGTTTCTAACATACATGGAAAAAAGGCTTTGTAGTCGTGCTTTACAAAGGTGCCAATTTTCATTTCACGTTTATCCTTTGAAAATTTGACTTTGCGTCTGACTTCTTTGTTTAACTTTTATGTTCACTTCTGCAGAATGAGGCATCAGTTTATTTCTCAGGACAAGGAATTTTCTCATTTATTATATAGTTTGCTTACACTGGGTTTGCACCATGGGGTTATTAGTAAACTTAGCATTGCATTTGTGTTGGATAGGGACTGATGTCTCTACGCATGCCTTCATGGGTGAATAGAAACTATCTGTACATTCAGCAGTGTTTGCTACCAGATCCTTGGGAGAGGGTGATTCTTATTGTTGTTAGGAGCTTAGCTTACTACCTGTAGTAAAGTTACCTTTGAAAAACTTCTAAAGAGAGCAGGGCATAGCTGAGAAGTTGGGTTTGGCTCTCCTAACAACAATATTAGAGTTTCAGAATCCTTCTTAGTCATCAAACCAGCTCCACAGTCACCCCACTTTTACCATAGTGATTAGAGCATTGAATGAGGGACTCTGATGCCCTGCACTGCACCAACACCAGGAGTGTAAATGTTCATAGGTTCATAGTTTAATTGGATTGGGAGGGTGGCTTAATGGCTAAGGTGTTTGTCTTACAAATACAAAGTGCAGGGTTTGAGTCTCACAAGGGATAATTGGCTAGGCTTAAAATGGCTTGCAAGGGCAGTTAGCTTAGTACTAAACTATGAACCTATGAACCTATTTGTTAAATTGCATCAGGTCATCAGCTACCTGTAGTAAAGTTACCTTTGAAAAAACTCTAAAGAGAGCAGGGCATAGCTGGGAAGTTGGGTGTGGCTCTCCTAACAACAATATTAGAGTTTCAGAATCCTTCTTAGTCATCAAACCAGCTCCACGGTCACCCCGTTTTTACCATAGTGATTAGAGCATTGAATGAGGGACTCTGATGCCCTGCACTGCACCAACACCAGGAGTGTAAATGTTTTATATTTTAAACATTAATAATGATAATGCTTCTACTGTTGCTGACTGGAGAAATATGTCACATATGTCTCCGTACGTAAGGCGTAGTTCACCACAGTGTATACACTGAGTTTTATAATATGCTTTAGTTACATGACAATCTTGTCACACACCATACTTGTAAGTAACTGCTTTTTTATCAGCATTTTTGTTTTAATGAGCTACAATAATCTTATTGAGCCTGTGAAGAACTGTGTGCAAAAGGAAGCAGCTGTAGGCATCTTACCATAGAAATAATGATACAATTCAGCCTGGACTATCTTTTTAACAGAAGTAAACATATGCCACATTATGCTAGCATGTACAAAGAGAAAAGTTAATACAAAGTAAATTAAATTATAGACATATAAATAAAAATATTGCATTGTTGAATTTTGAGAAAATATCAGCCTTGAGTTTTTGGTAAGGGTCAGAGAAATCAAAAGTTTCCAAATTCTGATGGAAAAGGCTGTGTCTACCTGATTTCACTGCCTCTTATGTCTTTGAATGAGCAAATAATTTTTAGTAATATTCTTAAAGTGTTTTAGTCACTTTCAGAAGCTCTTTGTTTTACAATTAATTTGATTTCCCATTACACTCCTAATGTTAAACACTCAGGTAATTTAGCAATACATTAAGATTATAGTGTGTTGTTTGATTTTTTTTTTTTTGGTTTCATTGTTTACATAATTTTTCTCAATTTGCACACCCACAAAATGATGTCATGGCAGGTATTGGGCAGTGATTTGCATTCAGCTCCAAATCATTATGGGTTCTTTAAAAGTGCAGCTTCTTCTTCCATTGTGTTCCACCTGCAAGAAAGAGTTAACTATATTTTTAGGAAGCAAGAAACTACTGCGGATGCATTAACCATGGAGGGACAGTAGCTTCTATATTTGTTTAGGAAATGTGGTTTTGTGAGTTCACTCTGTGATGATATCATGACAGGGGTTTTCAGGCCTGAAGAAAAATTGGGATGTCATCCTTACCACCAAAATAGAATACAAAAGCAAGTTTACTTTTTCAGTAAAAAACTGTATATTTTGATATTGCATGAGGTAAATACATATTATTTAATTCCAAAGGTTTGTTGCTTACACTTCCATTAGAATATGACTAGTATACTTTAAACAAATGCAAATGTCCCCAATGTTCTAAAGCAAAATAACATCTGATTCAGTTCACAGTGCAGCATTTACATAACCTAGAAAAATACTGACTCTTAATGGAAGTTAAATTTCAAAAGTGAGAATGGCCTTGGGCTGGATTTATGAAAGCTTTTACAGAGTGCAAGAAGAGTGTAGGAGCTCACAGAGGCAATATGTCTGCTGTGCGATCCAGGTACAGCCAGCAGGGGCATGCATGAGAGCTGCTAAAGCTACTCTTGCACGGACAGTGTCATGGTATGCAAATTACCTCATTTGCTGCTGAAAGCTATGCAAATGAGGTAAATTTGAAATCCAGGAAACACTAACCTGTCCGTGGAAGATTAGTGCTATTTGCAGAAATGTACTCGGTTGGTAACAGAGTACCGTTCTGCAAATAGCTAAACAGAGCTATGACAGCTCCAAATAAAGGAGGCATACAGTTGAGGAAGCATGCCAATGGCCAAATATAAGGCCATTGGCATTTATAAATGTTTAAAATGATTAAAATCTAACTTTTTTCCCCTGATCTCCGATGTTTAAGTGTAGCGCAGTTCCGCGCAAATGTGCGGTGCTTTAAAAAACAAGAAAATAATTTAAAAATAGCCAAAAATAGCCATTTTCACTAAAAAGCTTATCCTGCCATGCAGGTGAATGGCAGGCTGAAGACAACATGGCCACTGAGTAGTGGTTGCTAAGGGAGGAAGCTCCGTGTGAGAGATGTAACCTTGCATTAGTAGGCAATCCTATGCAAATGAGGATAAGGATAGTGACTCCCAATTTTCCCCAGCATGTGAGCCATGTCCCAAGAGTGTAAGTGTAGGAGTAGGTGAGTAGTAGAATAGAATATAGGTAACATCATGAGGGGGTGTGTCAGAAAGGCTGTAAGCTTATTGGAGCACAGTGTCTTGTGTTTGCCCTGAGTTGCTCAGGATTGCAAGAGGCATGTCTACAGTTGTCCTTTTTGAAAATCAGAAACCAAAGGTGTACGCCGTGAATATATCTGAAATTTCTTGCAAATGTGCACACAGCGTGTGCGCGCATGTGCGTGTGTGCTCGTGTGCGCTTGTTTGCTCGGCGCTGCCCTGGGCGGAAACAGAAAGGTAAAAGGAAGGAAAAGAAGTAGTAGGAAGTTAACCAAGGAGAACTAGCAGAGCTGCCAGGTGAAATATATCAGAATCAGCCAATTACACAGGTAGCAGACTAACCCAGCCCAGCACTTTAAACTCTGCAAACAGCATTCTTCCCTGTTTTTTCCAAAGAACTCTGCAACACTGCAGTATACAAAGAGGGAAAGCTTAAAAACTTTAAAGTCAAACAAAATGTTAGGGGCTGCTCTTGCTATCATAAACCAACATGTGCAAGGTGCTGAGGGTGGTGATGTTGTGAATGCTGCTGAGCAACCCACAGTGAGGAGACAGAGAAGAGTGTGCAGACCCAGGGTAACCTACCAGGGGCTACATGAGCTGGAGATAGTGGAGTGCTATAGGGTGGACAGAGACCTCCTGCAGCAAATTGTTGAGCTGTGCCAGCCATGCCTCACACACAGAACCAACAGAGGGGAACCCATCCTAGTGGATACCAAGGTATGTGTTGGCCTAAGAATGCTAGCTACAGGTACCTTCCAGAGACCAACTGGTGATATGATGGGGATTTCACAGGCATCAGCATCCAGGGTACTGCACCAGTTCCTGGATGCCATGTCAGCACATGTCGGTGAGCACGTATATTTCCCCAATTCCCATGAGGCATTGGCCAACAATATGCATCTTTTGCACCAAATAGCAGAATACCCTGAGGTAGTGGGTGCAATAGACTGCACACACATACACATCAAAGCACCACCCAGTGAGCGGGGTAGGGTCTACATCAACCACAAGGGCTTCCCCTCCATCAACTGCCAGGTCATGTGCGATGCCCAGGGCATAATAATGAATGTGTGTGCTGGCTGCCCTGGAAGTTATCATGATTCCTACATCTGGCATCTGACGCAGCTGTACCAGAGATTTGCCAATGGGGGACATCCCTGATGGTCACCTAGTGGGGAATGCTGGATACGCACTGGAGCCGTGGCTGATGACACCCATCAGAAATGCGCACACACCCGAACAAGAACTCCATAATGAGGCACATGCACAAACAAGAAGCATAACTGAGCATGTGTTTGGGATGCTCAAGTTATGGTTCCAGTGCCTGGACACATCTGGTGGAGCCTTGCAGTACTCACCAACTACATGTACCCAAATTGTCATGGTATGTGCCATGCTACACAATATGATCCTGCGGAAACAGCTGCAGCAGGAACAACATGGGGCAGAGCCAAACAGCCCCCCACCATTGCTAAGGCCTGCACAGGCACAGCGTGACTCAGAGCAGGAACAACGTGAGCCTGCCCCAGTAGGCAGAAGGAGGCGTGTCCAGTATGCCCTGGCCTTGGCAAAGAGGCAACGCATAGCACAAACACTGACTCAGTAGGAACCCTGGAAATGACACCTCTCTCTGACTGGCACATACAGTAAAAGGGATGCCTAACTTTACACTACCTGTTTTCAAACATATATAGGGAGTGCAATATGTGCATCTGACATAGGCAGCCCTGCAGCACCACCTGAGGCATGAGTCCCTATTTTAAGCAATATAAAGCACTGCTAAGCAAATTTTACCAGTATTGAGCATATTTAAATACAATTGCGCGTAGCTGTGCACCGCGCTAACCAGCACAACATCGGGCAACGTCGGGCAACGTTGGGCAATGTTGGGCAATGTTGGGCAACGTTGGGCAAAGTCGGACAAAGTCGGACAAAGTTGAGCAAAGTCGGGTAAACACTCTCAAACCTGCTTTACTGTTCCATAACCAGTCAGGTCTGCCCAGCAGGAAAATAAAAAGCAGTGACAGGGCTCAAACTCAGGATACTGTGCACTATAGTCACAGTACTGAACCACTAAGCCATGACAGCATTTCACTGGCACAGACACAACTTAAGTCACTCACACATACCAGTTGGGGGGGGTCACATACCTAACAGTCACAGCCAGCAGGACAATTGCAGACAAACGCAAACACAAACAACTGCTGTATCCTGCCCTCTGAAGAGGCATATGAGTAACCTCCCCCCAGGCCTATGCAGACAGATAACAGCAGGCCAGGCAGTGTGATATGGGTTGGGTAGGCTATGAAGTCACAAACTAATATGCATGTAATTGGAAGCTAAGGTCTGTAGTACAGTGGTATGCCTCAAGCCAGTACGATAGGCAACAGTACAGACTGAAATGGAGTACCTGACATAGCAGTGCAGGCCTAGCAAATGTGTATAGGTGTCAGGTGTACCCCTCATCCTATGTACACCCACAGTAACAATCAGGTGTGCCTCCCCGGGGAGCAATGTATAAATAATAGCTGTCCCCCTGTATGTAGAAATGTTGATAAGTCTATGCAAATTGACTCATGGAAGCCCTGCAGGCACAGCGTGCTTCCAGTCGATGTACAACACAAAGGTGAGCCCTGAAGTAAAAACCAACTTGATTTTTCACACACATATAGTATATATGCCCATAGTGGGCATGCTCACACACTTAAACAAATTTAGCAAATTTCAGTCAGCAACATACTGAAAGGTCATACTGGGCATGCTCACACACTTAAACAAACGAAGCAAATGTCAGTCAACAACATACTAAAAGGTCATACTGGGCATGCTCACACACTTAAACGAAGCAAATGTCAGTCAACAACATACTGAAAGGTCATACTGGGCATGCTCATACACTTATACTAAGCAAATGTCAGTCAACAACATACTGAAAGGTCATACTGGGCATGCTCACACACTTAGGCTATGTCTGAGTACAGCAGTGGGCCACACATATCTGGCAGTTGCAGATCTTACTCCAGACACTTGTCACTATTCACCAATCCTGCCTTGCGCACACAGTGATATGAAAACAGACCCATATAATATATTGGACCCCTGTCATAATCAAACTATGTACTACAAGTACTTAAGTTGTTCAAAGAAAGTGAAAATCCAAAGAAGATCAATAAATCTCCGATCAATATCATCAAGAAACAATGAGCACTCCTGACATGATCCAAGCCATGTTCCGGCAAAAATATTGCCAAAGAGTCCATAGAGAACTATGAAGCTTTCTTTTGCTATGTCATAAATATCAATGTAAACTCATATATGTTCTGAGTCAGTGCAAAGTGTAAATGAATACATGTACATGACTGACATTGCCAACATCTTGTCAGACAGATTCATACATATTTACCCCCCTCTCACTGACAAAAGGGCCCATTACCATACCTGGAGATTGTGAAAACACAGAAATCACATATACAATGGTTAAACAGCTCTATCCAAACCTAAAAATACGGCGTCTATGGGATGACATGGTTTCCCTGGCTGTGTCATATGTGAATTCCAAAACAAACAGACCCTGCACCTGAACAGTCTGTTGAGACTCACCCTCTGTACAGGATATGAAACTGTTGAATGGGTTACAGCAACGTTTGGCACACTCCACAAGTGTCTGTGCACAATAGACCATGGGAACTATAGTCTTATAAGCCTAATAAGCCTGATCTGCAAGGCCATGGAGTCCATCATTATGGAACTCATAAACAGAGCTATTGGGAGCCTACAAACACCCAACCCTACCCATTGTGGTTTGGTCAGGGGCAGATCATGGTTCCTAATCCTGCTAGACAGTTTTCAAGGCAGTCACCCAGGACATACATCAATTAAATGAGCTCCACACAGCCTACATAGACCTTAAAAAGCCCTTTTCCAACATCCCACACACATGTCGTATCCACAAAATCAACAACCTGTGCATAAACACGTATGTTATCTGATGGATTGCCAACTGGGGTACAGATAGATCTCACAAGGTAAGAATTGTGGTCTCCTGTTCAAGCTGGTAACAACTGCTGTCCCCCATGGCTCAGTCCTGAGACCCCTCCTATCTGGTGTATACTTTTCAGAAATACAGTCAAACAAACGAGGGCTATGTTTAGCAAAGTTTGTGGATGACTGCAAAAAGGTTGTCATAATCGATGTTTGGGACAACAGAGACATCCTTAAAAAGGGTCTCAGTCAGACAGATGTGGTGTCAAAATTATGGCCTCGAGCTACAGTCATACAAATACCACATAGGTGCCAACACCTTAAATATGGAGGTAATAATAAGGGATCTATGGACACATGTGGATAGTCATCTCTAATTCCAGAAACACATTCACAAAGTGGTTAGAAAATCATGCTATGTGTTCCCACAAATTGCCAATGTCTTTGCATGTAGATCAAAGGAGGTTCCCTCTACTCATCAGTCATCCGACACATCAGAGAGTATCACGGCACACTTGCGATGAATTTGACTAGGCACCTTCAGCAGCTGGAAAGACCACTGAAGTACTTCAACAAGAGGATTACTGGCCTCAAACTGTTGCCCCATGCAACAAGACTGAATTTAACTCAATCTGTACTCTGTTGCATACTGTCTACTCAGGCGATTTCTGCCCAACAGACAAGTCCATGTCCAATGCAGAACTGATGTACATGCGCTATCTGACGTAAACCCAAGCTCACTGTGCCACATGCTCTAGGGATATCATCATCACAACAATAAATAGAACATGTTGGAGGGCTATATTACTAACTCACAGACTTCCCTTGCTTTGGAACAGGCTCCCAACCTACATTAAGCTGAGTCCCTAACTGACACTCTTCCAGAGGAGCTTTGGTGAGTGTATGTGAAACCGAACTGTCACACCATGGATCACTTCATCAGCTCTACTACACAGAGGCCTAGGGAACTAACCCCATGTGTGGTGATAGCTGCACACTCTGGCCATACTAATATATGCTTTCAGGCAGATAGCCTATTACCTACCTATGTACCTATATATATATATATATATATATATATATATATATATATATATATATATATATATATATATATAGGGAGAACACAGTATAATAAGCCAAAGATGGATGGGCAGAGATGTGTGTAAGAGGGTGACCATGACAGGGAGCCATCCAGGACTGTCCCACCCAGCACAGATCCCAATGGCACAAAAGACATGAGGTGCACATCTCACCCACTGTACATAACAGCCACCAGTATCTGTAAGCATTACAGTGTATGTGGTCCATGTGCCTGCTGTACAACATGACTGTACAATGAAGTACACATCTACTATCTGTAGACATGTACCTGTCACATAGATTCATAGGTATGTAGGAGACTATCTTCACGAAGGCATATATTAGCCTAGGCAAGTTGTGCAGCTTTCACCACCCCATTGGGTAGTCTCCCAAGCCCTAGTTCTTATAGTTAGTACTCTAAGCCCCTTTCTAGTGGGCCTGCTGATGTGATGCCTGGTGTGAATTGTCTGTTTCCCATCCACTCATCAAGGTTCCTATTGAAGAATGTCAGCGAGGGGCTCTGTCTGATGTACATTTGGGACTCTGTTCCACAGTAAGGCAAGTGTCTGGGATGGTACTCTATCCCACCAGCATGTTGTATTCATTGTTGTGATGAGGTTCATATCCCTGGAGTGTGTAGTGTGACTCAATTTTGTTATCCGTAGATGGAACATGTTCAACAGTTATGTGTTGAACATGGCACTGTATGTTAGGCCGAGTTTGCCTCTGAGTAGGTGGTATGCAATGGAGAACAGATTTAGTTTTACCAGTTGTGTTGCATAACACAACTGTTTGAGGCCAGTAATCCTTTTGGTGAGGTACCTCTGTGTTCTCTACAGCTGCTGGATATGCTTAGTTGAGTACATCCAAAATGGTGCATTGTACTCAATGATGGGTCTGATGACTTAAGAGTAGAGGGCCACCATTACCTCTTTTGATCCTGATGCAAACCCTTTGTTGATTAGGTGGGCCACATAGGATTTCCCAATCACTTTGGCAACATGGTTGTCAAAGGAAAGATGACTATCTACTTGTGTCCCCAGATCCCTTATTACCTTGTCAGTTTTAAGGGGGTAACACCTATGTGGTAGTTTGTGGGTACTTTGTTTTCACCAAAGGGGATTACTATGCAATCTTCCACATTGAGCTTGAGGCCATGATTCTGACACCACACATCTGTCTCATAGAGTCCCTTCTGGAGAATATTTGTATCATCCAGGGAATCTATTATGGCAAACACTTTACAGTCCCCAGCAAACTTAGTCAACCACAACCCTCCTGTGTTGGTATGTATTTTTAAGAAGTCTATACCAAACAGGAGGGACCCCAGGACTGAACCCTGGGGGACACCAGTTGTTACTGGTGTAGAGTCTGACATGTAGCCAGCAACTCTTAATTTGTGGGATCTATCTGTGAGCCAGTTTGCAATCCATCTTGTGATGTATGGATTCATGCCCAGGTTGGTGAGTTCATCTATGATACCTGACTGGGGAATGGTGTCAAAGGCCTTAGCAAGGTATAGGTAGGCTGTGTGGAGCTCATTTCAATCATCTATAGCATGGGTAACTGTCTCAAAGAAATCCACCCAGTTCAGGAGGTGTGATCTACATTTGACGAAGCCAAACTGGGTGTGCTCAACTATGTGAAGGTTCCCAATGTGTTTATTGTTGACTTCCATTATGATTGGCTCCATTGCCTTGCAGATCAGACTCATCAGGTTCATAAAGTGTGAATGCCAAGGGTCTTTTGTGGCCCCACCCCTGTGGAGTGGGAAGAACATTGCTGTGCAACATTCTGTGGGTACATATCCTGTAAACAGCATGTAGAGAGAGGTGTAGGTATCCTTGATGAATATGGATACAGCTCCACCCTATGTGCTATGATCCAGGTTCTGATGCTGGAAGGTATGGAATGAGTAGTATCCTGGTAGTGCTGGTGTGCTCTCTGGAGCCTTGAACTAGGTTTCTGTTACTGCACAGATACCAATATTCTCCATACTGAGAAGTGCCTCGAGTGTGTGAATCTAGAGGCTGAGACTTCTGGCAATGAGTAGCATTTAGCTCACTTTGTGGTTATTTGTGTTGGTTATGGGGTTTGGTTTTTCCTGAGTGACCAGTGTTCCACACCTGAAGTCAACACCTCATTGGTCCGATCTGACCATAAGCTAATTACCCTACATATCCACATTCTGCCCCCACCCCCCACTAAGGAAACCATGTTAAAAAATATCTCCAAAGACAACTTCATGATTCTTAAGACAGAAGTGGTGAACTTCAAGACACCCATGCAGATGGACAATACAGTTACGACTACTGAATCCTACACAATTGCACTTTATAAGCACTTACATGAGTGCATGGATCATGCTATCCCAAACAGAACCAAGATGCTATCCTCCAAGAAAAGGAAGCCAATCTAGTAGTTCCCTGCCATAAACAAACTGCACAACAGAAGGAAGAAACTGTTGCAAAAGAGGGTAAAACCCATGAGTGGAGGAGCTCCCTGGTGAGCCTCAGTAAGAAGCTGCGATCCCTGATAAAATCCTCCAAAGCTAATTACAAAAACAAAACTGCCACTGTTTCAAAAGACAACCACAAAGTATTCTATAGCTATGTCAAGAATCACAATGGCTCTGATCTGCTCTGAGTTACAGCACAATGGCACTAAATATACAGACCCAACTGATATTGCCAACATCCTGGCAGATAAGATCAGTGCTAACTTTACCCCACTCTCTCACCCATGAAAGAGCCCATCTCTATACTGGAAGAATGCAAAGTTGCTGTCATCATGGCTGCACAGGTAAAAACCACTCTCCAAAGCCAGGAACACAGCATCCATGGGACCAGATAACATCCCAGGATGCGTTCTACACGAACTACAGAACGAACTGGCACCACGCCTAAGTACCATGTTCAATCATAGCCTCACCTCTGGCTTTGTGCCTGCTGAATGGCGCACAGCGATGGTTATCCCACTACATAAGGGGGGAGCCACCACTGACCCCGGGAACTAGCGCCCCATTAGCCTGATGAGCCTGGTCTGCAAGGCCATGGAACGTATCATCATGGAACTTATAAACAAAGACAATGGCAATCTCCAAACTCTGGACCACAACCATTTTGGGTTTGTAAAAGGCAGATCATGTCTCCTAAACCTGATAGACTTCTTCGAAGCAGTCAACAAAGCTGTAGACAGGGGTAAGGTGGTTCACACAGCCTATCTAGATCTTTCCAAGGCTTTCAGCACCATCCCCCTCTCTGGAATTATAGATAAACTCACTAAACTAGGTGTAAATCCCTATGTCACAAGATTGGTTGCCAACTGGCTCACTGACAGAACCCACACTGTGAAAGTAGCAGACTCTAAGTCCGACTTCAGACCAGTGACAAGTGGAGTACCACAGGGTTCAGTCCTGTGTCCTGTCCTGTTTGGTATCTACTTCCCTGAAGTACAAGCTAACACAGAAGGTCTTTGGCTGATGAAGTTCCCAGATGACTGCAAACTAGGAGCCATAATTGAAACTACTAACGATGTGGACATCCTACAAAAGGGCCTCACTGAGACAAATGCCTGGTGTCAAAGCCATGGCCTCAAGCTCAATGCCAAAAAGTGCATTGTCATCCCCTTTGATAAAAACCCTGTACCCATGAACTACAACATAGGTGGTAGTATACTTAACACTGAAAGTGTGATAAGAGACTTTGGGACACAGGTGGTCAGTAGACTCTCCTTTGATAATCACATCGCCACAGTAGTCAGGAAATCCTTCTACGTGGCACACCTCATCACAAAAGGTTTCTCATGCAGAAAAAAAGAGGTCATTGTTCTCCTCTACTCATCACTCATTAGATCCATTATAGAGTACAACACCCCTTTTGGTATGTACCTCACAAGACATCTACAACAACTGGAAAGCCCTCAAAAATACCTCACAAAGAGGATTAGCGGCCTCAAATACATGCCCTACACAGACCGTCTCAAAACACTCAAGCTTTACTCTGTCACATATCGCCTACTCAGAGGTGATCTCTGCCTAACATACAAAGCTATGTCAAACACAGAGCTGTTGGACATGCTCCACTTAAAGAAATCCCAATCTCTCCGAGCTTCAGCCCCAAAACCTGGACCAAAATACAAAAGGAGGGGTGTATCCATTTTCATAAAGGATACCTACACCTCCAGGTTAGTGGCACAGCACGAGGCCTCGGAGACCATCCAAGTGCAAATAACAGTAGGCAAAGCTGCTTATCAGATTGTTGCCTGCTACAGATCACCTACCTTGTCTCAGAACCCTCACTCAGCATTCCTGAGAACACTGGAAAATATAAAGGTCCTACCAAACACCATGATATTAGGAGATTTCAACTACCCAACCATTGACTGGTAGAATTACTCAAGTACAAACTCCTTTGCCCAATGCTTCCTAGAGTTTATAAACTCAAACGCCCAGGAACAGCTGGTCACCATGCCCACTAGAGGTGACAACATACTGGACCTGATCATCACCAACATGGGGGATCAGTGTTCCACACCAGAGGTAAACCCCTCGCTGGTAAGATCAGATCATAAAGTAATCACACTGAACATCCACATCCTGACCCCACCCCCAGTCAAGGAAGCCACTGTGAAAAACTTTTCAAAAGCAAACTTCACACTTCTCAAGACCGAAGTGGAAAGTTTCAAAGCCCCCTTGCTACAGGATAATGCTATCCAAACCACAAAATCCTTTACAAGTGCTTTATCTGAGCATCTACAGGGATGCATGGATTGAGCCATCCTGAGTAAAACCAAGACTCACTCCTCCAAAAAGAGAAAACCAGTCTGGTGGTCCTTGGCCATAAATAAGCTATACAACAGAAGGAGGAAACTACTACATGATAGAGCAAAATTCCAAAAAGGAAAGGCAAGAAATTACAATCGCTCATAAAATCATCCAAGGCCAGTTTCTAAAGAAAAATTGCCAAGGAATCTAAAGATAACCACAAAGCCTTCTTTAGCTATATCAAACATTTAGGTGGCAACTCTCAGATATGCTTTGAGCTACTGCAAAATGGCAAAAAATACACTGAACCAACTGACATTGCCAACATCCTGGCGGACAAGTTTAGTGCAAACTTCACCCCCCCCCACCCCCAAAAGGGCCTGCGTCCATCCCAGAAGAATGCAGAGCCCCAGACATCATGGACATGCAGGTGAAAACAGCCCTCTCCAAAGCTAAGAACACAGCATCAGTGGGACCGGATGGTGTCCCAGGCTGCATGTTACACGAGCTCCGAAAGGAAATAAACTCTCACCTAAATTCACTGTTCAGATTCATCCATACCACAGGCTATGTACCCAAAGAATGGCATACAGCAACAGTCATCCCGCTCCACAAAGGTGGTGCCACAACAGAACCTGGGAACTATTGCCCTATAAGCCTGACCAGCTTGGTCTGCAAAGCTATGGAACAAATTATCATGGAACTCATAAACAGAGACATTGGGAACCTCCAGACACTGGACCCTAAAGGCAGATCCTGCCTCCTAAACCTAGTTGACTTCTCTGAAACAGTTACCAAGGCCATAGATGAAGGGAAGGTAGTCCACACAGCCTACCTGGGCCTCACTAAAGCCTTCGACACCATTCCCCACTCTGGCATCATAGACAAGCTTACCAGCTTGAACATTAACCCCTATATCATGAGATGGGTGGCCAACTGGTTCACGGATAGAACACACATGGTCAGAGTTGCGGGTGCCATGTCCGACTATAAACCAGTCACAAGTGGCATCACACAGGTCTCGGTCCTGGGACCCCTCCTGTTCAGTATATACTTCTCTGAGGTACAGGCAAGCATGGGAGGACTATGGCTGACCAAGTTCGCAGATGACTGCAAACTGGGGGCCATAATCGACTCTCTGGCTGACACAGACATCCTCCAGAAGGGCCTTACAGAGACAGATACCTGGTGTCAAAACCATGACCTCAAGCTGAATGCCAAAAAATGCATAGTCATCCCCTTTGGAAAAAACAAAGTGCCCACGAATTACCACATAGGTAGTAATCCACTGGGTACGGAAAATGTAATTAGGGACTTGGGGACCCAGGTAGATAGTAACCTCTCCTTTGATAATCACATTGCCAAAGTGGTTAGATATTCCTTCTATGTAGCCCACCTAATCACAAAAGGGTTCACCTCTAGATCAAGAGAGGTCATTGTGCCCCTCTACTCATCACTCATTAGGCCCATAATAGAGTACAATGCACCATTTGGTATGTACCTTAATTGGCACATGCAACAGCTGGTAAGACCACAGAAGTACCTCACCAAGAGGATCATGGGCCTCAAAGAGATGCCCTATGCAGCTCAACTAAAGAAACTCCAGCTCTACTTGGTTGCTTACTGCCTACTCAGAGGTGATCTATGCCTGATGTATAAGACCATGTCCAACCCGGAATTAATGGACATGCTCCACCTCAAGAAAAACAAATCTCTTAGAGCCGCACACTCCAGTGAATTAAACCTCAGCAAAGCAATAAACAGGATGTGCTGGAGGGATAGATTCTTGTCCCAGAGACTTCCCTCACTCTGGAATAGAATCCCAGTTGATGTTAGGCAGAGCCCCTCGCAGACTCTTTTCAAGAGGAATCTTGACGTGTGGATGGGAAATTGTAAATTTACCCCTGGGATCACTTCAGTGGCCCTGCTAGACAGAGGCCCAGGAAACTAATTTAAAAGGGAGGCAAAAGCCAACACATTCTGGCTAGGCTTATAAATGCCCTTGGGCAGATAGCCTAGTATCTACCTATGAACCTATGAACCTACACGCTCTAGGGACCTAAACCTTGTCACCACAATAAACAGAACATGCCAGAGGGATAGATTCCAGTCCCAGAGACTTCACATACTCCAGAATAAACTACCTATCTATATCAAACAAAGCTCCTCATTAGCACTCTTCAAGAAAAATCTTGATGATTGGATGGGAAATAGGAAATTCACCCTGGGGATCACTTCTGTGTCTCTGCTCGACAGTGGCACAGAAAAATAAATTTCTTGGGTGGAAAAAGCCAGGGTACCTTTTTGGCTGGGCTTGTATAGTCCCCAGGGCCAATAGCCTAGTACCTACCTATGAACCTATGAACCTTTGAGTCTTGCCTAAAAAAGGTAATATGGGGACAGCAAGAGCCTTGGCCAGTATTCAGAAGCATAGGGGCGACAGGAGCAAACCATCTGTAGTGAAGCAACAAGGCTTGTCTATCATGTCATCACAGGCAGACAGAGACTGGATCCCCTTTGAATGACACCAGAAGCTCAGCCAATTGTTGATGTTTATCATTTTTCTGTTATATTGCAGTATCATGTAGGTGAAGGTAAGATGCTACTCAAGGTTTGACCCTGTGTGTGCCAGCATGTGGTGCATCAACCCATATATGATATGGTCATGGCCTATGCATACAATACACTCACAATACACCTAGTATGATAAGCCTGCTGAGGTTAGCAAATGTGAAAAAAACTTGTGTTCAGACTGTCAGCAAGTAATGTCTTTATTGCACCCTGTAACTCCATATTGCTTGTTGAAGTGTAAAGATGTACTTAGTTTGGATTAAGAACACCGCACTTGCCAACTGTGTGTGTGTGTGTGTGTGTGTGTGTGTGTGTGTGTGTGTGTGTGTGTGTGTGTGTGTGTGTGTGTGTGTGTGTGTGTATGTGTGTGTGTATGTGTGTCTGTCTCTCCCTGGGGAGAGAGCAACATTTTTGGAGACTACTCACACCCCTTAAAAGTGGTATACTCATCTTTGTCAAGTCTCATGATGTCACCATCCAACAAATATACCTGTGGAAAGGTAAAATTGCAGTAATGTATATAGCGTGTCATGTAAATGTATACTGCTGTAGTGTCATAATGTAGTTAGATAGAGGTTTGAATCCTGCACTTGCCAACTGTGTGTGTTTCTCCCTGGGGAGGAGCAACCTTTTTGGAGACTACTCACACACCTTAAAAATGGTATACTCATCTTTGTCAAGTCTGATGATGTCACCACCCTACAAATATACCTGTGGAAAGATGAAAGCCCAAACATGTGTATAGCGTGCTGTGTAAATGCATACTGCTGTAGTATTATAATGTAGTTAGGTCAGGGTTTGAATTCTGTGCTTGCTGACTGTGTGAGTGTGTGTGTCTCCCTGAGGAGAAGCAACCTTTTTGGAGATTACTCACACACCTTAAAAGTGGTATACTCATCTTTGTCAAGTCTCATGATGTCACCATCCTACAAATATACCTGTGGAAAAGTGAAATCCTAGTAACATGTATAGCACATTGTGTAAATGCATACTGCTGTAGTATCATAATGTAGTTAGGTAAGGATTTGAATCCTGCATTTGCCGAGTGTGTGTGTCTCCGTGAGGAGGAGCAGTCTTTTTGGAGACTACTCGCACACCTTAAAAGTGGTATACTCATCTTTGTCAAGTCTGATGATGTCACCATCCTACAAATATACCTGTAGAAAGATAAAATACCAGTGATGTGTATAGTGCGTTGTGTAAATGTGTACTGCTGTAGTATCATAATGTAGTTAGGTAGGGGTCTGAATCTTGCACTTGCCAACTGTGTGTGTGTGTGTCTCCCTTGTTAGGCGCAACCTTGTTGGAGACTACTCACACACCTTAAAAGTGGTATACTCATCTTTGTCAAGTCTGATGATCTCACCATCCTACAAATATACCTGTGGAAAATTGAAATCCCAGTAACGTGTATAGCGCATTGTGTAAATGTGTACTGCTGCATTATCATAATGTAGTTAGGTAGGGATTTAAATCCTGCACTTTCCTACTGTGTGTGTCTCCCTGGGAAGGAGCAACCTTTTTGGAGACTATTCACACCCCTTAAAAGTGGTATACTCATCTTTGCCAAGTCTGATGATGTCACCAACCTACAAATATACCTGTGGAAAGGTGAAATCTCAGTAATGTGTTTACTGCTGTAATATCATAATGTAGTTAAGAAAGAGTTTGAATCTTGCACTAGCTGACTGTGTGTGTGTCTGTGCTCCAGGTGTGTGACACTGTTGGCCAATGTGGAGTGGGTTTTGATTTTTCTAGTGTATGACATATCACAATGACAACTGTATGTGCATTACACATGTAAGGTAGCTGTGGGGCAAATCCATATACATACATACATGTGACCTTGAGTATTTCATAGATGGGTACTCTGCTTTCTCCATGAATGCATGTGTTATCTTTGCCAGAGCGTGCTGGCGCTTTCCAGACCTTAGGTCACTTCTGTATGCTTGTGACAAGCTTAGCCACTGCAGTGATCCCTGGGCTACGTCTTCCGTTTCACATCCACTCATCACGGTTTCTATTGAAGAGTGTGAGTGAGGGTTTATGCTTGAGGTATATTTGAAATCTGTTCCAAAGCAAGCAAAGTCTGGCAAAGATGACTAATCATTATAGGTGTGCAACAACCTCTGTGGATCTGCATGCAAACCCTTTATTGCTTATGTGCTCCACAGAAGGATTTCCAAAATTCTTTGGTAATGTGATTATCAAAGGAGAGATGACTTAACACATGGCTCTATGTATACATTAGTACCTGTTCCACATTTTGGGGGCTACTACCTATGTGGTACTCTGGGGATACTTTGTTTTCTAAAAGTGGATAACTATGCTTTCTTAGGCTTATAGCTTTACAGCATGAGTTTGACACCAGGTATCTGTCTGTATGATACCCTTTTGGAGGATGTGTGTGTCATCTGGAGAATAAAGTATAGCCCACAGTATGCATTGTCATCAAACATGGGCAGACATATCCCTCCTGTGTTTGCTTGTACCTAAGAAAGCTGTATGCCAAACAGGAGTGGTCCCAGGACAGAGTGCAGGTGAAAACCACGTGTTACTGGCATAAAATGGTACATGGAGGCTGCAAATGTTACTGTGTCCTACATCTGTGCGTCAGTTGTCAAGCTATCATCTAACAATCGTTTATGGTCAGTCTATTGAGGTTATGTATAATACCAGTATGTGGGATGGGTATGAATTGCTGGTGAGCTATAGCTTAGCTGTGTTGACCTCCCCTCCCTCACCTATAGCCTTGCTGACTGGCTTGAAGTCTACTAGGTGTAAGAGCCATGATCTGGCCTTTAGAGAACCTAAGTGGGTATGGTGCAGTGTTTGTAGGTTCATATTGTCTCTGTTAATGAGTTCCATAATGCTGTGCTCCATAGCCTTCCAGATAACTTTGGTCTGGCTTATAGGGTGAGAGTTTCCAGGACCTGTTGTAGTTCTACCCTTAATCAATTTGTGTTAACATTTGCACTGAGTGTGATGAGGGTGTACAGGTTTAAGAATAAGTATATTAGAGGGTCAGGCCAGGTTTGAAGGTTAGTAGACCATGCCAGATAGGCAGGATTAAGTTGGTTTGTACATGTGCTGAGGGGGGATGCAGAGTATATTGTGAAATAGATGCTAAGGATGAAGCCACCAGGTAACAGGAAAAGAGTAATGCCTAAGATGAGGTTTATGGCTGTGGTGAGAGAGGACATGCAAGTGGATGGTGTGATAGCGCAACATGCAGAGGCCAGGAAGAAATTATGTTCTGTGGTGACCACTAATGGGAGCATCCAAAAGGAGATGAAGAAGAAGTAGCTCAATCCTTGTGGACTGTGAACACCATTACCATGTGTCATTCCACAAGTATGTAACCTGTATAGGGGCTGCATCTGGACAGAGCATTTAGGTGAGTGGTGACTTCATATGTCAACTTGTGTATGACACAGCCAGGGACACTGTCCAGTACCATGGCCACTGTGGTGTGTACTTTGTTAAAGAGATGTTTTAACTAGAGTGTCTGTGAATCATCAGGTTTTACATTCTTCGGGTCTGGAAATATGGCCCTTGTGTAATGACAGGGTGGTGAAATCCACATTCAAACTGTCTGACAAGGAATTGGTAATGTCAGTCAGATAAGTGTACTTTGTGACCATTTACATTAACTGTGACCCGATCTGAGATTCCCCTGTAGATTATGAACAACACTGAAGAAAGCTTTAGTGTTGTCTTTGGAATCCTTGCCATTTTGTATTTTGAAGCTTGCCTTGTATGTTTATTGAGGGATTGTATTTTCCCAATGATACTGACCAGAGAGGTTATCCCTTCTTGGTATGTAACTCTTTTGGTACAACTTCATACCTTCTATTATATATTTAGTTTATAGCAGGGGTCCATGAGACTAACGCACTTTTACTGTATAAGTGAGAATTTCGTGTGTTTGTGATAGCATGGTCTATGCAACCCTGTAGGTGAACAGTGTGCATTAATAAAGGATTATGCAGCTCGGACAGTGTTAACCTTAGTAATTCAAACCAATGACAAATAGTAACAACAGCATCACCCACGGCACAGTGTAAACCCATGTCATATACACACATGTGTACTCAAGTTCCAAAATGTGTGTAGTACAATGCATACTGGCCACCAATAGAAAGTATGGAGTGTTAACACTGGCCAATACAGGGCATGTCACCCTGCCCATGTGTCCAATATGCACGTACATGTGGACAGTGCACCTCCACCATGTTCACAAATGTACACCTGCAGACCTGTGCTGCACACACCCCACACTTACTCTCCACTGTATAACACATGCTGACACAACTACACACATCAGCCAAGTGGCACATGGGCAAACAAAACACAATTGGAATAAACACTGGTGGAAACAATACAACATTGCTAATTACAGCTTTAATGCATCATGCCTGCTCAGCTACACCTTCAAAGATATCATTACACTTTACTGCTGACAACATGCTATACATTCAACCATTGCTATACTTTATTAAAGTCACCCTGTGCATCAGCACCATGTTAGCCTGTTCCTGCATCAATTTTACAGATGACAGGAGGTGGCACAGGTTTCGTCATATGCACAGGGTGTGTTGTTGGTTTGCCAAAGGCCTACACTGAGCCATACAATCGACATGTGTGTGTGAGTGTGTGAGGGCCATGAGTACTGTTATGGGCCAATGTTGATGTAATGTGTGCGGGTATGTGTTTGCCCTAGGTTTCTGATTTATGTGTGTGTGTCTGCATGCACACAGTTCCACCATGTGGCTGCCATATACGAGGATTTGTGGGACAGCTACAGACTGTACCTGGCAGGCTTTACAGATCACCGTCTCTGGCCGTGGATATGGAACCTGTATCTGTCAGGGGTGTTACAGACAGTATCAGGTACTAATCCAGACTGGGTACTATCCAAAGAGATTGACATATGTCCACTGGATCCAGGTCCCTGCTGGGACTGTCCAGAGCCAAGTGCACATGGTCTTAGGATGGTCTATGGACAGCCCGCACCCCAACATTGCTGTGGCTGGTACTGGCACTACGGGAGCAGCTGTGACTTGCTGGACGTCCACGGCGATCTCCAGCTGCTGATGTTGCTGGCATACATCTACGTCAACGTCTCAACCATCCCACACTGTCCTGACACATGGACATGACATTGTGGAGGACATCCAATGTTTCACTCCAACGTCTATCAATGACCTCAGTGTAATTATGTATGGCACCTGCTAGGTCATGGATACTGTCATTTACAGAGGTGTTATGAGCCCTCTGTGCCTTAGTCCCTGTCTGGTGTACTGCTCCATTTGTGTCTGTGCCTCCATGACAGCCTGGAACATACGTGTGGTAGAAAGAGGTGTGGCACGTCTGCCAGGGCATGATGACCAGCAGTGCTCTGATGAGAACCCCTGGGCATCTGCCTATGTGGCACCATTCCAGACATCTGGCTATGGCTGCTGTGTCCTGATACATGTGCCATAGATACCACACTGTCCTGGCCAGTGCCAACCATACACTGTCCCTCAGCTAAGGGCAATGGTGATGATGGATGTACAGGCACTATGACTGTGTGCATGGATGGGGTGTTGACTTGTGTACTGTCAACTGGTGGCCCAACAACAGACCCTGACAAACCTGCCTGTGCCTTAACACACCTATCCTCATGATCACTGTCTGTCTCAGTGACATCAGGTTCTCTGCTGTACTGAACCAGCCCCACCTCAGCACCTGTGAGAGGAAAACAGGAATCACACTTTAAGACCTGAACATGATGTCAGACCACATGCATGCACGCACACATGCACACATGCGCACATGCACACATGCACGCATGCACGCATGCACACATGCACACATGCGCACGTGTGCATATGCACACATGTGCACATGCACACATGCACATATGCACACACACAAAAATACACTCCTCCCTAAAGCAGACACACACAACACCAGCAATCTCAGAACATACACAATAGCAGGTGATGGTGGGGTACAGTATCACAAGCAAAACAGTCATATCACACATGGCAGCATGCAGGACATGTGTTGCTCAACAGCATGCAGTGCAAGTGTAGACAGTCCTTGTTACTAACAGTATACATGTCTTTGATGCATGTGTTTTGTTATTAGGTGATGGGCCTCCCCATAGAACACAATGCATACATGGACACAACATTGCTGTGCAGGTATTCAAAACTCTGTAATGTACTGTGCACCATAACAAACAGGTGTACATACCATGGCTGGATGTGTATCTGTGTGTCAGATAGGTATCCAATGCTGATTACAGCCTCTGTGTCTTTAGCAAATAATTGTAGACACATTTTAGCACATGCATAATGAGTATTCACACAACATCATCAGTGGTGCATGGATAATTGATGGAATACCATTCGGCCACATACCCAATGTACATACGCATGAGTGTAGATCATATTGTGGACATGTCAGTGTCATCCATGACATGGCATGCTAAAACACAACTGCATATTTAAACACTACACATACCCAATGTGTGTCATATGACCTAGCCATTCAATAGCATCACAAGACATATATGTGTCAGTTGTGCAAATGGTGATTGGTATGCATATTGTTTAGAGGTGCATATGTGTGCACACACGCAACATTAAGGTGTATAGCAAGGTGTATAGCAATGAAAGCTATGTGTAGTACTGTGGTTATAATAACTAGATGGGGTATAGTACCATAGGCCATCATCATGAAGCATCATGTGGTCACTCAAGGCTACAAATGTTTCCCAAACCAGCACTACTCATGCTGTACCGGAACTGTACTACCTTGGCTAAATTCACCATTTCACAACCAGTTGTTACATGAGTTTGTAAGGAGGCCAATAAGGAGCATTCTCTGACATGAATGTGTAGTGTGTTGCAGAGTGTTTTAATGCCCCATGATAGGCCTCTACCCCTCAGGTATATTATGTGTAATATGTGGATGATATTTTGACTACTGGAGTGTGTCTTTATATACATATATATATATATATATATATATATATATATATATATATATATATCTTAGTGGTTATGTTCTGTGACTATAGTGCACAGTATCCTGAGTTTGAGCCCTGTCACTGCTTTTTATTTTTCTACTGGCCAGACATGAACGGTTAAGGTACAGTAAAGGAGGTGTGGCCGTGTTTAGCCGACTTTGCTCAACTTTGCCTGACTTTGCCCAATGTTGCCCAACGTTGCTCGACATTGCCCGATGTTGCTCTGGTTAGCACGGTGCGCAGCTATGCACAAATACATTGTATTTGTACTGGTTAGCGTGGTGTGCAGCTACATGCAAATACATTGCACTTGATAACGTGCTGGTCAGCTATGAGCAATTGGTTTTAAATATGCTAAATACTGCTAAAATGTGTTTAGCAGTGCTTTATATTGCTTAAAATAAGTTACTCATGCCTCAGAATGCATAACCATTTCACCTTCGTATATACATAATTCGTTCACTACTACATATAACATTTGAATGCTTTTTACAAAGCTTATACATGATAAATGTCAGGAAATATTTTTGTATACAGATTTCCAAAACAAAATGGAACATGCAGTAGTGGGACTCGAACCGGGAATGTCTTCTCTTTGTGCGAAGGCTCTAACCACTATGCTATCTTGCTTAATTTGCATATTTTTTTCTTATTATCCTCTTCGGTGTCTAAGCTGCTAACTGTAGCTAAGCAACGGGCAATCCCACGCAAACACGTGCAAATACGGGCAGCTATATCGGAAATAAAACAAAAAAAAAATGTCTTTTAATTTTTAAATTTGTACGAGGTTTAACATATGGGGGAGTGTAGTGTTACAATGTACACATGTGAGCAGACTCGCTCATGTAACTCGACATTTCTTGGGTTTTGTCAGTGCAGGGGCGTGGATTTTTGGACTGCTCGGCAGTCCGACACACCCCCTACAATCGTCCACGCCCCATGTAAGCTTTAAAGTTGAGGCAGTGCACCCTCATTAACATGCATGGCGCGCTGCCATCATACTCTTAGACTGGCATTTCCGTGTAAGACTAATCTAGTCTTACACAGAAGCTTAGTAAATCCTGGGGCTTGTCTTTCCTGCTACCAAAACAAGAAAATGAATTTCCACTTGAAAATCATGTGAAAATATGTAGACCTCCTCTGCCTTCTTTGAATGAGCATGTCTTGTAGGTATAATCAGCATGGAATTAGGTGGGACAGTGCCTGTGGATTCAACCAAGGGTTACTGTAACTCCACCTGTAGTAAATTGTTCAATAAAGATATTTTTTGTTTTACAAAAGCATGACAGTGGTATCAATAAAAGTATTCAATGTCTCGTGTTTTCTTTTTTATTCTGTAATAGCCAGGCACTTCATAAAATGAAGTTACTAAATGTTAATATGAGCCCTAAAATATTTGGTAGAATGTGAGCTTTTTGAATAATAAGAGTTTGTGATGTTCTCAAGCTGTTAAAACAAGAGAAAAGCAGTTTCACCAAGAATCAAGAAATTCTTTTTAAATGGCATAGCAAGATTGACCAGCAGAGGGAGACAGAGACTGCGACTAAATTATATGAAGCCAAATTCCCAGATAACTTTTCAAATATTTAAATAAGAAAATTAAACAGGGTGAGATGATATACAGAATGACAGGTTCAGGCTCTTAGGCATCAAGACATTTCCCATCAATACATCTGGCCAGGCTGAAGACATTTCCCATCAATACATCTGGCCAGGGACGCATAGTTGAAGGGGCATTCAGCTGCAGCAACATATGGCTTTTGTATATTCTCTGTGGGCAAAGAAAAGCAAGCTGTCCATTTCCAGAGCTTCAATAATCAAATGCAGAGGGAGATAATAATGACCATAGCCCACAAGGCACCAAGAGATAGCAGTTAGTATGGCAGGTATCAGCAACAGAATGCTCAATGAGCTTAACAGTGGTAGTGAAAATACAGTGTGCAATGGACAGTTCCTTTATTAATGGCATATGGACCACTACTACCATTGCAGTGTCTGGGGAACATTGCTTAAAACACATACTGGAGCATAAATAAATATGACTACAGCAGCATGCAGTATTTCCTCCACATGTTGTACTTAAATAAGCATATAATGTACAGCAAGCACAATACACATCACTTGTTTATTGAGACTCTGGGTTTGGCACTGCATTCTTCTCTTTGCCCATATAGAATTGGTGGCAGTCATATGTCTCTGCAGCTGAACATCATTTCAGCCATGTGTCCCCAACCAAATGTACTACAGGGAAATGTTCCACCATCTAAGGGTCTGAACCTATGACTGACAATGTCAGAAGACAGCTGATTAGGTACAAGTGATGAATTTTTACTTGCTACTAAGTCAGGAATGAAATATACGGTAATACATACGAAATGAACACCAGGTAGTAAGCTGCAAATGTCCAAGAAGAGGGAAGCGAAGCTGAAAAATAAGTATTATCATATAATGAGATGTTAAGTTAGTAAATAAAGGTGAACAGATTACATTTTCAAATATTTTTATAGAAGTAAATTCAGGAAATTAAACTACACGAAAAGGACTTTCACATGTCAACAGTGATTTAGTATTTGATATGGTCGTCTGTTATTAGTGTGTTTGTAAATCCACTTTAACATCGACACAAGAGAATGGTCATTCAAGGCTGAGACCCTGAGAATTCACCTTCATCAGAACTGTATTGACAAGCTATCAGCAGTGACTTATGCTCAGCTAGTGAATGGGCCTGGAAGCACCTATTTTCCTCATTTCAGTAAGACTGTGTATGTTTTTCTCTGCTGCTTGAGTTGACTACACTGGCTTGATATTTAGCTGTGCCTCTGTTAAACTAATCTCACTGTATTATTTCTCCGATAAGACTGGCACAGGATAATCAAAAGTATATGATGCTACTGCAAAATAAAAATCTGAATTATAACATAGTTTGGGTGAAGAAACAATGTAATAATACAAAATCTATTGTACAGATTTGCTTAGTTAAATACATATTTGGTGTGTAGTCATTTTGTTTTGATATGGTCTCTCCACATTAGTATCCAAGATATTTTTCTATACAGGCATTATACTCCCTGGTTAGCATCAGGTATGAATGTAAATATTATAAAATGTATGGATCAGCTATCAGGCTCTGCAGGTTTGCTTACCAGCATAATACTTGTCCAGTTTATAAGAACAGATGCAGTATAAATTGTCTGTTGCTGCCATATTCCTGTTGTTTAATCTCATACTTCTTGTAATACGAATCACTAATGTAGTACTTTAAACAGTAATCTTTACATTATCACATTTCTCTCTGTCTATCTCTCTCTCTCTATATATATATATGTATATATATATATATATATATATATATATATATATATATATATATATATATATATATATATATATATATAGATAGATATAGATTTACCAACATAATGTTGAATTTCATAATGTCTAATAGTCATTTAGTTGAAAAATAACATCTCAACCCAAAACATTGAATTATCAAAATGTCTACAATCATTTCATTGAAAAAGCAATGAGATCAACCCTACTATTATGCAGGGGGGGGTACGCCCCTGCACCCCACACCCCCTCTACTTAAATATATCAACTCCAAGATCACACTACAGTGCAGAAAATGGGCAAATTCGATACTTTCAACATTGTGTGTTTTAATTTTATTTCAACATTTTGATCACTCAATATAGTGTGTTCAACCAATTCATTTTCAACCATTTAGCATTCAACATTATGTCGGTAAACCATATATATATATATATATATATATATATATATATATATATATATATATATATATATATATATATATATATAGGGACTGAATTGTTCCTAAGGTAAACACCTTAACCATTATGCCAACCCTTCTTTCTCACCTTCTCTCTATTTTAAATATATATATATATATATATATATATATATATATATATATATATATATATATATATATATATATATATATATCCTATCAGTTGATCAAGTTTTAAGAAACTAAAACTGCATATGGTCTCAACTATAGGATCGTGTTGTTGAAAACCCCAAGTTTTAGAATAAAGATCGCTTTACAGCAAGGATCAGAAAATTTACCCTTTTCCTCACTGTAGTGCGATCTCGGAGCTGGTATATATAATTTGCAGGGTAGATTTTTGTGGGGGGTTTTTTCAACTCAATCATATGGTCTCCGATATTTTTTCAAGTTTCTGAAAAGTCATATACATTTATAGATATAGATATACACGTTTTCATGAAATGGTTCAAGCCCAATTAATTGAGCTATGAATTGCTGAACATAATTATTTGAGCTCATTTGATAAAAAGCAGAGTACTGGACTTGTCCCTCTTCCAGACCCATGGAAAAGGGCATCTCAGAGAAGTGACAGGTTGTGCTTCAGTTATATGGTTTTAGTGAACTGCATGTCAATGGACTATGTTTCAATTAAGTCATTTATATTTGTACACACGCAAACACACACACACACACACACACACACACACACACACACACACACACACACACACACACACACACACACACACACACACACACACGCACACACACACGCACACGCACACACGCACACACGCACACATGCACACATGCACACGCACACACACATACGCACATGCACACGTGCATGCACGTGCACACACACACACACACACACACACACACACACACACACACACACACACACACACACACCATGCAGAGCTGTCTTGGATCTCCTTGTGAAAAGATGTTATATTTGCCTAACAATTCAAAAACAGTGGTAAAATACTCTCATTAATGTTCTAACAGTCTGTTACCTGATTATGGGCCTGATGAGAGCCAAGTACAATGGCCCTATGAATTCCTTTGATCTTGATTCCATGGCTTTGCTTAGAAGTTAAGTCACACAGAAGGATTTTCTCACTACCATAACTACCTGGTGGTTAAAGTTTAGATTACTATGTTCCTAGGTCCCTCACCTCTGGGTCTACTTTTAGGGTTGTGCTATCAGTATTATAACTTAAAGGGATCTCTGATTTACCAAAGGGCATGATTACACACTTTTTAGCATTTAGCCTCAGACCAGTTTTGGCACCAGTTTTTTCACAATTTTAGGCCTGTCTGTAGGATTTCAACATCATTTGGGGATTCAGTGATTGCTTCCAGCTTACAGTCATTTGCAAACTTGGTGAATCAGAGGCCCCCAACATTGGTCTTCACTTCAGAGAAGTATATACCAAATAGGAGGGGTTCCAACACTGAGCCCTGAGGGACACTGCTAGTAATAGGTTTCTTAACAGAAGTGGATTCACCTATCTGGACAACATGTGTCTTGTCAGTGAGCAAGTTTGCTATCCATCTGATGATGTTGGGATTTATGCCTAACTCAGTAGGTTTATCTATGATTCCTGAGTCGGGGATTGTGTCAAAAAATTGCACATATCTAGATAACAGGTGTGTACCCTTTTACCCTCATCCATAGCCCTGGTGACTTTCTCAAAGAAGTCCACCAGACTGAGCAGGCAAGACCTCCCTTTGACGAAGGCAAATTGTGTATGATCCAGTGTTTGGAGATTTCCTATTTCTGTTATTGATCAGGTCCATGATAATTATCTCCGTGACCTTGCAAATAAGGCTGATCACGCTTATGGGTCTGTACTTCCATGGGTCAGTTGATGAGCCCCCATTGTGCAGATGAATGACTGTTGCAGTCCTCCATTCCTCTGGGATAAACCCCATTCAGAGGCTGTGATTAGACAGGGTTTCTAGTGGCCCTGATAGATTCTATTTTAAGCTATTTAAAAAGCATCCTGGAATGTTGCTGGGACCCATGGAGGCTGAGTTTTTGGCTTTAGCGAGTGTAGTAAGGGCTTGTTCCCTTGAATTGACTGGTAGGGGGATGGTTGCAGGTATTTCTTTGGATGTGGTAGGAGATGATAGGGGGAGAAGTTTGAAATGAACTTGTCAGCCAGCAGATTTGCTATAGTTTCAGGCTAGGTGTAAGTGGTGACATTCATGATTACCATGGCACATTGCTGAGGGTTTCCACTGAGGTTACGAACATAATAAAAAAAAAGCCTTATGCTTATCTTTCACCTGGGAGGCTATCTTTGCCTCGTAGTTTGCGTTGCAGAATTGACCAGCTCCCTAAATTGTTTGTTTAGACTGGTGACTGCCTCTTTGCATTGTTTGCCTGTTCCTTCCTGGCTTTGTAGAGAATTTATTTTTCCTTTTGTTGAATAGCCTATTTATGCTAGGGGTCTACCAGGGTGGTTTATTTTTGCCAGTAATCATAGGTTTAACTTGGGCAGGAGCTTCCTTCTCAGTGCAGCTATGAATGTGGTTGTACAGTGCTTTTGTGTACAGCTCAGAGTAGGCCTCAGTCTCAACCAGGTTCAGAGGGGATTGGAACTTTAGTAAGCTGTCAGTCAGTTTGAGGTAATTGGCCTTAGCAAAGTTCTGAACAGGTTTGGAGTTTGATGAAGGTTCTAGGTTAGTTTTAATACTAAAGGAGATCATTTTGTGACCAGATCTTAACAGGGAGGAGTTAATCCATGGCAGAGAACAGCATCCCTCCATGTTCGTGAGTAGTAGGTTAAGGATATTTGTACCTCTAGTTGGGAAGCTAGCTAGCTGCTCCAGGGTGTTTGCATTGATGAAGTCTAAAAACCTCTGAGCAAGTGAATTATGGATCATATAAGTCTCCCAGTTTTAAGAGGGGTAGTTGAAGTCACCCACAAGTATGGTGTCAAGCTGAATGTTAAGAGACTCCAGTAGGTCTAGGTAGGAGGTGTGACTTTTCAGACTCATGTTAAGGGATCTGTACTAGCAAGGATAGGATTGAGGGTCACACCTATGGTTGCTGAGAATGGAGCAGCTCAAGCAAGTCATGTTCTTGGACCAGTATAGCAATGTACTTGTCGTTTATAAACACTGACATTTATCCTCCCTTTGTTTTATCCTGAGCTGAGGGGATCAAACTGTATTAAAGGCATTGTAGCATTTGATAGCTGGGATGCTTTCCATAGTTCTGAACCATATTTCCATTACCGCACATATATCTGCATTCTCTATGGTGAGGAGTATTTCTAGCGAGTTCAGTTTTTTATTTAAACTCCTATTATTGGGCAGCAGCACCTATAGATAGTCATGAGTGATTTGTGTGTTGGAGGGTCTAACAACTTGGCAAGGCCTAAAAAAGGTACTATGGAAATAGATAAAGTTTTTGCGAGTATCTGGACATCAAGTGGTGATAAGTGCAAACTATCAATGGCAAAGCATCGTAGTTTGTCAGTCATGTCTCCCCTGGCTGACAGATATTACATTCCCCTCTTGTGACACCAGAAACTAAGCCTATTGTTGAAGTCAATCATTTTTTTGCTGGAACTGTGGCATCATCATTGTTGAAGGTAGGATGCTACTCAAGGCTAGATTCATACCTGCCTGGGACATATATTCAGAGGGCTCCATCATGTCTCTCTTCATATTGTTCAGTGAGGTACACCTTAGTTCATTTTCGCTCACATGGACTATGATAGTGTCATACTGGCACTTGTGGTTTAAAGACCTAAATGCATGTGTGATCTGGTGGATCCTGGCTCTAGACAGACAGCTCACTGTGATCTTCTCCTTGTTTAGCCTGGTAAGGGGGACATCAGTATGTCTTACAATGGAATCTCCAATAACTAGAATGTTTGGCTATGTGGTGTGCTTCCTTATGGGCTTGGAAGTGGGGCTACTATAATTTCAGAGTTATGTGTTTTGTGAGGTGCTGTCTTTTTTGAGCATGCATGGGGCCACTGAGAGATGGTTTAAGGAAGTCTATGTGCTTGTTTCTTAGTATAGGCAGTGAGTGCTTTAGGTGTAATGCTGAAACCTGGTTTGCATCTTTCATGTGTATATGTCAGAGCTTTGCCTCCAATGACATTGCGTATCTACATCTCTCGTACACTGTGTTTAACTCTTCTAAAATTAAATGCTTGGCAATGAACATGAGGCAACTGCTACACTGCCTCAGGATGCCCATATCCACCAGGCCAGAAACAGAGATGACAGGGAAGCACCTATCCATTATACTAAATCCATAGTAGATGGGAAGGAGTAGGGGAGAGTCACTTAAACGTCTAAGTGAATGTTTAGTAGTATACTAAAGGATGACTTGTAGCATTGATGCCCTCTGCACAAACTGGCAGCTCTTCAAGCAGCTATTAACAGTGGGAGACTGTCGATAGCTATGGTGTAAAAAACACATAGTGAATGTAATGGGAAAATGAGAACAACAGTTGTGCGGGGGAGGGATGACCTTTATGTTTCTTCAGTAAATTGGAAATTTCATTTTATTTTATTTCTCTTTGTTTACCAGGAAAGTCCAACTGGGTAATGCTCATTTTTAGTGGAGGCCCGTGGAGAAAAGTTCAATTTGCTTACATTGCATTATACTAAGTTCCAGTCAAACAGAGTAGTTCCATTTCTATTTATATTTATACACAAACAGTAGGTGTATTTATACTATGCTAGGATTTTACAGAGGTGGAAGTTAGTAAATAGAAAGCACACATGCAGCTTACGTGTTCTGTACAGGAAGCAGTTATGTATACAAATTGTTTCGTCATTTCAGTAAGAGGTTCAGAATATTATGTTTAAGGAGAGTATTTGGAGAGTATCATATGGTGAGCAGAAAGTTTTAACCTTGTAATGAGTATGTACAGGACCAGGATTGGTTAAGATATTGTTTAGGCAGCGGCTTAAAACTACTGACTTTGTCAGAGAGTTTTACTTGCATGGGGAAATTGCCTGTATTTATAATCAGCATGGAGAGGAGCACACTGAAATCTTTGCTTGAAGTTGGTCGCATACAGGGATTGAGATCCCAATAAGTTTTATCTTATTTATTTCTTGTGTTTGTTGACCAGGTAGGTGAATTGGCCCTGGGACCCTTCCGCCTTGACCTGTGTGCAGAACACAGCAAATGACAAAGTTAATATGATTTCTAATATAAAGTGCAATACTTACATACGTAATTACAGTTTACAACATTACACAGCAAATTACAAATTAAAACGTACAGTGCTACAGGTTTCAATATATCAAGTTATTTTTAAATGTTCAAGTTACCGAAATTGTCTAACATGCCAATACCAAACCATTCTAGGAAGAGAGAGCTAAGAATAAACTACTAAAATGGTAGTGCTAGAGGTTCGGTTATATTACGTCTCAGAAGAGCAGAAGGAAAAGAAAAGCAGGAGAAAAAAGCCTGAGCATGCAGTGGTTTTATCTGCACATATTTCCAGAGCCAGTCCAGTTAAAACAGTTGCTAGTTAGAGTTTTTTTTAAGATGGACAAGACGGCTTTGCCTTTGTGAAATAAACAGGAGCATTGTAGGAGTCCTTTAATTGTTTGTAAATGATCTAACGTTCTGAGGGAGCTTGTCCCGAATGGTGGGAACAAGTTTGCAATTTCAAGATTAAACAGGGACCTAAACAGAGTTAAAGCACTGTAATGGGAATATCTGTGGCTTAGCTCTGAATAATACAGACATCATGACAGCGGCTGACATAAGAGAATTACTAGTGTATCATGATCATGGCACTTATTGGTTTGCCAATCATGCCTCTCAACTGTACAGATTTTCACAGAATGTCCAGATTTCTGCTTCATATTTTTGGTCTGTTCCTCATAAAATGTTAGTTTTCTAGCAAATCATTGCCATACAAGTGAGGATTGAAACCAGAAAATAATGACAGGCAATTGAATTGCAGGATTCATTCCATTCAGAAAATGCATGCTAATGCAAAACCTGTTATTCTATCAACTTGCCATGTTTGTAAGAGCAATATTTAAATATTGCCCCTAATTCTGAGCCTTTGTCTTCATATTATTTATGGCTTTGTCCAGATTTCTTGCTCTAAGAGGTTGGAGATATGTTTGCCATACTGTCAATAATGTTGTGATATGGTTCCATTCTGTTAATGTGAATGGCAGGACTTTGAATTTGGTTCAAATCTGAATATGTTAATTCCCAAGGGAATGCAAACTATGGTTTCATATGTGGGCAAGGTATCTCATATTCCCATTCAGGGGCTTCACCCTCACTACCCACTTATTTAGTATACATAACTCTGGAGTATCTGCAAATCAGGGAGAGGGGAATGTTCCTATATTCAATGAAGCCTGGTTAAACTGTGTTTCACACTCAGCAATATTCACTCTAGAGGTCAGCATAGTTACTGTAATCCCAGGAACAAACACTTTGCAACAGAGAAAAGTAGATTCAGTCTGTTGGAACATATGTAAGACTAGTCTGAACAGAGAACAGTGAAAACCTGTAGGGCTGTATTAAAGTAAGAATGAGAAATGCTGCAGCTGGAAAATACAAAGTACAGAAAGAGGAAATATCCGGCCTGACAAGAAAGATAATGGTGTATCAGCACAATGGTGACTAAGATGAAAAGCAAGGAAAGTGGTGACTGAAAAATTATACAATGCCACATAAAAGGAACAGAGGTACTTTAATAAGCAAAGATGGCCCTAAAAGTAGAAGGTGAGTTGGGCGGCAAAAATACAAAATAATGTCCTCAGATATATTTGAGAATATAGGTTCATAGGTTCATAGGTAGGTACTAGGCTATTGGCCCTAGGGCCTATATAAGCCTAGCCAAAGGTACCTTGGCTTTCACCACCCAAGAAAATTATTTTCCTGTGCCACTGTCGAGCAGACATTGACAGATTATGTCACTGGAAATAAAGGAAGGAAGTTTGAAAATGCTGTGGGCTATGTAGGATTATTAAGTGAGTTCATTACCTCTATAGCTACATAGGACTGGTGATACCAACTTCACGCATGGAAAGGTAGAGCAAGTATAAATGGGAAGAGTGACTGAGTGAAAACTGAAGGAAGTAGGTGAAGACAAGTCATCTTCCAGGTATTAAAAGTGGATAGTCAGTGACCTACTGTCACATTGTTACAAACTCACATAAGCAAACAGTGGTAAAATAAGACTGGATACTGCCACTTCCTAGAATATGAGTGTATGAAGTGAACAGGACTAGGTAATTCCTGGCCTGTTATTTTCACTTCCATTCCAGTTAGACTCATAGAATAGACTCTGCATGGCAGGCTTGTGGAGATCCTGAATTCTCAATGTTTTACAGTCAAAAGCATAACTTCATCCAGCAAATGGTCCTGCCATTCCAATCTGACTCAGTTACTTCACTGTATTACCAGTTAAAAAAGATGAGGAGACTCCACTGGATGTGCTGAATGCAGAATGGTACTGAGAACTAAATCACATAGGAGGCTTGACAGAAAATTGTAGGATATTGTATTAATCCAAAATGGTGGAAGAAATGGAAACATGCTGTCTGACTACAAGTGCATGCTGGTTGTTAAGTAGAATTTTTAGGAAAAACTCAGTACGCAATGATGTGTTTATGGGTCCTTTATTGTTTAGCATATCAGTAATACACAGCAGGTGACAGCAAGCTCATCTTACATGCTAAACTGCGCAGTAGTCATAGCTGGAATAGAATTCTGAAGAGAGAGGCCTAACACAGATTATGTTGTCACAAAATAGCTGATAGCTGAGAGTTAACTTCATAAGGTATAAAACTATATACTCTGGAAAGGGTATTCCATGCAAATCATATAGTGGTGATTATGACACAGAAGGATGAGGGAAGAAATTGGGAGTTAAGTTCATTCCCCCATTAAATCCCACATTAAATCATGCTGTGCACTATGACAGTCCCATAAAAAGAGACAATAGGATACTGACAACATATCTCAATCAACAGATTTCAGAAATACTGAAGTAATCCTTCCATTGTACTCTGCATTAGTAAAGCTACAAGTAGAGTACTGAGAACATTCTCCAGAATGTGAGAAGGGGAAATAGCCTGGTAATAAAACGGGCACTGCAGACTCCACAAAATAGTAACATGAATGGAATGGCTTGGGTATGAAAGCATTAGATAGCAAGCTGAACATGTATCCACTGTGCAGTAATAGGAAAAGGGGAATTAAATGTCTGGATGCACAGCATCATTTAGCTTTAAGTCAGAGACTTGCAGTCAAAGAAGAAAGATAGAAGTGTGAAAAAGGGACATGGAAGGGAGAGTTAGGACCCCCCAAATGTATTTTGTTTATCTGAGTTCTCCTACTAAAATCACATTATACTCAGCAATGTGTAACCATAATGAGACACAGAAACAGTTATATAAACAGTTTACATGCTTAAATAGTCCTAGTGCGCTTGTCTATAATACAGTAGAAAAAACTAAGAAATTTCATATTGTTCCTCTAACAGAAAACAGAAAGATACTGGAACACAGACATGATGTAATACTTTTAACATTTTGCAATTATTTGAGTGTTCGGGTTAACAGCAGCCCTGCCTCTGGAGACACCAAGTAACTTGTTAGATACACCCCAGGATTCAATAAAATCCATGTAGGCTCTATGAAGAGCCTACATGGAATGTGCCCATGTGCACGGCTATGGTTCCTCCTTGGCAGCGTGTCATACATATTAATTATGATGTGCTGCCAAGGGAGATCACAGTAACATGGATATTGAATCTGTGCAAGCAACACTGTACAGGCTGTCCCATACTTGTGAAGAGTCCAGGAAAAATTCTGGACACTTAGTAAGAACAGCACAATACCATTCAGCCCATTAACCCAGACCGAAAGGTGTATAACAGATTTTACCTCATTAAATTGCAATTTTATTATTATTATTTATGTTTATGTGCTTGTTTGTGTGGTGCAGCACTTTGCTTAGCTATGCTTACATTTACAGTAGACATCTTCTAGACATCTAAAAATAGAAACTGGATGTAGTCAATGTTAATTAAGTATTACTATTTTTTTCATGTGCTTGTTTGCCAAGTCTGGTGTGTTGCTGAGCTTTGCTTAGCTTTGCTTACATATACAGTAGACATCCACCAGATATCTAAAAATAGAATCCAGATGTATTCAGTTGTTGACATTCTGCAGTCCTTAGCAAATCGGAAACTCATGCAACAAAGCTGCACTATGCTTACAAGTACCTTGCAGTATATCTGAAGATATATGAGTACTCTTCACTATCCCAGTGGCAGACAGGTTGAATCATGGCTCACACTGTAGTAGGTCACGGATTTGAGTCTTGAACAGTCAGTTTTTTTTACATATAGTACTCTGAAAATGTGTCAGGTGACTGAAACATCGGTTTAGTTTAAATTAAAAAATTGTTACATTTAGAAAGCTGCGTGATGCTAAGCAATGCTTAAACATGATCTTTTCCAGTTTGTTGATTGCTAAGCTCCACAAACGTGGTTTGTGCGAGTTTGCGTGATGGTAAATGGAGCAGCGCTTTTTTGAAAGTTACATCATGATGTGCAAGAGCTGGAATGCAGCCTATTTAAAGGCCAAAGGCAGGAATTTTACATAATTCTTTGAAGTCATAACTTGGTTGTGGATATGCCTGAAGCTGTAGGGAAAGAAATGCACTTTCTTGCACAAAAATGGGGAGTGTAAGTATCCAGATTTTTTTGTTGGACTCCTGGTATAGCAATATGCACTCCAGCTGCTGCAGGATGACTACTGGGGCTCAGGGTGGAAGTCTGAGGCCTGGGATTACTTGACCAGGGAGCTAACCAGTGCTACTTGTATCACGCGCACTGGTGAGCAGTGTTGTCACCACTACAACTACGACAACCTGAGGCATAGGAAGAGGGGAACCTTGGACACCTGGGTAAAAATAGGCTAGGGATGAGCACACCCCACAGATATGTAAGTATGTTTGCCAATAATTTAGAAATATACAAGCTGAATCTGTGCAAAACTGGTATTCATAATGATTTGCTTCTCTTGCTTCACAGCAGCAGAAGGGAGAGCTTGCAATGTTCAGTCCCAGGCGGGGCACTTGGCCAGAATGAAGCAGCCATGTGGTAAGTAGGAAAATCATCGGAGTAATAACTTAATGCGTAACTTAATAATACAATAAAGTAATTACAGAGTTTGTAGTCTTAACAGTCAGGTATGACATACCTGGGACATCTTATATCTTTATTAATGTGTCACTGCCTGCCTGAAATGGTAAAGCAAGTTAAAGCAAGTAAGCATGCAGTACTGTGTAGCATAGCTGCCAAACATCAGTTAATGTTGTAGTCTACCCAGCTTAGGAGTCACTATTCTGGTCTGCTCATTGCCTGAAATATGGTGTAGTTTGCACTCAATAAAAGAACAGGATATATGGGTAAGGTAACATCAGTCTTACACAGCTATCCATGGTCTACATGCTAGAGTCGAAGCAATATTAATCAATTACTTTTAGAAGGTGATGGTTTCACAACTAATGTTTTCAAATAAAGTGTTTACTATTCCTGTATTCATTGCGTGTGTGTTCCAGTCTGACACCAGTCAATTGTAACATGTGCATGGATAAATAATACACAAGTAAATATCAGAAATAAATGTAGTGCAAAACCCAGACTAAGGGTCCTGCCTGTGTTTTTGATCATCTTGTCTGAAATATGCTGTAGATTGCACTCAGTAAATGAATAGGGTATATGGGTAAGTTAACAGAAGCCTGTACACCTATCTATGTGTCTAAATGCCAGATTTGAAGCAACATTATCAATAAAGTTTAAAAGGAGATGGTGCTCTGAGAAGTAATGTTTTCAAAAAAGTGTTCCTTATTCCTGTATTCACTGCATGTGTGTTCTAATCTGACACCAGTCAACTATCACATGTGAATGAATAAATAATGCACCGAGAAATGTCAGACATAAATGTAGTGTAATACCCAGATTAAGGGTCAAGCTTGAGTTCTGATAATTTTTTCTGCAATATGCTGTAGATAGAACTTAGCAAATGAACAAGTAATACTGGTAACTTAAAATAAGTCATAGACAGCCACACATGTATGTAAAGGCTAGATATGAAGTGACATTAAGCAGTAAAGTGTAAAAGTAGATGGTGCTTTGATAAGTAATGTTTTCAAATAAAGTGCTCATTATTTTTGTGGTCACTGCTTGTGGGTTCCAATCTGATAGCACACACAGCTATGCATATGTATAAATGTAGGATTTCACATGTCACAATAAATGTTTTAAAGGATATGGTGCTTTGATAATTCATTATATTCAAATAAAGTGCACATTATTCCTGCAGTCACTGCTTATGGGTTCTAATCCTATGGCAGCCAACTGAGAAATGACCTTTTGTCTATTGTAATTAGTGCACACAAGCATACCTCTCAACTGTCATGATTTTTGCAAAATGTAATGACTACTGCCCCATATGTCTGGTCCTTGATTTGCAGATATATGGCATTACTTGGAATATAATGTAATGGCAAATCCATTATCAGAACACCTAGCTACTAAAGTATAAGCACACTATGTAAAAATGTTCCCTGTAGTTGTTCCTTTGTACCACTATTTGGTACAGCTTGGCCCATAATGTCCCATCCTAACAGGTTGAGAGCTATCTTCATGCAACATCATCTATACAATACTAGCAGTCACTGTACTCACAACTGAAATCTTACATATGTTGAAGTATGTAGTAGTAGTCTGTGTAGTAATATTATCTGCAAAGTTACTAATGTTCTTTTTTTCTCTCACCCCACCCCTTCTCTTCTTTAATTTATTAATTATATTTATTATCATGATTTGATATTAATATATTATTTATAACTACCGCTTATGCTGGCCTTATGTATAATTTTGTATTGCTTTGCTGTTAAAATACCTCCATTTACATTATTTATTGTTGTGTTCCTCATTATATTCCTTTCTATTTCTTTTGATTACTCATTATCTTCTGTTATGTTGATACTAATTATGATGCCCCACCACTGGCCCAGCAATCAAGTAGCCTCAGCCCTCACCACTGTTAACAGTGGGGGATGTACACACTGAAAAGATGACAAGTACACAAACAGTAAAGTGCAATTTCCCTTAAGAGCACACAGAGATCGCAGTCACTCTGGGGCTGGTTCCTCCCTCCTTCTCTAGATCCCCAGTAAGAATCCCCACTGACACAGTTATAGAGTTGAGATCTCAGCTGAGTGGCCAAGTCAAGACCTCCATCACCCCTCTGTCCAACAAGTGCTTTGTGTCCCTGCCCAAATAGCTGACACACACTCTTTAAGATTTGATTTATAAACAAACACACACACCTGGGAAAGGCTGGCACAGGTTTACTAGCTCTGCTCCTACTTTCCCAGACTATAAGGTAGTTATTACTTCTGCCAGCCAACTCTTTATCAGCTACTTTAAGGCCCTTAACAAAGGGTGTCCAATCTTACTGTGTAATGTTATCAATACAAATGGTAGTTTGACCAAGAGCAAGGCTATTATGCTATTAGGAGTGGCCTGCACAGTGTTGCCAAATGGATATGCAAGTACCTAAGAGCTTAAATATCTCTAGACAGACCAGCCACAATGATAGGTTTAAATATATTTAATAATAAATAAGTAAAGAACAAGAAAATACTCAGTAAAAAATTACAGTTACATCTGAGTTCAAAATCACAAAAAGTACTTAAAACAACATTTTCAGGACAGTCTGAAATAAATAAAGAAGACATCTAAGCTATACTTCACTATATTTCTGTCTGTATCTAAGAGATATCACTGTGCCCTAGTTAACTTACTTACAGAGCCAGGCAAGACAGATGTGGTGAGTGGGTCTTCCAGCTGATGCCGTCAGGTCAAAGACAAAATACAAAATGCGTGATCTCTTTCTCTCTCAGAGAGTTCTTAAATTAATATTTCAAATATTACTGCTGGGGTAGCTGGCAGCATGACATCACTTATCGTCAACTATCAGTTCCTAGGCTCACAACCTTTGATTTTAACATCTACCTGTGAAAACACATAGACCTTAGATCTTTTGGCAAATGGCAGAAGCCATAAAATAATTTACATTCCTCCACATTTAAAGACAATACAAAAACATCAAGTTCTAGACATTATGTCTCCTGTTGTACTGAAACTGAAAGATAAAATGTATTTTATTACGTGGTTATAAAGTAATTTAAGTTTTCAGCTATTCTTCTGAAGTTAATTTATTGTGTTTCAGTCCCAACTGTTAAAATACATATGCATCTAAACAGTTGCAATAGTGTATATACATGTCTGCTCAGTATTTTACAAAATATCTCTTCCACACACATCTGTACAATATGACATACAGTTCTAATACAGTTGCAACACAAGCAATTGCGTCATAATGATATTTACAAATGACACACGACCACTTGCAAAATTCTAGATAGCTGGGCTGGCAGTATCTCCTTTTGTTACATTTCTATATAAATCATATTAATATTCACAAATGGCATACAATTATTTACAAAATTCTAGCTAGCTGGGTTGGCAGTATTTCCCTTTTTCACACTAATATTTGTTTGGTCATGTTTATTTTTATCTTATATTTACATTTAGTTTACTACAGCGCAACAAAGTAGGCCAGTTCCGGGTGATCCACCTACCTTGGCTCCCCCAGCTGCAGCGCTGGGGCCCAGCATGTCTGGGCATCAGCCTGGTTGCACCCCCTCTGCAGCCCCTGCACTGCTTGGTCCATTGAGTAGTTCTGCCCCACAGGTTGCAGTGCCCCCCCTCAAGAAGTGGAAGTGAGAGGCGTGATTTTTGTCACCCATGATGAACTACCAGGCATGGTGCTTGGGCTGCTCCACCGACCTGTCGGTGCATACCTATGCCAGATGGAGAGCATGCAGTCCTTCTTTATAGGGCAGCCTCTCCCAAGGCACTGGTGTCAATCACTGCCTCCACAGAAGCAGTGAAGGTACAGTGTTGACAGTCCCATGGGTGAAGACTTGCATCACACTGCTACCGTGTCTGACATCCATGGGACTGGGATTCAACAACACCCTCTCCAACCAAGGTGTTCACCCCCTCTTGTGTCACACACCAACCCTGTCTGCTGTCTAGTCTGTCTGCAAATGCTTCCTCACCTCCTCAACTTGCTTCTCCCACACATACCTATGTTCCTTCCCCAACATTCCATTCTCCTCTTAAAAAAGAAAAAGAAAATGGGAACCTGTCCCAAAAAAAATCATCCCATACATAGTTCTCCATTTTACAGGCATGTCCACTAAACACCATTAATTTGGTCCAACTGGCTTGACAATGCACTTATATTGTTGTCACCCCACTCTCTGGGGATGACAACCCAAATTCAGCTAAAAAAATCAGTTAAAGTGCACAGTTGTTGCTACTGAAGAAATGGATAGCTATGTTTTTTTTTTCCTACACTCTTCCTGCACATACCTACCTGTCTTTCACTATATTTCCCCCTGTTTGCATCCCATTTCATCACTGTCCTATTTCTCCATTTTTTTTTTCTTTAAAGTTTTTTTGTGCAATGATGTGCACACACAGCATTGCTTAGCTATGCTAAATGGCAAGATATTAATATATGCAGCTGAAAACATAATAATAATAATGTTCAAAAGTTACACTTGTGACCTATTTCAAACCCAGGACCATTGCACTTGACAAACAGTACATCAACCTGCCAAGCTGCACAGCCAGTTAATTAATGCAGCTATTTTAAACAAAACATATTATGTACTATTTTCCCTTCAACAAGCATGATTAAGCAATGTTGCGCATTGTGCCACGTCACGCAAATTTGCTTAATAAGTAATGGAAAAAAATGGGAGTATAAATTGGACTTTGGTATAAGACTACATCACTATGAAGCCAGACACATAATAATACATGTGAGTGACATATGTAACAGCAGGTAACTGTGTAAATAAATCTGCAACATTTAGAAATATGTCTGTTGAAAGATTAATGACAAAATAGGTGTGTAACTGGGACTCTGGTGGAGAAATACATCCCTATAAAGCCAAACACATAATAATAAATGTAAATGAAGAATGTAACAGCATGTAAGTGTGCAATTATATCTACAAGATTTACAAATGTACATGCTACAAGACTGACTCAGTAGCTCAATATTTAAATGTTTAAAAATATTATTTTTTGGTACACATGGTCTTGGGTTCAAATCCAGTGTTGTCTAGCATTTAAAATACATATATGTGTACATCACCATTGTGAATTCTGATATGAATGACTGTCTCATCACCTATTTATCCACCCAAAGCAGTACAGATGGAAGGTCCGCTTTTATAGGATAGGAACACAGTTAACATATTCCTATTGCAACACTAGAAAGTGCATATAGTGTTAGGTCATGCATTACTATGCATTCCCAGAGGATTTTGAGGTCTGTAATTCAAATGAGGCCCAGTAATATCAGACTGCAGCACACAATGATCTGTTGCTGATATAACAGATAAGCACAGCTGCACATGTAACATTCACATATGGTGGTCATGCTAGCAACAAAAGTTGCCAGCACACTTGTTCCAAATGACTACCATAACATAACACATTGCTTGGCAGTTGTCGAAATGGTTGACATAATGGTAAATGTACCCTCTATCTTGTTCTAGGACACAACAAACATGCTGCCTTTTACTTTGTTAATGAAACCTTTGACTAACATATCTTAAACACAAACCTCAATTATCCTGTGGGATGGATTCCCTCATTCAGGCTCTGGCTGTATGCCAAGGCTACCACAGGTCCATCATTACAAATAAGTGTTGTTGTCCTTCACATTCTGCAGCATCTCTCACTATGTTTATTGCCTGCAGCAGCAACAGCAGCTGCAGCCTGTAGCACACATATGTGTATGTAATAAGTATCTACTACAAACATTGTCGCTGTGCTGACATAGTAACTCTATCCCAGTAATTTCCACCCCAACATGTGAGAAGGGGGAAGGATTCTACATTGAGGCCTTATATCTTCTTGAATAGTTGCATGGGATTGCCTGATTACACTGCAAATCAGCTGTGTATGCTGAAATTAGCATTCCTGAACCACAGATTGGTTTAGAGGCAATCACCTGCTAATGAAAACCATCTTAAAAAGGCAAACTCCTAGCTAGAGGAACCATTGTATAAGAGGATTACTTTCTATGGTGAACTCATTGTCACATCACATATATATATGTATCTTTCAACAGAGGATTATTGTACTCCATCGGGTATGTAACCATTTTGTTTACAACATAATACATATGTTTGAATATACTTAGGGGGAATGGGGATTACATCAGTAAGCCTTTCTTAGAACTGCACCAGTGAAATGCCATTGATATGCAGCTGTGTAACACCTACAGAGGATGGAGACTACAGTAAGGGTTTAATGCTATCTGTTAACTAGGGACACAGGTCTTCTGTATACTGCCTTCATTGACAGCTATAATACTACACAGCTATTTGGCATTGTACTATATGCATATGTTATGGGGGCTTTCCTGCTATGGGCCACACTACAAGTGAACTCCTGTGTTGGGTGTCTGGTCATATGTGAGTATCTGTCATGGCACAAGCAGCAGTAGGTCACTATTGCCACTATCCTAGTTGCTTCCACACCGTTTGTATGATTTGCACACTGTTGCATATGAGATGTGTAATCAAGCAGGGAATACTGATAGCCTTCCTTAATTTCTGTATCTTGACATACTGTAAACTCACATATGTGATCCTGGCATATGTTCTCATTATTTTGTATTTCAGATTTATTTTATTTATTTATTTTATTTTACATTTGTTGACCGGGAAAGTCTGATTGGTTACATGTCCATTTTTAGTGGAGGCCCAGGGAGATAAACTCCAAATACAATACAAGAAAATTTTGAATAAAAAATAAGCAAATTAAAGAGAATTCCATACTAGTAATACTCAAATTTAAAATTGTTAACGCACTCATGTATACATTTTTTTCCCCTTAGATACGGTCATAGGACAATACAAACAAGGGTAGGTAGATATTACTTATGCTAAAGAAAAAATACTTTTGGTAGAGTATGAGGAGAGAAACACCAAAGGAGGAGGAATTCAGAAATTATAGACTTAAGAGTGATAAGCCAAGAGGTGCCAGTGTCAGTCAGGATTTGAGCATGGACATAGCCATTGTGATTTTAGGAAGATTTTAAGTTGTTGCTTGAAAAGATTAGTGGAAGTCAGGGATGTAAGTTCAGTTGGTAGCTTATTCCAGGCGTTACCAACTGAGTTAGTAAATAGGGAGTCACCAGATTTATTGTCAGCTTTTAGGGAAGAGAGAAGTAGTCTTTTGGCAGATCGTAAGGTAGCAAGATTTTGATAGGGGATAATATGGTTTCTGAGAATGGGAGTTTTTGAGGAATGATGCAGAATCTTGTGAATGATTATGAGTTGCTGAAAAAGAAACTGGTTTTGCAGTTCAAGCCATCCTAGAAGTTTTAGATTTTTGCAGTGATGGGTACGATATGGGGTATCGGAGACAAATCTGGCTATGTTGTTGTAAGCTGTGGCCAGCTTATTGATATTGCTTTTGTAGAGGTTTGTAAAGATTGGGCAGGCATAGAGGAGAGTAGATAGTAGTTGAGTTTGGGCAATAGTAGTCCTGGCTGAAGGAGTGAGAAAAGGTTTAATTCTGAACAGTGAACCAAGGTTTCTATTCATTGATTTGATAGTTAGGTTGATATGGGTGTCAAAATTAAGATTGTGATCAATTGTTACCCCCAAAAGTTTGGTGGTAATGTCAGGAACTATTGTGGTGCCATTTTTAGATATGACTGTGAAGTTTTTGGCGGGGGATTTATGGACAGGGGTAAACAGTAGTAATTTAGTTTTTTTAGGGCTGAGGAGGAGACAGGCAAATATTTTTTGGGTTCTGGCTTGAAATTGGGATGGTGAGGAGGAGGAACAGATTAAAGTTGAGTCATCAGCATATTGTATACAGGTAGTTTGAGGAAGGGAGGTTTTCAGATTATTAATGAAAATGGTAAAGAGGAGCGGTCCCAAGATTGAAGCTTGTGGGACTCTGAGAGTGATAGGGAGCAGAGATGATAGTTCATTGTCCCAGAGGACTGCTTGCTGTCTGTTTCCTAGGTAAGATTGAAACCATTTGATTGAGTGTGTATCTAATGTGAGAGAATTAAGTGCATTTATCAATAGTTCATGATTCACCATGTCATATGCCTTGGATAGGTCAATAAAAATTGCAGAGGATAGGAGATTGTTATTACGATTTTTATTTATACAGTCAGTAAAGGATAGGAGAGCTGTGGTGATGCTATGATTTTTATTTATTTATTTATTGACATTTGTTAACCGGGTTAGTCCAACTGAGATTTTGTCCCATTTTCAGCGGAGACCTGAGGAGAAATCTCCAGAAAATACAATATATAATTACAGTACAAGAAAAACAAGTATTACAAACAATAATAGTAAGCAATAGAAGTAAACAACTACATGTGAAGATTATAATAAAAAAGAGAAAATAAATTAATTTTTTTTTTTTTGACAAAATTAAATTCTTTGTTGCTGAACAATGGGGGAGAGTCAAGAGTGTCAGTAGGATCTACTGAGAGTGATGTGAGTGTGGAGGAGGGGAGATCTAAGTAGGGTCATAGCAGGGACAGGTTCTGGAGTTGAATAAATGTGTCTTCAGTTCTTTTTTAAATAGTGGAGTGTGAGAGATAGAGCATATATCCAGGGGACGTTTATTCCAAGCTTGGGCCACAGAGTGTTTGTAGAGTTGCTTACCTACAGACCTATTAGGGTGGTTGATATCGAGCAACTGCTGATTTGAGGTGCGGAGAGATCGAGAAGGGGAGTAGATAGAAACAAGGAGAGATGGAGATGGACAGCAGGAGGGTTTAAAGAACATAGAGTGCAGCATGTGAAATTGGTAGAGATGTAGTAGTTGTGGGAGCTCCAGCCATTGTAAAGACTTTAAGGCAATACAGTGGTGCATGTTTGGGGAGTTAGTAATGAATCTGGTTATTTTGTGGTAGGTTTTTTGAAGTTTGTTCAGGGTAGTAGTTTGAATATTTGTGAGAACTGGGGCAGCATAGAGGAGAGAGGGGAGGAGAAGTGCTTGTCCAAGTGTGAGTCTAGTCTCAGGAGTGAGGTATTTTCTGTTCCGATATAGGAGACCTAGTTTCTGATGGGTTTTCTTTATGCATTGCTGTATATGTTGATTGAATTTTAGTTCATCGTCAGTGATGACCCCTAAGAGTTTAGTGTGGGTGTCAGGTTGGATGGCTGTATTATTACAAGACTTAATGACAAAGGATGATCTATGCTGAGCAAGAGAATGGGGGAGGAAGAGCAAGAGTTTTTTTTTTTTTTTTGGGATTGAGGATCAGTAATTTTTTTGAAAGCCATTGTTCGGTAGAAAGTAGAGTTTTTTGGGTTATAGTGTGTAGGTCAGAGATGTTGTCGGCTGTAGAAATAATAGTGGAGTCATCAGAGTATTGTATGAGAGATGACTGATTGCAAGAGGTGAAGAGGTCATTGGTGAAGATGTTGAATAAAAGGGGGCCTAAGATGGAACGTTGTGGAACACCAGCAGTGATAGGCAGGAAAGGAGAATAGGAGGAGAGCCATTTGACTGATTGTTGGCATCCAGACAGATAGCTAGCGAACCAGCTGAGGGTGGAGGAGGGTAGGTGAAAGTTTGCACGTTTAGATAGAAGTAAAGGATGGGATACTGTATTAAAAGCTTTGAAGAGGTCTAGAAAGAGACAGGAGGTAGGTTTATTATTGTCCAGGGATTCTGCAACGGTGTGAGTGAAGGAGAGTAGAGCAGTAGAAGTGCTGTGATAGGGACGGAAACCATGTTGAGTAGGGGTGAGTAAGTTGTGATTGAGAAGGTGGTTTAGAAGCTGTGTATGGATACATTTTTCTAGTATCTTAGATAGGGGGGATAGAATGGCAATAGGTCGATAGTTGGCAGGGTCAGTGGAGTTGCCTCTTTTATGGAGAGGGGTAGTGTAGAAAGATTTCCAAAGAGTAGAGACAGTATATTCTAGCATAGATCTATTAATTAATATAGTCACTGGGGAGGCAATAGAGTCAGCTGCAAGTCTGAGGAAGGAGGGAGGTAATTTATCAGTAGAGAGAGAGAGCAGGGTTTGAGTTTGAGCAGTAGAGATTTGATATAAGAAGTGGGAAGTGTCTGGAAGGAGATAAAAGTGTTATTGGGGGTGGGTGTTGGGTCTGGTAAGGAGTAGGAGTTAGGTTGAGAGGGTAGGAGATTTTGGATAGAGGAAATGAAGTGGGAATTAAGTAGGGTAGCTGTTTCCTCTGGAGTCGAGTTTGGGTAGGGGGATGGGTTAAAGGGAGAGCCAGGATAAAGGATGCTATTAAGTGTTGACCAGAATTTCCAGGTGTTAGGTCTATGTTTATGCTGGTCTGAGCTATAAAATGATTTTTTGTCTATAACTGTCTGTTTTTTGGCAAGATTATGTAGTTGTCTGTATTTGAGAAGATGAGGAGTTTGTTTAGTTTTGATCCAGGCTTTCCAGACACAGTCTCTTTATTTCATGACAGTCTTAGTTTCTTTTGAAAGCCAGGGGGCATGATTAGATTTCCCTCTGATCATCCTAGAGGGAGCTAGGGAGTCCAGACTATTCAGGAAAAGCTATTAAAAGTGTCAACAGCATCATTCAGGGGAAGTTGTCTAAGGATGGACCAGTCAATGTTTTGTAGAAGTGAGTTAAACTGTGAAGAGTTAAATGAGAATAGTTTCCGACAATCTCTAAAGAGGTGGGGTTTAGGAGTGTGTGGGTCATATCTCAGGATAGAGGTAGGGAGATGGTCACTAAGGGGGTCTGGTAGGGTTTAGGGCTGGTGGTAATGTTGAGGGGAGTTAGTAAGAATCCAATCTATTGTAGAGCTGGAGGTAGAGTTTTTGTGGAAACGAGTGGGGGTAGAAATGACTTGGTGGAAACCATGAAGGTGAATACTGAGTAAGGGAGAGTCAGTAGAAAGTTTTGACCAGTCTATATTGACATCACCAAGGATGAGTGTTTCATAAGGTATGTTGAGATAGAGCCAGGATAGTATGTTTTTGAGAATGGGTATATTGTTGCCAGGAGGAATATAGATGGAAGCGATAGCAAGTTTTTTGTGAGGATTCAGATGAAGATTGAGAATGAGGAGTTCAGCAAGGTGGAAGTTAGGAATAGGTGTGGGGTAAGGTGAAAGGTTAAGGCTGTTAGAGTAGAGGATGGCTACACCACCTCCTTTCTTTGATGTTCTATCAGAGCGGTAGATGTTGTAACCAGGGGGGATAAGGTCTAAAGAGGTCTAAAGATGATACGGTCTAAAACCATGTTGGCAGTCAACTAGAAGGTGATTTTGGAGGAGATGATCAAGAAGTTGGTGATAAATTCATCTCTCCATAATTTTTGCTATAGGTGAGAGAAGGGCTATTTGGCGGAAATTGGAAAGTTCAGTTGAGTTACAACCATTGTGGAGGGGGATGATATGAGACACTTTCCAGATGTTTGGGATAGAACATTATGTAATGGTTCTATTAATTAAGATGGAAATGGGGAAGGCAAGAACTCCAGCTGCCAATTTTAGATATTCAGCAGGAAGGAGATCAGCTGAAGGGGTGCAAGGTTTGAGTTTCAGAAGTAATGTGTGTATGAGAGATGTAGGAATGGGTTGTAGTTGTAGGGTTAGTGAATTACAAGACACAGGTGGGTTAGAGGTGGGCACTGCTGGTAAAGAATTAGAGATTGGACAGTTTCAGTGAAAAAATTGTTGAAAGTATCAACAATTTGGGTTGAAGATTATTGGGTCAAATTAGAGGGGGTAGGAGTTTTATAGTGGCCAGGATGAAGTAATTTATTTATTCCAGACCAGAATGTTTGTGGGTTTTGATGTTGTGTTTGTTGGAGTTGTTGGAAATAGTTTTTTGTCAAGGAAAATATTTTTAGTGGTATTTCTAAGCTTTTTAACGTTTAAGTAATCAGTAGGATTTTTATGTATATCTCCATTTGTCCCAGATTTTGTTTCTAAGTCGAATTTTTTGTCTGGTGTCTTTTGTGAGCCAGGGAGCTGGCTTGTTCTTAATTTTGATGGTACGAGAAGGGGCATGATATTCAAGAATTTGTAGAAATTTATTGTTAAAATAGGAAACAGCTTCCTCAAGTGGTAAGTGTTTTAGGGGAGTCCAACTGCATGCTCTAAGCTCAGCCTGAAAGTTAAGTAGGTTTAGAGTTTTTGTATTTTGAATAGTTCTCACATTTTCTTGATTGGCTATTGACGTTTTTAGTTTTGTTATAATGGTAAGAGAATGGTCACTGATATAATCGGGAGGTATACCTGTTTTATAAGATTGGGGGTTACTGTTAACTAGTATCCAATCTAAAGTGGTTTGTTTATTGCTCGGTTTGTGAGTTCTTGTAGGGTAGGAGATGGTTTGATGAAAGGCATGAAGGTTTATTAGGGTAGTAGGATTATCAGCAGTGCAGCTATTCCAGTCAATATTGAGATCCCCAAGGAGTATGGTCTCTTGGGGGAAATTAGAGGAGAGCCAACAGAGGATATTTTTAACAATATTAATATTATTAACTGGGAGGATGTAAAAGCAGATAATATAGATGGATTTACTGGTGTTAATTAAAAGCTTAGACATTAAGATTTCAGCATTGCTGGTTGAAGGATATGTAAAATCGAGGGCAGAGAGTTGCAGCTCAGATTTATATAATATAGCAACCCCAGCTCCTTTTTTGTTTAGGCGGAGTGAGCCCGCAGGGTGAATGAAGCGGATAGAACTGGATGGTAAGTAGAGCAGAAAAGGTATCAGCTGTCTTTAGTGAATTGGCTTTAAAATGTTAGATTATGGAAAAAACTGTTTTTTACAAAAGTGTTTTCATGACTTAAAATTAGTAAAAAGATTGTGGGGGGTGAATAGTCAAATTTACACCATTTAACAAGGAGGTTAGGACAGTAGTTACCACTAAAAGGATTAGGACTAATTAGGTTAGATACTTAAAAGCTAAAACATTTGTTGGTTGAATACTGTCATCTAGTGGACAGAAGGAAAAAGGCAACTGGGAGAGGTAATGAAAGTTTACTTCCAAAGACAGGAGGTACGGGAAACAAGACTAGGTAGAGGTGGTGGATAGGGGTCTGCGTTAGGCTGCAAGATCTCACAAAGAGGGGTTACCAAATAGATAGATGTAATAATTACACATACTGCTGATAAAGTAGGAATTTCACATACATGAAACAATACTTTTAGTAGCTAAATCTTTACTAAGCCTGACAAGCAGATAGCTTCAGGGATGTCTTCCTGTTTAGGAGAGGTTTTTCTTGGTTGTAAGGCAGGGAGGGTGCACCCAGGATCCCTTTACTGAAAGAGAGGAAAAAGAAAACACTAAGTTAGCAAGTTATAGGTATATGAGAGAGAGAGAGGAAAAGGGGGATATTATGAGTAACAAAATACTATGAAGGGCTAGAAGAAAGGAGAAATAGTTAGGAGAAGAGGTCAGAGATTAGAAGGAGAGAAATATTTGCAACATAGTAATGGTGAAATATGAGGTGGAGAGAGAAAGGAGAGAGAAAAAAGGAGTAAGAATGAGGGGAAGTCTATAAATGATATATATGATAACATGCATGCCAGACATTGCCCACCTTTCACTGAGGCAGAAAATGACCTCATAATTCAGGCGTTAAGAACGCACAACCAAGTCCTGCTGTCCAAAAGGAGGGCAAATAGGCAACAGCAATAAGCCTTGTGGAATTAACTGGTCCATAACATAAATGCTGTGGGTCATCAGAATCGCACATATGAGCATGTGTGACACTGTGCTACAGACATAATCCACTCGGCATGCAGAAGGGCAGTGGACGTGGCCAGGGATCTTCAGGTCACTGGTGGTACAACCTCTGTCTGCCACTGAGTAATTCTTGGTGAACCTTTCAACACAGGACAGCTCCCAGACTTCCATCACGCCATATGTCGTGGATGTGGTTGCCACTATTTCCACTCAAGAGTAGCATCTAGGTATACTTAGATGGATCAGAATTGGACTACTGTAGCATTTAGCATGTCAGGGTGTACATAGTTTTATGTGGGTGTCAGGTGTTTTATGGGGTGGGGAGAAGTAGATTACCTGCAGTTTCAAGCTCATGCAGAGATTGTGACCAACATACCTGTTAAATAGCAGCTACTGTACATGGGGGGATATTTGAACATAGTACCAATGTTATACTATAACTGTGGTGCTGTTTACATTACCACTTCCTCAAACGTTTTTCAAGACCATCAGGAATAGGAAGAGGCCATGTTCCTGACGCTGGTAAGTACAAAACTGTTTTGCCACAGGTGTAGATTTGTGCCTGGTATGTGTGACCACAGTGATTGTTTCATAGTACTGACAGGACTTTTCAGAAGGCCATACCTGTTCTGCAGAATGTCAACAGTGTACATAATTTATGTCTTGCTCATGAGAGTCTAGTTTAAAGAGCTGTTATTTTTAAATACTTACAAATATGTGCTAGAAATTAATTACCTCACATCCTACTATATCAGATTGTGTGTTATACAAAACTGTAATAGTGATAACAGTGTATACAACTTAACATATATTGCAACATAGTACTGCAGATCAAAGTAGTGTAGGTATTAATGCAATGCTTTCCCCTTTATATCATAGGTGACCAGGGAGATTGGTCTTAGTCCCCTTCACGACCTGATATCAGTGTCTCTTCAGACTCTGATGATGATGGTGGCCAAGATGAGGCACAGCTGGGGTTTTCAGGGGCTGAATCTGTCACAGAGGTTTACATCCCTTGTCCGCCCTCATCATCACCATGCACAGTCAGTATGCCTACACATACTCGGTCTCCTGAGGCCACAGATATTGGACAGTTGGAGGGTGGGGACATTTAACAGGGAAATGTGGCTACTGTGGCTGCAGTGATTGTCAACAATGGCCATAGCCAAACAGATGGCAAGGTTCCACACAGGCAGATTGATAGAGGTGCTAGTAAGAAGGGGTCCCTATTAAGTCAGCGAACGCACTAAATTGCAAACACTGCTTAATCTAACCTAGTTACCCGAAATGGCAAAATCCTGAAAGCATGGAACAGTGATTTGTTTCCCAGAGAAAAAAAATCACTGCGCTGCTTTTGGGACTTTGCCATTTCCTCCACTGTGGTGCAATCTCGGAGTTGGTATATTTAAGTGGGGGGGGGGGGCACAGCCCCCCCCCCATCTGGTTATTTTGTGTTTTTTTTTTGTTTTGTTTTTTTTTAATGGATCAGCAGTTTTTTTCCCTGGGAAAAAAATTGCTGATCTGTTTGTTCAAAATGTTGTTTTTCAGTGTTAGTGGGTCGATTATATAGCATTCGCAATTTAGTGCATTCACTTATATAATATAGACCCAGTAAGAAGCCTGCTGTCCCTCCACCACCTGTTGCAGGTGTGTCATCACATGCCACTCAGCATGTGTTTAAGGGCTGTCATGGAGGCACAGGCACATTCCAAAAGGAACTCCAGATGAATGCTCAGGATTATGGATGCAGCACAGTCTGACATCCGTGACTGTCTCCACCAAATTGCTGATATACTGGATCATTGACTGATGCAGTAGAAAGATGTTGGTCTGAGACAGAATGCACACTGTCTTGGAACGCACATTGTCTGTGATAGAATGTCTGGTTGGAGTTGAGCATTGGACTCGTGGACATAGGTCAGCAACTACATCTGCTGAGATTCTACGTTGGTGTTGTTTTTGAGTCATTATAAACATGGTTTGAGAACCAAGGGTGATTCCATCCAAACTACTCTTATGGATGATCTTCTTACAGGTTGTTTCCCTTTTGGGCATTGTACCCACTGTAGAAAAGTTATGAAAACAAGCTAGTTTACTAGTAAAAATACTGGTCAGGTATTTGATATTACATTCTTTGCAAATTGCCAGAACGACTGGGTGATTTATCTGGCCACATGTACCTGTTCTGCCTTTTACATGGGACAAACATCTAGACCACTCAGATTTAGAATTTCTGAACACTATAGTGACATGAGGCATAAGAAACTTACCAATGCATTATATAATCACTCTTTAATGCATTTTTCAGTTTTACTGTGAGAGATAGAATCATTGGCAACAGGATAAATAAAGCAGGATGGCATAAAATTTTGAACAGTAAAGAAAGGAAATGGATTATTAAATTGGGGGGGGGGGTTTCACCAGGACTTAATGAGCATCTCTAGTTAGGATTGCTGATGAATCAATTAGCCAGAACCTCACCTAGTGGCTGTACTTTAAAAGGAGACAAGGGTCTAATTTCTTTATTGCACTGATGAAGGCTATGTAACCCTTTATACTCTGTTTTGTTTCCTTTTTTTATTTTTGTATTATGGTTTTTAGCAAGTTTTTGAATAAACACTGAATGCTACAGTCTACTGGCTTCCCTGTGTCTCTTATCGCTATTTGGTTTTTGGAGCTGTGCAATTGCCGTACTTGCAGGAGCTGTCTTTTTTCATAGTTTATGGAATTCCCCCCACAGTGTTTACATACCCAGTTGTGCCTAGAAATGGAAGTACATAATTTCTTTCTTATTAGCAAAAGATGCAGTGTGTGTGTGTGTGTGTGTGTGTGTGTGTGTGTGTGTGTGTGTGTGTGTGTGTGTGTGTGTGTGTGTGTGTGTGTGTCTGTCTGAAACATTAGAAGACCAGAATATGGCCTGACATAAAATGAAATAATCTCTCCTGCACATCTCATTATAGTAAATGTTCATTTAGCAGAGAAGATAACAGCTCAAAGACTGCTCTGACACTTTATGAAGAAATAAATCACATTGCAAAATATGTCTTGGGAAATCAATTAAATCCAGGTAAGGAAAACAAGAAGTTAAAAATTGTAATTTGTTAGTCATTTATCATTGTTTCACCATTTCAGTTTTATCTTTGAAGTGATGCATTATGGAAAAGTATGGACTGCCAAGGGAATAATATATTAGGTTAGAATGTATGGATGTTAGTACACTATGCAATTACAGTTCAGCTAAGTGAAAGAAAGAGAGAAAGAGAAAGAAAGGGAGAAGAAGAAAAATGTGGTCACATGTTTGGTTCTGACAGATACATATAAAAAGCAGCAGCAATAGTGTTGTTATTCTGTTCAAAGTGTCTGAATATCAATGTCTTTCTGACTCTTCCACTTATTAAAGTCACTAGTCTTCTGACTAGTATGTGTGGTGAAGTGTTTATCAATATGGCAAAATAAAGTAAAAGTCTCTCAGAGATGTCTCACATGATCTCCCTCCTGTGATACCTTTTGGCCTTCATTCCAATGTTTTTTAGGTATTGAATAGATCTTTTCTTAAAAGTCAGTCTTATCATTTTCCTGCTGCGCATCTTGAGTTAATTATTCCACAATCCCATGTCTTTATATCAAATCCACTCTTGTAGCAGGGGATCATAACTGTAAATCATTGTCCCAAGACTTTATCCCATCTTCCAATAATTTTTTAAAGGTATTCTGAAATGATTCCCTAATTCTTAGTTATTTAAGATTCATATTTACCTGCAGTGGTGGTGCTGTGGTAGCATTGTCGCCTCACAGTAAGACGTTGTCCTGTTTGATTCTTAGTTACAGCATCTTCTGTGTGGAGACATGCAGGACTGGGCATACCTTCATTGAAGGTTGTGCGTCAGAGCTGGCAACTCGACATGTAAAAGTCTACTGCCAATCATTAGCGGACTGGAGTTCCGCTGTGGTGACCCCTAACTGGGAAAAGCCGAAAGACACAACAACAACATTAAAATTCAGTATTTACTGCAGTGGTGGTGCTGCGGTAGCATTGTCGCCTCACAGTAAGACGTTGTCCTGTTCGATTCTCAGCTAGAGTCTCTTCTGTGTGGAGACATGCGTGAATGGGCATACCTTCGTTGAAGGTTGTGCGTCAGGGCCGGCATCTCGGCACGTAAAAATCTACTGCCAATCATTAGCGGACCGGAGTTCCACTGTGGTGACCCCTACCCGGGAAAAAGCCGAAAGACACAACAACAACAACATTAAAATTCAGTATGTAAGCCATGTTTTGTTCACTCTGTAGGGTACATATAAAAATGTTTTTAATCCCTCCTCTTAAAACAATTTGATATTTTTACTCATAGTGTACTTTCACTATTCCAGTTTTATTCCCTTCTTCTGCTTTAGCCAATACTCTTCTTTAACATTTCCAGAATATCTTCATTATTTCTTTGTTTTTCTTTTACCTTCATTATTTCTTTTTTTCTTTTACACTCTCTGCCCCACTTCTTCTGCCTATTAATTTTGTTGTTATGCATCATGCAGTGATGTATTGCCCTTGTGAGAGCAGCCACATTTCTTCAGTACCACTATCCTTGAGAGCAAGGGATATCTGTGATGTTCTTATTATGAAATTGGAAAGATGTATCCTTTTATATATTCCAAAACTGCAGGATATAAGACAAGTCTTTCTCCAAAGTATAATAATTTGAGACTTAGAATGTATAAGTAGCGGGGGGGGGGGGTACTGCAGCCCCTGTGTTGTACATAAAATAGTTTGCATGCATTTATCACTCAGTTTTGGATAGTCAGTGCATTTTGTTAATGTTGCGATTTTCTATTTGAAGTTCTCTGGATCATGGTTCTGTTAGGCAATTGTTCTTTACCCATTCTTCAAGACATAATAGCATTTTATTGAGATAATACCTCATTTTGAGAAAGTTAGCTTACCTAAAATCCAGTGTTTTTAATGTTTGAATGAATGCACATAATGGTATGGTATGATATAGTATAGTATGGTATGGCATGGTATGGTATGGTATGGTATGGTATGGTATGGCATAGTAAGGTAAGGTTGTCTAAACTCCACTGCTTTTAATTTTTTAACTAATGAACATAAAAGCAATTCTGGTGAACTGTATGGAGTAATATTTTACAGTGTGGCATGGTATGGTATGGTGTGATGTGGTACTGTGGGATATGGTATGGTATGTTATGGTATGCTATGATATGGTATGGTGTGGTGTGGTATGGTATGGTATGGTGTGGAAATGCATGGCATGACATGGCATGGTATGTTATGTTATGGTAAGGTGGCCACATTTCCCCAGATAGAAACTTGCCTCCAGATTTGCAATTCCCTCTTCAGTCCCATTTATGAGTATCAGGTCTAGGATCAGTTCAGTCCTAAGGTGATTGCAATAAAAGTTGTCTCGGGCATGCCCCATGTTGATTATCAGGAACTGCTGTGCTCCTCAATATTGCTGAAACAAACACGCTGCAACCCCCCTTAATGAACAGATCTTTATTCAGTAAAATCTCTCCATTTTCCTGTTTCATTTTTTTAGAGTTAGGGATTTTGTAAGTAATTTCTTCCTAGAGTTCTTTGGATTTCTTTACTCTAAGTAACCCATTGTGCACCAAATGCCAATGCTAGTCTAATAACTTTGTTGACTTAGTTCTGTCCTTTATCTAGAAAACTGCACTTCCTCCTATTTCGTCTTGTCATTCTCTCCAGTAGATTGTGTACCCTGATATTCTAATCTCCCACCTATGACTGTTTGATGATCAGTTCTGTAGCTTCAGTAATTTCCATGTTTTTCTCTTCCATTAGTAGAATAGTAGAAAACGCTTAGAGAGCGTTTTACTCATGCTCAAGCATGTGTAACAAATACACATAATAATATATAGGGTATCCATCATTAACTGAATGTAACAAATATCCATAAACAAGCACATTAGTCAACACACGTTAAACAAAACAAAACAAAAAAAAATAATGTACAGAGTAATCATTAACTAATATAGAAAATATTTTGAGCACTAGAGAGAGTGTCCAGAGTAGTACATCTCATTGCCTTTAAGCTCCATCTTATCCTGATAAGGAATATGTTCCAACAAACCCTGTATTATATAGGAGGGGACTATTGCAGTAGACTGAAGGATACTGCTGTTTCTTGTGGAGGTTCGGCAGTTTTTATAGATGGACATTTTATGGAATCATTGATAAATTATTTTATTCTCAGGAGTCTGTGTGCAAGGGATTCCCTCCAACTTTACAATGTTTTTTCTTTTTATTTCTCCTTATCTTTTTTTCTTCTCATCTGTCCCCTTTGTCTCCCATTCATTTAATAGACTAGTAAATACAACTGGCACTTGTATATAGTAAGGGCCATTTACATTCTTTCCACCTTTATCTTATATTTTATTTAGCAAAGTATTGAAGAACGCAGTTTGATATTGGTAATTGAGGGCTTGTTTGCAAGAAGTAATCCAAGCAAGCTAGGGTTAATCAGAACTTCCGACATTAGTTTGCTTTTCTAGATGTTGTGTTCCCAGATGGTGGGACAGAGTTTTAGAAACTCTATTCCTGCAAGGTGTTGGGGTGAATTATGGCCTCCTACCTTGCAGCCACTTGAAGTTTGCATCTAGTTTCATGGGTTAGGCAGTTTTCTGATGGCTGTTGTGTGCTGATCCATTTGGGATTGCTATTCATTAGGATCGGATGTTTTCAGGATTTTTTGGAAATATCACCACTTGTCAGTAAGGATATGCAATATTATATAAGTATGGCCCAATACGAAGGTTACTGGAACATGTATAGAATAAATGTTTCAATATATCTGATTATTATTCCCCTTGCACCACTGGTGACAGATGTAGTACCGTAGGGTTGTGACAATTTTTACTTAATGTTAATTGGCTAGTGAACCTAATCAAGTGGCACAAGATGCATCACTGCATGCAAAAAGCAAAAATAAATTAAAAGATGATGCATTTCTACAAGAGACACATCTAGGGGAAGTTAAAACCACTCACCAAATCTGGAAAAATGGGTTTAAGATAATAGTCATCGGCTTCCATTCTTTGCAAAAGAGAAATGGAGTAGACTATATTGATGAAGTATGGGTTAAACATTATTATGAAAGGCTCTTGAACTAATGGTATATGAAGAATAGCAGGTTTCAATGCTAATTTAGAGGATTGGCTCATGACTTTTGGGAATCGATATCTTCCTCTGGGCTGTCCATGTTAAGGATTAACATTCATTTTGTTAGGTTTTATGGATTGTACAGAGGAAGAAGAACTGATGGTATGTGGTGATTTAGCTGTTTACTTAATCCAGCTGGTACATCTGCAATAAAGAATCTTTATTTTGTAACATTGGCCAGAATGTTGTCTGGGCTCTTCTCTCATCGAGCTTTGACAGATGGTAGTCTCCACATTACAGACCAAGGAACACCGTATGTTACTCATTATTCCCATCTGACAAGAGTTCATAGCAGTCCTGATAACATGTATGATGTTACTTTTTAATTGAGCATGTGACTAGTTACAATGTAGCATCTACACTTCATTCACATCATTCCCCACTTATTTTGCTTTTAACTTCTCCCAAAGTACCCCAGTTACGATGCAACAATTGAATGATGCAGTAATAAATTATCTGAAATGAGTACCACTCATTTCAGATAGCTGAAGAGAAATTAGATAATGTAACATAATAGAAAGTATTACTCTACATTCTGGGACATATTAAAGGGTTACATTCCTTTAGACTTGAAAGAAGTGACACAAGGAAAATTAAAGAATAGGAGAAGGATTTAAATTGAATACAGGATAGATTCCTTCAAATGATAATGAGTAAGCTAAGAGGTGCTGAGGAGGGCAAATCACTAGTGGTGGAACTGAATTAATTCATGCCAAAGCAGAAGCTTATTGTGGTAATATAAAGCATTAGGCCTATGATCAGTTAGTAATCTTGTTCTAAGACTGTGGTTTAATGCAGTTAGGCGTTATAACTGATGATTTCAGGATTGCATATGATAGGTTAAAATACACGAGTAATGCCAGCAGTATATGTACAAAATCTACAGGTGCTCTACCAATGATCTAAGGAAGTTACATGTTCCAACCCTGATAACTGAAGAAAGGAAGACAGACTCTCTTATAATCCCATTTTTATTTCAAAATGGCCGTAGAAATTCAGAAGGTTAATGTAGATAAAAAACCAGGCTGGATGGTCTTAACAATGTGGCATGTTCTTTTTTTTTAATTTCTCCAAGTCTTTTGGGTTTCCAATACCATAACAGGAATGGACCCCAATACTAACTCAAAGTATGATTAAAGTTCATAGAATTAGTATTGTTTCAATCTTAGCAGTAATGTGCCCAGAAATTACTCCTCCTGCAATTTGCTTGGAGTTACATGTATCTGTAGCTTTACTTTTAAAATGTCAAACAGAAAAAAAATATTTTCCGTTCGACACAACAAAAAAAAAAAAAGAAAGAAAGAAAGTCAAAATGTACAACACAGCACAATGTCGAATCAGTTGAATGAATTCAGCTGATTTGACATTGTTGCCGAACAGATTATGTGATGTCCGTATAGGACTTCAGGTAAAGGAAACTCCTATAACTAACATCGCATCCAAGACCCCCCACACCCCACTGGGTGGGCTGTGCCCCCCATACCCCCTGCTAACTATATATTCCAGTGAGGAAAAGGATGAATTTCCCACACCGCTCTGTACCACAATCTCTGTACAGTGCTTCAAGTTTATATTACCGAATGCACTGTGCATTCACTGATATAAACTTTCAAACATAGAGATGTTCAGCAAGATGGAAATTCAAACATGCATGTTTCAGGTTTCCATCTGTGAAGATTCTCTGTTCCACCTTTTGATAGTAAACCATATCTGTATCATATCTAAGTATGACTGTAAATTCTTTTTTATAAGACCTGTTGATCCTACTGCTACTGGAACTGTCTGAGTATCCTTCTTCCACATTGCCCTCATTTGTGTCTGCAAATCCTGGTATTTTATGAGTTTGTGTCTCTCTGTATGTAAGACACTGTAGTCACAGAGTGTAGTGATTTCAATGATCAGTGCTACTTTTGTCTTCTTTTCATGGACCACTATATCTAGCTTTCTTGCATCTGTCTCTTGAACTGTTGGTAATGGGTGATACCACGCGATGTAGACTTCATTATTTTCTATGATGCTTTGTGGCTCATGTTTCCAGTGTTTTTCAGCTACTTCAATCTTATAATGTTTGCAAAATCCCCAGTGCAACAGTCTTGCCACATTATTATGCCTTTCAGTGTACAGTCCTATTGCCATTAGTATATCACAGCCAGCAAGAAGATATGTGACTGTTTACAAAACCTACATTTGTCTATTTCTCCCACTTGTTCAATGGATGTTGTAAACCAATGTGTACATAGTCCACTGTCCTGGGCTGCCAATATTAACCTTTCATGTTTTGGTTTGAATTTGCCCCTCCTTAACCATTCCTGCATTCAATCCTGATCAACATGAGGTTGTTCCAGGAGTTTTCTATACTTGCAATTATATTTATGCATTTGCCACATTTCTTGCCTTCTCATCTGATCCTTCACCTTATATTCTTTCTTTTGTTTTTTGGCAAATTCAAAACTTCCACTACGTTTGGGTCTTGTGAGGTCAGCAGATATGTATGCAATCTCATGATTATAGCTCTATACATGTAATCAATTTCAAGGAGGCCCATACCGCCTTCAGAATGGGGAATATATAATATTGGTATGCACTGATTTTTATAAATCATTTTATGAGCATGAAGCATCCTTCTTGTTTCCCTGCCTAATCCATCCAGCACCTTTTGGGGATAGCCAATCTCTCCAAAACTGTAAGTTAGGACAGGAAGATCAAATTGGTTTATAGCTTGAACTTTGTTCCTAGATGTCAGTGCTGTTTTCAGGATTAATTTACGCCTTCTAAAATATTCCTTACTGAATTTTATTTGCATTTGTTCATGTTTTATTGTTGATCCTTCATCAATTCGCAAATATTTATACACTTCCTCTTGCTCAAGTTCTTTTGTATTGCATTCTTGACTAAAACTGATGTTTTCTTGGTGCTGTAGTTTTCCTGCTTTAAAAGTTGTTTTTGCACATTTATCAAGACCAAATGGCATTCTTATATCATCTGAAAAAGTTTTCACTAGTTGCAGTTGTGCTTTCAGTTCCTCATCTGATGAGCTACATAGTTTTAAATCATCGACAAAGAGAAGATGAGTGGTCTTTGTAATTTGCTGCTTTCTGAGAGCCAAATTATAGCCCTGACCTAATCTGTTAAGCAGACAGCTTAATGGGTTAAGGCAAGGCAAAAGAGCAGCGGTGACAGAGAGTCACCCTGGAATATCCCCCTTTGAATTTTTATCCCTGGAAGAATAATTTGGCCTTTATAATGGCTTAACTGCAAAGTGGTTTGCCACTGTTTCATAGTTGCTTAGATGTAGTTTATCATTGTAGGTGTATCTTATACATTTTTAAGTACTCTTTTATCCATGAATGTGGGATACTGTCAAATGCTTGTTTGTAGTCTTATCCATGTCATATTCTTCCACTTCTTACAGATCTCCACTATGACTTTATTTAATAACAAATGATCCTTTGTTCCATGTGACTTTCTTGTATTACCCTTTTGTTCTATTTCCATAATTGATTTTTTTTCTAAATGACTCAGGTATGTCAGCATCAGTTCCACTGCATAGTTTATACATCATTGGAAGGCAAGTTATCAGTCTACAGTTTTTTGGGTAGCTTACAGGTTCACTCTTAAGCAGGAGCATTGCTTTTCCTGTTGTTAGCCAGGCTGGTGTCTATTTGGGGTGCACACATAAATAGTTATTACTCATGACTAAATCTTTGTACAAAGATGTTAATACTTTTAGCCAGAAATTAGGTACTGCATCTGGGCCTGGGGTTTTCTAATTAGAAGCTTTTCTTTACTCTGTCCATCTCTTATCCATTTTGATGAGGTAATGGACCAGTGTTTCTTAAGGATATGTTGAAAATCAATATAAGAAAGAGGATCTGTATTGCAATCAATATTCCCCACCTTCATGTGTGAGCAGTGCAGACTGGTATGGCAACTGGTGACACCAGTGCCATAAAGATTTCAGGACTTGGGAAGGGGAAGTAAGGCAGGGACACACCAAATGGTATTGTAAGTGCTTGCCATTCCTATTGCATTTGATTATAGTTTCATAGGTTCAGTGGTAAGTGCTGGGCTAGCTGCCATTGTGGGCCATTTTAAGCCTACCCAATTTCCCCAAAGGTAAGAATTAAACCATGTACCTTGTGTCAGTGAGATAAACATTTTAACCATTATGCCAACACCAACTCCTTTAGTGATATTGGAGTTGCCACCTTTTTTAAGTCCTTCACAGTACTGTTCCTAATAAAGAGTGTTTCCCTGGCAGGTGCCAGGTGTTCCAGCTTGGCTGTTGTGGGTGATTGTCTGTCTGTTATGTATGATGCTGTCAGAAGCTGTATTGCTGTATTGATGTAGTACTGTTTTGTTTTGTGGGTTATAACTCATGGCCATTTCCTGCTTCTGCTTTATTGTACATATGGAAGTGTAGCTTATTTCTCAGGCTGTGTGCCCCATTTCCTGCTTTTGGTTCGTTGCAAACAAATTAACTTGCAGCTGGTGTCTGATTTGTAGCATTGCTTTGATGCCTGTACCGCTTTGTCACCTGCATGGGATGGTGCATGTGTTCCTTTTGTCTTTCAACACCAGCATAGCAGGAGGGGACTGTTGCTGCCTGCTGCAGGAGACAGCAGGGACATTCAGTGTAGTATATCAGAGAGCACTTAGCTCATTGCCTGTATGTTTATTATATGCCTACTGTAGCCCATCATCACTAATGATACCCTCACCCTTGTGTCTCTCTTCTACAGGTAACCATGGTAACTCAGAGCCATGGACAAGTCAGCTGCCACCCTCCACTGTCCCAGCCAAGGCTGTGGCTGAGGTGGCATTCAGGACCTTACACTTTTGATATAAATGAATTCACTTAGCTGACATTAGCAGATTCAGTAAAGTGAGCTATAACAATGGGAAAGGCATATTAGACACACATTAACAAAATTTTAAATACAGCAAAATGATAACTAGCATCATTTTGTTCATAAAATCTATTTTTCACTTGCCATGAAGCAATTACAAACCAAGTATCACATCTACTCTTTCAAAGTGAAGTACATCAGTAATTTCAACCATATAAAATCTGTATAGTGAGATTTCATATATTTCACCCAATGCCCTTGTCAGTGGCCCATTCAGCATTAATTCGTAAGTTCACTGGTTCCTTCATCTTTCTTTCTTTCATGTTCACCAAACAGATACCCCTTAGTTCTTTGCAGAATTGCTTTATTTATTTCTTTAAAAGTTTTGTCTCTCCTTTTAAAATTATGATTTTAGTTCTATTTTGTCTACATAATTATTTATTCGGGTACCTATACCAAATCACCTTACATAAATACATGAACATAGTAAAATGATAAATCAGATAACATAGTGTATTTAACTAAATAATAAATAATTACAACAGATTTTAGGTGGTAAAAAACACTCCTGTAAACAAATATTTTAGGGCTTTCAGACAGAAGTCCCTAAAATACATGCCTGCATTAAGGAAGCTTTGTGATTCCATATAAGCAGAATTAGTAAGACAATGGATTGACAAATGTATCAAAATGAATGCTAAGAGCAGCTAACAGCATCTCACCTGAGGATTTGAAGATCCTTGCTTACAAATAGGGCACTGGGAGCTGTTTTAAATATCCAGGACACAGACTTCGTAGGGCATGGCACGTTAGTATTGATATATTAATGACAGATCTGGCAGTAAGAATTATCCAGTACAAGAAACAGCTGGACTATTTAAAGAGCACAGACCAGAAGCCTAACAATGAAATTCTACATCCGCTGCAATCATGGGAGGACTGTTTGTCACAAGCCCAGGTATTGCAGTAATAAAGACAGGAAGACACTAGTACATGAATCATTGTTGCTAGACCCCATGACAGAACAAGGTGCATCATCCAATTGATATTTTTAAGATGAAAATAGGATTTCTTGATGACAGCAGATAACTGACACTTAAGTATAAGATTATCATGAAGAATTACAATTGGATCACTGATGTGGAGGTCGCAAAACCAAAGAACTACTCAAAGGAAAGAAAAGAGCTCACGCCTCGCTATGTAGACTTGAGAAGCCAAAACGTTTTCCCAAAAAAACTGTGCAAGCAGCAAAATACGAATATAAAATCCACTTGTTTAATATAAAAACGTGACATACAAATCACAAAAGTACATCACAGGACTAGTTTAGCACTTTCACCCGTGTGTAATACAGGCTTCATCAGAACTAAAAGCCATTTTGGATTCTGGATCATTTAAATAAAATCCTTGGTGCCACAAATCTAAGCATATTTAAAGCTGTACATACTCTCTTTAACCACAATGTAACCAATCCAAACATAACTTGAATATCTCTAATAAATACCTTATTAAAACGTCTAAGAATAGAAAAAATACAAAAATTCTAATCAGTTATAAATAATATATCTTAGAATATAATATAATACATGAGTATATTAGAAAATGCATAATAAAAATCTTATTGTTGTATTATAAAAATATTGTATGTTATGAAAATGTATTCCATGGGCATGTTTCTACGTAAAAGATGTACAGAAATGTTGACAAATAAATGCATAATTAATAAATCTAACATAATAATTAATAATTCAGTCTATGCAATAGTGGCTTAATTGTAATGCTGTCATTCAAACCTGGGGCAGTTGCAGCATCTGTGAATATTTGCCACCACATTTCTCGATATGATAAATAACCCTTCTGATCACCCCCTCTAGGGTCAGGCTTAATAATGTCAATTATAGCAAAAGTAAACCGGTGATCAGACCCATGTTGTTTAATATGCCTATAAAGAACATTTTTTTCATCACTTTTTTTGATAGAATAAATGTGGGCATAAATACGTTTGTTCAACTGCCTCTCGGTCTTTCTTTGATTTTATAGGTAAATGATCCATATTCTAAAATACAAGCTCTACTAAAATCAGTGGGCTGAGGTTTAATATTGGCAGTCTTGTTGTTTTGAAATGTAGAAGATTACCATTTTTTATCATAATCTGGGAAAGGATTAAAAAAAAAACCACTGAATGTGCAGTTTTCTTTGACAAAGTCCCTCTAAAACCTGAAGCAAAGTGCACTGTCATAAGCAAAATAATGTGTCCAGCTATTAGATACAAGCAATTAATAGCTATATCATTTGATCACAATTGCTGTGCAACTACAATAAATAACTCCGCTGTGGTGACCTAGGTTGTATGTCCTCCTACACAGGTATAAATACTGTATAATGTACATATTCATTATGACATTAATGCAAACTCTTCAACTGACTTCATTCTTCTTTGTGCACTGATGTAATAATCTAGTAAACTGGACACAAAAGAGACCAGCCTCTCAGATAGCTCCAATATAGTAGCAGAAAAAGGAATGTTCTTTGAATGCAAACTCTCAGTGAAGGGTAGATACTCGAAGGCTGAATGTAATAGACTTGAGATCTTCCTCCCTAAAGCAACATACAGACGAGTAATTACCATTATGCAGAGAATAAAATGATAATAATTCAATTTTCATCTGAAAAAGTTGAGCTCTTTATTTCTACAAACACCACATCAGGGATAATTTTAATTACTGAGGACAAACAAGTGACTATAGTCACACTAGGGGAAGGTTATTTACTTAAAATGAAATGGAACATCAGCCACCTTACTGTGTCCCCAAATACTACTTTAATTAGTACTATTACAATGCAGATAGTACAGCATCTGCTGGGTGATGGTCCCTGGCAGGTTACCTGAGTTTATTTAAAGGCATTAACAGGAACGCATTATATACAGGTGTATTATCCATACAGCTAAGCAGGAAATTGGTCTTGCTAACTTTAGGTAAAAAAAGTTTTCAGCCTGGTAACATTTATTATATTGCATGCTACGAGATATCAGACGTGCAGACTGAGAGGAGTTTATATTTTGGAGAATAAGGGTTCTGTTTCCTAATGACATGGAGAAGCTTCATTAGGTGTTTATTCTGCTGTTTAATAGCTGTATATAATAAGAATAAAAGAAAGGTTACATTTTCCTCTTAACCTGATCAAGGGACTAACTTCATAAAACCAAAAGGGAAAGTGTGAGATATGTGGTATCTGGTTTGTAGTCAGGAAAAGTTGTATACTATAATTTAATTGCATATAGGTTCAGAGATTAGTACTAAGCTAACTTCCCTTGCAAGCCATTTTAAGCCTAGCCAATTATCCCTTGTGAGAATCGAACCCTGCACTTTGTGTGTGTAAGGGAAACACCTTAACCATTAGGCTACCCTCCCAACCCCAGAAAATTAGTAAAAGTAGAGAGCTGGCAATTACTGACAAAAGCTGCATAAGTAAAACAGATTTAAAATATGGTTTTGCAGTTCTCTGATACATTTAAGCTGTTTCTTGTAGAAAGGTAGCATTTTCTGTTGACATATGTAAATGTTTGCTGACATTTAATCACTGTGCTATGGTTCCTATAACTAGAACTTTAGATCCTGGAATTCTAGATTCCTCTTTTTGTCTTAAAAAGGCAACAACAGCTTAGATTTCTTATTGCATGTGTATGTTGAGCTTGGTTGGTGTCATTTTTCTGCACTGAAATGTCATCTCACAGTAAAATGCCCTTGTAGTTTGTATCATTTGTCACTATCAGTCTTTCAAACTTGTAATTCTGACTGTCAAGATATCCCACAATTCTCCCAGATTAGGGAGGAGCTATGCTATGTGGTGTGCACATTAATTAGGTGTCCAGATTTTTGTTGTGCTGCTTTTTTTTTTTTTTGCTGGGCATATCTACTTTTCAGGAATTATTATCCAAAATGTTGATGACCGCAGGTCCGCAGGTTGAGAGGTACATATTAGAAACTAACAAGACATATGATGACAAGGATCCAAAAGGGGTACTAGAGCCTTTCAGTACAAGAGCAAAGATTTAATACAAAATTAATCTTTCAGTTTTTTGTTTCTTTTTCACCACCTCTGGTCAGCCATTTCTAGCTAGGTTGTTAGGTCATAAAATGGGGGCAAGCAACAAAAACTGTAAGAGTTCTCCCTCACTGTATGCAGAAAAGTGATGCAGTCCAACACACAAAGCACAAGCAGAAATAAGAAGCCTTCTCTCTCTCTGTAAAGATATATATATATATATATATATATATATATATATATATATATATATATGGTTCCACTTCATATCATCGAATTATCATTTCATCAAATTTCAAATCATCGACACCAAATCGTCGAAAATTCATTTCGTCAAAAACTCATATCATCGAATCTCAAATCATTGAAAACTATAAAGCAACTGCAAATAACACTCCACAAAGTTTTTACTACATTAATGCAGGGGGCAGCACCTGCCCCCATGTGGGCTCTGCATACACCCTCAGAATATAAACTCCAAGGTCGCACTACAGTAGGGGAAAAAGGTAATTTCCTAACCCCACTGTAGTCAACCTTGGAGTTGGTATATTTAATTATGGGGGGGTGGGGGTTGCAGGGGGGCTTGCCCCCCTGCATAAACATAGTAAACAGTGTCTGGGATGTTATTTATAGTTGCTTTATAGTTTTCAATGATTTGAGATTCGATGATATGAGTTTTCAATGAAATGAGTTTTCGACGATTTGGTCTTGATGATTTGAAATTCGATGAAATGATAATTCGATGATATGAAGTGGAACCATATATATATATATATATATATATATATATATATATATATATATATATATATATATATATATATATATACATACACACACACACACACACACACACACACACACACACAAACATAAAACCATTGGCTATCGTTGATGTGACACCCAACCCCATGTGCAAAAATGTATATATATATATATATATATATATATATATATATATATATGTATGTATATATATATAATTTATTTATTTATTTTATTTATTTATTTTACATTTGTTTACCGGGATAGTCCGACTGGATATATGTCCATTTTTTTCAGTGGAGGCCCGGGGAGAAAAGCTCCACAAAGACAAACTTACATAGATTACACAGAAGTTAGCAAACAATTATAAAAACAAAGTGATTATACACAATGAGTTAGTAGTGTTCCCTACTAGGGACTCACAATTGTCATGGACAGACAATTAAAAGTAAGAGACATTAGACTGGTAGCAGAGCTTGGTGATGTAGTTACAAGTTATGATAATTGCAGAATATGCTTTTAGTTTATAACTTAATCAGGGTTGGTACATGGGCATAGCCAATTCACTTTGAGATACTGTTTGAGGTTTTTTTTTTTTTTTTTTGAAGAGACTTTTGGAGGATTGTAGGGTTACATAGTTTGGCAACGAATTCCAGGTATTGCCAATGAAGTTGGCAAACAGGGATTCACCAGCAGAGTTATTAGCTTTGTGGGTTTGGACCAGTAGTTTATTGGCTGACAATAGGGATCTTAAATTGCTATATGGCTTAATAATATTGTTAATTGAGGGGGTATCCTCAGGGTGGTACAAAAGTTTGTGCGCTATTAAGAGTTTATTGAATTGAATTAAGCTGGGCAGTTCTAGCCACTCTAGTTGTTTAAGGTTCTGGCAGTGGTGGGTTCTATAGGTGGAGCCAGTGGCGAATCTGGCAATATGATTGTAGCTATGGGACAGCTTACCTAGTTCGGATTTGTTGAGGTTTGAGAGTACAGGTGAGGCATATAAGAGAGTAGAGAGTAGGTGTGATCGGGAGATTGCAGTCCTAGCCAGTGGGGTTAAAAATGTCTTGTTTCTATACAGTGATCCAAGCTTCTTATTGATGGTCTGTATGGTTTTGTTGACCTGTAGGTCAAATTTGAGATTATTGTCTATGATACCCCTAGCAGTTTGGTGTGATTATCTGGGGAAATAGTGGTATCATTGTTAGATGTGACAGAGAATGAAAGTGTTGCAGATCTACTAGGGAGGGGAGAAGAGTAGAAGTTTCGTTTTATTGGGGTTCAGAAGTAGGCATTGATTGGTGAGCCAGTTCTTGATAGTGTTAAATGTATTTTGGGTTAAGATTTGCAAGTCGGATTGGGAGGTGGCTGAGCAGATGAGAGTGGAATCATCTGCGTATTGGATATAGGTGGCTTTAGGGATAGCAGTGTGGAGGTTGTTGATAAAAATAGAGAAGAGTAGTGGACCTAGTATGGACCCTTGAGGGAACCAAGTGTGAGAGGTAACTGGCTGGAGAATTTGCCCTGCCATAGTACCGCCTGCTGTATACCAGTCAGGTAGGACTGGAACCACTGGATAGCAGGCTTGTTGAGGGAAATAGATTTTAGTGAAAGAATGAGAAGTTCATGGCTGACCATGTCAAAAGCTTTTGATAGGTCAAGAAAGAGTGCAGAGGTTAGCCTATTGCTATTCCTGTTTTGGTTTATGGCAGTAGTAAAGGAAAGGAGGGCTGTGGTTGTGCTGTGGTATGGCCTGAAACCATGCTGGGAGTTGGATAGTAAGTTATTCTGTGAAAGGTATTGCATTAGTTGCTTGTGTACACATGTCTCCATTATTTTGGCTAGTGGGGAAAGAATGGCAATGGGTCTATAGTTGGATATGTCTGAGGAGCTGCCACCTTTATGGAATGGGATGACGTGAGATATTTTCCAGAGGGAGGGGATAGCATTTTCGGATAAGGTTCTGTTGATGAGGATAGATATGGGATATGCAATGGCATCTGCAGCTATTTGCGGGTACTCTGTAGGGAGGAGGTCAACAGTGAGGGTGGTAGGTTTTAGATTTTTTAGTAGTGTTTTGATAAAGCTAGTGGATATTGGTTGGAAGCCAAATTCCGGGTGATTATTAGGTAGATTAGGCATGTGGTTTAAGTTAGAGGGGGTTAGTTGAGTTGCTAGTGATTGGATTGTTTCAGTGAAAAAGTTATTAAAGGTGCTAGCTATTGTCTCTGGGGAGCTATGGGTGTAGTTAGCCAGGGTTAGGGTGGTGGAGTGACCTGGACAAAGTAGTTGATTTAAGCCTGCTCAGAAGTTTTGAGGGTCGTTGTGGTGTTTTTCTTGGAGATTTTGGTAGAAGCTTTTTTTATCTAGTAAAATAGATTTTTTTGTATCATTCCTGAGTTGACGATATTTTAGATGGTCAAGTGGGGCTTTGGTTGTTCTCCAGCTGGCCCAGGCTCTGTTTCTAGTTTTGATTTTAGATGTGGTATCTTTTGTGAGCCATGGTGCTGTATTTGATCTAGTTTCAAAGCCACATGTATTCAATACGCAGACGATTCCACCCTAATCTGCTCGGATACTTCCCTCCCAAAACTACAAATTGCTACCCAAAATTGCTTCTCCATAGTCGAACAGTGGTTCTCAGAACTAAAGCTTTTACTTAACCCAACCAAAACCAAATTACTTCTAATTTTCCCCACATCAATTCCCTCCCAAGGAAAAGAACCACCTAGTTCCAACAGCCCAACCTTCCATGTATCTTCTTACAATGGGACCATAATCGAACCTGTCTCCCACACTAAACTATTAGGGGTGACCATTGATAACAAGCTTAAATTTGATACCCATGTTAGTTTGACTATCAAGTCAGTCAACATGAAACTTGGGTCTATGTATAGAATTAAGAACTTCCTAACCCCACACACCAAACTAACTATTGCCAGGACCCATCTTCTCTCCACACTCCTTTATGCATCCCCAGTATTTTCCTTCCTTAACAAGAGAGAACTTAACAAACTATCTATAACCTACAACCATATAGCCAGATTCATTACAGGTATGCCCTATCGCACCCATCACTGCCAAAATCTAAGGGCATTGGAATGGCTAGAGCTGCCCAACATTTTCAAACTAAACCAACTTACTGAGGTTTTCAAAACGATCAACCACCCAGAAAGAATCCCCTCACTAAATAAAATATTCACCCCCTACTCCAACCTTTTATCCCTGCGGTCATCAAACAGCCTACTTGTTCAGACCATTAAATCCCACAACTCGGGAGGTGAAGCACTCTATGCTAATTCCATTGGCAAATCCTGGAATGCCCTCCCAAACAACCTAAGGCATATGACCTCTCCTCACCAATTTAAAAAACACCTCAAAGATTTCCTAAAGTCCCAATGGCTATGCCCCTGCTCTAATCCAGACTAATAGCAATCGCCCTATACCCACCTAATCCTCTACCTATAATGAAGCTAAGCTTGATCTCCTTTTCCTAGTTTGCAACATTTCTAACCAACTTGTTTAACCTGTTCAATTGCTTTATTCTTGATTGTAATAACAACCATTTAATCTCCATATGTTTACTGTTAAACTTCCTCTGACTATATCTTGTATGTTATAATAATTTGTGCCTTTCTTATGTCTCTGTTTTAATTCCTCTGATTTGGAGCTTTTCTCCCCGGGCCTCTACTGAAAATGGACATATATCCAGCTAGACTAGCCCGGTCAACAAATGTAAAATAAAAAAAAAATAAATAAATAAAATAAATAAGTTTCTATTGTACGTGCTGGAGCATGGGAATCAAGGATACTTAGGAATTTAGTGTTAAAGTGAGCTATGGCCTCCTCTAATGTTAGATTTTTTATTTTGACCAGTCAACCGCTTTTAATTCATTTTGGAATATAGCAGCATCAAAGTTTTTCCTGTTTCTAAATGTTTTATATTTGGGCTGGTGAGGGTTTCCTGCCTTATGTTTTATGATATAGGTTAGACAATGGTCGCTGAGGTCATCAGGGAGAGTACCAGCTGTGTACAGTTGGGGTTGGTTATTAACTAGGATCCAGTCTAGGATACTTTCCTTGTTGGTTGGTTTGTTTATCCTAGTGGGAGAGGTTATGGTCTGTTTAAACCCAGATAAGTTTATATGAGTGGGGGGGGGGGGTCGGAGGAGCAGGGATGCCAATCGGTGTTAAAGTCACCAAGAACTATGGTTTCTTGGGGATAGGTAGTGGATAACCAGTAAAGGAGATCTTCTAGTGTATTTAGGTTGTTGCCTGGTGGAATGTATGCACAGATGATCTTCAAGTGTTTGTTTTGGTTAATTTGTAGCTTGGTTATGAGGAGTTCCGCGTTATTGAATTGGGGAGGTTGAATGGTGTCTCTATTAACGGTTAGAATATTTTTGTAAAGGACTGCTATCCCACCTCCTTTCCTTGTAGCATGGTCTAACTGGTGAATATTATATCCTAGAGGTAGTATATATTCAGACAAGTATACACACGTATTTGTGACACATGCATGTGGAAATGTGTGTGTGTGTGTGTGTGTGTGTGTGTGTGTGTGTGTGTGTGTGTGTGTGTGTGTGTGTGTGTGTGTGTGTGTGTATGCATTTATATATATAGCTGAATTTAACTGAATGCAGAGAAAGCCATACTGCATTGTTTTTGCCTGAAGACATGCAGAATCATGGTGGGCTGTCTTCATGGCCATGCTAGACATTAATGAGGCCTTCAGGGAAGAGGATTATGATAATTAGCCATGTGCTTGCTCATAGATCTGTCTACATAAATTAGGATGGCCACTCTTTTACTCATCTTGTTAATGAACACAAACAGAAGGTCAGGTTCATACAATGTGGTAGAGGTAAGTGTTGGAGAGTTTAGTGGTCAGGTAGCATTAGGGTGTATGTGCGTGAGTGTATGTGAGGGGCTAAATGTTTGAGCGCAGGTCTGAGTCTGAGTCTGTGTCTGCTTGTGAGGTCAGAGTAGGGGGGTTAGTGAGGGAGTAGATTAAGTCTGCATGTGTTTGTGTGTGTATGTGTTTGTGTAGTATGAATGAATGGTTATACCCCATGACAGCCATTGGGAAGGGTGTTGGTCTGTGCGTGCACGTGCACATGTGTGTGTGTGTGTGTGTGTGTGTGTGTGTGTGTGTGTGTGTGTGTGTGTGTGTGTGTGTGTGTGTGTGTGTGTGTGTGTGTCTGTGTGTGCATTATTGAACACTGCAATAGATATGAGTATCATTAGATCAGTGTCAGAATCTGTGTGTGTGTGTGTGTGTGTGTGTGTGTGTGTGTGTGTGTGTGTGTGTGTGTGTGTGTGTGTGCGTGTTTGTGTGTGTGTGTGTGTGTGTGTGTGTGTATCTGTGTGTGTATGTGTATCTGTGTGTGTATGTATGTATGTGTTATGGAACACTGCAATAGATATGGGTAGAATTAGATCAATGTCAGAATGTATTTGTTGTGTGACGTTTTGCTTTACTCACACTGTCTCTCTCTATAGATATAGTTATAGATATAGATATAGATATAGATATAGATATAGATATAGATATAGTTATAGATATAGATATAGAAATAGATATAGATATAGATATAGATATAGATATAGATATAGATGCAGATACGGATATAAACAGTCTGAATTCTCCTGTTGCTTACTTCTAATTTTCCTTTTTTGACCATCTTTCTTTGCTAATGTCTGTAATGACTATAATTTTAATCTTGTACTTTCACCACATTTCTTCCATCCTTCCTGCTGTCTCATTTTCCTGGATTATGTTTCTCACGTTTGTTTCCCCAAAGTCTCCATTTTTCATATAACAAAGCTTTCTCCTTTTATTATGGGGGAAGTACTTTCCTCCTCTGTCTTTGTTCATTCATAAGATTATAAGGAGTATTTATAACTTGGCTTTGTTGAAAGCATCATTTGGGATAGTCATACTGTTAATTTAGAAAATTAATAGCTGACATTAATAGTTTTATCCCACAAAATTTTTATCCCATAAGTCGTTTTGAGTTATGATTAATATTATACAGGGAACACAGTTATCATCTCTCAGGAATAAATTATATCTCGTTGACTCTGAAACTTTGAAGAAAGCCAAAACTCCATGAATGTGTTCAACTCAGCTCCTTTTTTATGAGCCATACCAGATAAACGTACGTTCATTGTGGATAATTTATGATGGAAGAAATATTTTGCAGAAAAGTCAGAAGAGAAAGTTTAGTTGGGCCAAACAATACATACCACTGTGTGCTCTGAAGCTCATCTGATATACAGATTAATATATTTAAAACTATATAACAGACCACCTATCTTTGTTTTCACTCTACTTTTGCTAATAAAAGTGGTTAATGATATGTTCATTTGGTCTTCTTACACATATGCTGTATTGCAATAGCTCAAGTTCTAGTTTACCAAGAGCACAGAAACAATGCATCCTAGATTGTTCATGTGAAGTGTACATGTATTTATATATACTCCACCGACTATATGCTTTCCCTCCTTTTGTAATAAGGTTAAATGAAAATTTTTCTTGTCTAAAAGACACTGTTCTAAAACATCAGTGTGCAATTGGTCACTGTAATGTTACATTCCAAACATTGTCCTTAATTTTTTAGCAGAAACAGCCATTAATTTTCTGGCCAGTGCACCATACAGTAGTTAAGGGGGAGTGTGACACAGAGAAACATGCTAGCAAGGCTGATGGCAATTTCTGCCAATTTCTGAATGATGACCATAAAGTGACAGGCTTGCATATACCTAGCATACAGAATTATAGTGACTAGCATGCTACAGACCTGGTTTGAAAAGAATTAAATACAATTATATTTCTGCTACTGAAAATCATAAATGAATACAAATTGCTAAAAAAAGAAATTGCTTTGTTAGTGAGGTTTGCCTTGTTGCACCAACCATGTGGTGGTGTTTTGCCCTACACCATGGCCTCACAGCCTTGGATTTAGGGCAGATGTCATTCAAATCTGACAACTATCCCTAAAGCATATCTGCAGTACTTCATTGCTAAGAAAAAAAAAAACTTAAACTAAACATAAAATTAACGACCTCTGCAGAACAACAACTCAAATGTTCCAATAAATAAATAAAAAAATAATAATAAACAGTATATATAAAAAAATAATAAAAACTGCACACTATAAAGGAAAATCAACTGCAAGCACTAGCAATAAAAAAGCTAACCCCTTGACCAAATTTCCCAAGCTTTATATCCCTGAGCCTCAAGTCCCCATTGTACAAAATGCCTGAAGATATTTTCTATAGAATATCACTGCTAATACAAACATAGAAAATGCACACTGGAAGCAATTCCTTTGGTTTTAGAAATTACTCTCTCTTTTACATATATATATATATATATATATATATATATATATATATATAGATATATATATATATAGGGTCTATATTAGATCAGCGAACGCTTAAACAAATGAACGCTGCTTGATCGACCTTATTTTAGCGAAAGTGAAAAATATGGAAGCAGCAGAAACCCGAATTATTTCCTAGGGAAATAATTCGGTTGTCCATTTCTGTTGCTTCGGTATTTTCAGTGCTGTAGTGGAAAGTTACGGGTCGGATTCAGGTAAGTGTGCTATTCTGTGGATGTGAGTGTTAGGGTGGTTTAGGTGAGTTAGGGTTAGGGCTCAGGTTAGGTATGTGTGCGATTGTGTGGACATGAGGGTTAGGGCGGATTTAGGTGAGTTAGGGTTAGGGAGCGGGTGAGGTGAATGTGCGATAGTGACGGACCTTAGGGTTAGAGTTTGGGTTAAGGTAAGTGGATAGTTAGTGGTGTGTGCATAGTTTAGTGTAGGGTTAGGTGTCAGATTTTTATTTGTTTGGTGTGCTTATGTTGTGTGTACGTGTTTTGGATCAGCGATTTTTTCCCTAGGAAAAAAATCGCTGATCTGACAGTTCGAGATTGTATGCTTTCGCTTACATAAGGTCGATCAATCAGCGTTCGCTTTTTTAAGCGTTCGCTGATATAATATAGACCCTATATATACATATATATATATATATATATATATATATATATATATATATATATATATATATAGATGGGTCTACTTGAAAACACCGACATGCCAAAACACCGACGACGAGAATACCGAGACTGAAAGATCGACAACTGAGAACACCGACATGTTAAGGTAAGTGTGCGATAGTGACAGACTTTAGGGTTAGGGGCGTATTAAGTGAGTTATGGTTAGGGCGCGGGTTAGGTGAGTGTGCGATAGTGACGGACATTAGGGTTATGGTTTGGGTTAAGGTTAGTGTATAGATAGTTGTGCATGTAAGGTTTAGTGTAGGTTTGTAAGGTTTTTGGTGTGCTTGTGTTGTGTGTGTGTTTTTTGGAAAAGGTATTTGTTTTGTTTTGTTGATTGTCGGGATTGTGGTTTGTCGGGCATGTGAAGTTTTGTGCTTTTAAACTGTCGGTCATCTCAGTTGTCGATCTTCCTGTCTCAGTGTTCTTGTCGCTGGTGTTTTGGCATGTCGGTGTTTTCAAGTAGACCCATATATATAAGTCCTTGTTAGATGATCAAAGCACAGAACTTCGAATCTCATATGGCTGAAACCATATGATCAAAGTTCCGTAACCTCGAACATCTAAACGGAGATCTCTGTACAGTGCGGAACAGGAATATTCCTTTTTCTTTGCTGTAGTGCGATCTTGAAGTTGGTATATTTTAGTAGCGGTGGGTGTGGGGGGCGCAGGGGGGCTTGCCCCCCTGCATACATGTAATGTTAGTGCTTTATGTTCTTTTTTTCTTTTTTTTGAATAATCAGTGTTACAGAACTTTGATCATATGGTTTCAGCCATATGAGTTTTGAGGTTCTGTGCTTCGATTATTCAACATAGCCCCATATATATATATATATATATATATATATATATATATATATATATATGGTTTACCTGTAAAATGTCGTCGGTCATCTGTGCAATGCAACATGTGCGAAAGTAACTTTTCAAAGTTATGTTTTAGCAAACAAAATGTTGAATTCACAACAGCGAATACACAGTAGCGTTTGCTGTTGTGAATTTGGCCATTGGAGTGTCAATTGCACTATAGTGGGGATCAGGAAATGTACCCTTTCCCTCACTGTAATGTGATCTCGGAGTTTGTATATATAAGTAGCAGGGTGTGGGTGGTGGAGGCGCAGCCCCCCAAATGTGGCATGCAGGGCGGCTTGCCCCACTGCAAAATGTTTGCAAGCGAACTCTGGAAGTGCCGATAATTTCAGTGAAAGTCGACATTCCTGAGTGTTGACTTTGTTAAAGTGACCGGTTCACACATGTGAGTGTGCACAAAGTGTTGTTTTTGGCATTTTGCTTTAGGAAAGTGAATACTCGAACATATCTTTTTCAACAATAGCTCAGCAGATCCTGTTGGACATCCTGCACACTACTACAGCACCAAAAATGAGAAGAAGAGACTTTCTTCTGATTCTAAGTATCTTTTTAGCTTTTTCCTGCTTAATTTCTCAAAAAAACAAAACAAAAAAAACAAAAAACTATCTTTTTTGCTTGTTTCCCACCTGTTCCTATACTAGAGTAGTCCAAATACCAGATTTGCTGGTTTTAGGACTTCCGTTTGTGTTTCTGAGTTGTCCAGACCTTGTTGTGGTAGTTGGCAGTCTTTCTGCTTATCAGTGAGAGTGGTAAGCACTGAGCAGCCTATCTGTCACAAGAGGAGTGCTTTCCAGCTCTGAAATTGAACCTTATTGGCCGTTTTGGGCTGATTTCTATCCCGTTCAACGTTCTGAGTTAAAAACCCATGTTTGCACAGGTTTGCACTTGTTTTAGCTCAGCAGATCTTGTTTGGGTGTCCTGCAGACTACTACAACACCAGAAACTTGAAGGAGAGACTTTTTCTGATTCTATGTAACTTTTTGGCTTTCTCTTGACTGTTTTTGCTTATCGCACTTTAAAAGCCGTTTATACTGTGGTTCTGTTGATATTTCTGCTGCATTTTACTGTTAAATCATTTTACTGTGTGTGCACTTTGGTTTTCAGCTTAAAGTTAATAATTTAAACTGCATTTACTACTGTAGGTATCACACTCAAGTGCAACAACCTTTTTTGTGCATAATTACTGTTGAATTGCTTTTTACTGCTTAATTTCTCAAAACAAAATCTGTTTTGCTTGTTTACCACCTATTCCTATACTAGAGTAGTCCAAATACCAGATTTGCTGGTTTTAGGACTTTAGTTTGTGTTTCTGAATTGTCCAGCCCTTGTTGTGGTAGTGGGAAGTCTTTCTGTGTATCAATGAGAGTGGTAAGCATTGAGCAGCCTAAATGTCACAAGAGGAGTGGTTTCCAGCTCTGAAATTGAACCTTATTGGCCCTTTTGGGCTGATTTCTATCCCTTTCAACTTTCTGAGGTACAAACCCCTGTTTGCATGGGTTTGCACTTGTTATAGCTCAGCAGATCTTGTTTGGGTGTCCTGCAGACTACTACAATACCAGAAACAAGAAGGAGAGACTTTTTCTGATTCTAAGTATCGTTTTGGCTTTTTCTCGACTGTTTTTGCTGATTGCACTTTAAACGCCATTTATACTGTGGTTCTGTTGATATTTCTGCTGCATTTTACTGTTAAATGATTTTACTGTGTGTGCACTTTGGTTTTCAGATTAAAGTTAATAATTTAAACTGCATTTACTACTGTAGGTAACACACTCAGGTGCAACCACCTTTTCTGTGCATAATTACTGTTAAATTGTTTTTTCCTGATTAATTTCTCAAAAAAAAACTGTTTTGCTTGTTTCCCACCTATTCCTATACTTGAATAGTCTGAATTCCATATTTGCTGGTTTTAGGACTTTAGTTTGTGTTTCTGAGTTGCCCAGACCTTGCTGTGGCAGTGGGAAGTCTTTCTGCTTATCAGTGAGAGTGGTAAGCATTGAGCAGCCTATATGTCACAAGAGCAGTGGTTTCCAGCTCTGAAATTGAACCTTATTGGCCGTTTTGGACTAATTTCTATCCCTTTTAACTTTCTGAGTTAGAAACCCATGTTTTCACGGGTTTGCACTTGTTTCATCTCAGGAGATATTGTCTGGGCATCCTGCAGACTACTACAACACCAGAAATGAGAAGGAGAGACTTTTTGCTGATTCTAAGTATCTTTTTTGATTTTTATTGACTGTTTTTTCTCAACGCAGTGCCACTTAGCTAGGGTTAAACTATTCCCGGCGCCATAAAGTCTGCTCTTCAGTTTTTCCCTTAGAACTAGCCAGTTTCTTAGTTCTAGCACTTGAATTTGCTTCCTCGTGCTCAGCACTTGTTCAGAACTTGTTGTAAGCACTAAGAAAGCTACAAATTACTACAGCACTCCACCTTCCTCATTAACTAGAGGAAAACAGTTTTAGTACTTACTTTCCTCACTTGCCTAGAGGAAAAACAGCTCCTGTACTTACTTTCCTCATTTGTCTAGAGGAAAATAGTTTTTTATACAGGCATGTCCAAGGATCAGCTCCCGGTGCTCTCTCCTGTCTACCTGATGAATCTGGACATCTTGGGGCAATGTAGCAATTGCTTCATGTACATAGACAACCTTCTCCTTCTACCACCCAACACTACAACCTGTGAGAGATGTACTTATCTAGCCAAACTGGAGGCAAAGCTCTCTCCAACCAAAACTGAACTTGATAGTCAAGAGAGACAAAGGTAAACACTCACACCACACCACACCACACTCATCACATAGCCCCACTAAACCTACACCACCAAAATCCACACATAGAAACAGAAAAACATTCACAAAGGCTCTCAATAATAATCTGCTCAAGCAACAGAGACCTCCAAAGCATAAACACAACCAACCTCCACTCACCAACACAACCCAAATGACACATAGCCCACAGACTCAGTGTGCCACTCAACCACAGCCCATAAGGCAAAACATGGTACCCAACACACTAGTCATAGGTGACTCTACAGTCAGGCACACTGATGTCCCACTCTCCAGGCTAAACAAGGAGAAGGTTACTGTCAGCTGCCTATCAGGTGCCAGGATCCGCCACATAACCCACGCACTCAGGTCACTCCACAACAAGTACAAATATGACTCTGTCATTGTCCATGTTGGTGTGAACGACCTGAGATGTACCTCCCTGGACTACATGAAAAGAGAAATGGAAGAGCTCTCTGATCTTGTAGCCCAGGCAGGTATGACCCTAACCCTGAGTAGCATCCTGCCATCGCCCAGAATGATACTGCAGTACAAACACAAAATGATTGACTTCAACAATTGGCTAAGTTTCTGGTGTCATTCTAAGGGGATCCAGTATCTGTCTGCTAAGGACGTCATGGTCAACATACCACAATGCTTTGCCAGAGATGGCCTGCACTTGTCGCCCCTGGGATTCCGAATACTGGCTAAGGCTCTTGCCGCCCCTATAGTGCCTTTTTTAGGCAAGGTTCAAATGACAAATTCACCACCGTAACAGGTGCAGGCAAGCAAAAACTGAGGGTAATGCTACTCAGTTCTAGAAGTCTAAACCTCAAAATGCACTCATTCAAGGCACTCCTTAAAATGGAGAATATTGATATCAGTGCAGTGACTGAGACCTGGTTCAGAGTTCCAGAGAACACCCTTGCATTACCAGACTATAACTCATACCACACTTTTCGGCCATCTAACCTGGACTGACACACTAATGGTGGAGGTGTGTCCATATTCATTAAGGATATCCACACCTCCAGGCTAGTTGCTCAGCATAATCCATCCGAGATTATCCAAGTGCAACAAACTCTGGGCAAAACTGCAATCCAAATTGTAGCTTGATAAAGGTCCCCCACCATGCCGCAGGATTCCCACTCATCTTTCCTTGATATACTGGAAAATATTAGGGTTCAACCAAACACCCTAATAATGGGCAATTTCAACTACCCTACCATAAACTGTGAAAACTACTTGTATCAACTCCTTCACTTAATGCTTTCTAGAATTCATAAATTCCAATGCCCTGGATCAATTTATCATCACCCCCACCAGGAGCAAAAATATCCTAGATCTAGTCATTACCAACATATGTGACCAGTGTTCCACACCTGAAGTCAACTCCTCGTTGGTCAGATCTGACCATAAGCTAATCACCCAAGATATCCAAATCCTGCCTTCACCCCCCATTAAGGAAGCCACTGTAAAAAATTTCTCCAAAGTCATCTTCATGCTTCTTAAGACAGAAGTGGTGAACTTAATGAAACCCATGCAGAAGGACAATACAATTACGACTGCTGAATCCTACACAAATGTACTCTGTAAGCACTTACACGAGTGCATGGATCATGCTATTCCAAACAGAACCAAGACACTATCCTCCAAAAAAGGAAGCCAATCTGGTGGTCCCCTGCCATAAACAAACTCTACAACAGAAGGAAGAAACTGTTGCAAAAGAGAGTAAAATTCCATGAATAGAGGAACTCCCTGGTCAGCCTCAGTAAGAAGCTGAGATCTCTCATAAAATCCTCCAAAGCTAGCTGCAAAAACAAAATCACCACTGATTCTAAGGACAACCACAAAGCATTCTATAGCTATGGCAAGAATCTCAATGGCAACACCCAGATCTGCTTTAAGTTACAGCACAATGGCATGAAAATTACATAACCAACTGATATTGCCAATATCCTAGCAGATAGGTTCAGTGCTAACTTTACCCCCCTCTCACCCCGTAAAGGGCTCATATCTATACCGCAAGAATGCAGAGTCCCTGTAATCACAACTATGCAGGTAAAAACTGCACTCTCTAAAGCCAGGAACACATCATCCATGGGGACCAGACAACATCCCAGGCTGCATTTTATATGAACTTCAAAACAAACTGGCTCCCCATCTAAGCACCATGTTCAATCATAACCTCACATCAGGCTTTGTACCCACTGAATGGTACATAGCAACAGTTATCCCACTCCACAAAGTGGGAGCCACCACGGACCCCGGGAACTATCGCCCTATTAACCTGATGAGCCTGGTCTGTAAGGCCATGGAACGTATCATCATGGAACTTATAAACAAAGACATCAATAACCTCCAAACTCTGACCCCACCCAGTCTGGGTCTGTGAAAGGCAGATCATGCCTCCTGAACCTGATCGACTTCTTTGAGGCAGTCACTAAAGCCGTAGATGAGGGTAAGGTGATTCACACAGCCTATCTTGACCTCACCAAGGCTTTCAACACCATCCCCCATTTGGAATTATAGATAAACTCACAAAATTAGGTATAAATCCCTACGTCATAAGATGGGTTGCCAACTGACTCACTGACAGAACCCACACTGTAAAGGTTGCAGACTCCAAATCTGACTTCAAACCAGTGACAAGTGGAGTACCACAGGGTTCAGTTCTGGGTCCTCTCCTATCTGGTATCTACTTCTCTGAAGTACAGACTAACACAGAAGGTCTCTGGATAATGACCTTCATAGATGACTGAAAACTAGGAGCCATAGTCGAGTCCCCAAACAATGTGGACATCCTACAGAAGGGCCTCACTGAGACAGCTGCCTGGTGTCAGAGCCATGGCCTCAAGCTCAATGCCAAAAAGTGCATTGTCATCCCCTTCGGTAAAAACTCTGTACCCATGAACTACCATATAGGCGGCAGTCTATTTAATGCCAAATGTGTGATAAGAGACCTTGGGACCCAGGTGGACAGTAGTCTCTCCTTTGATAATCACATCACCACAGTAGTCAAGAAATCCTTCTATGTGGCACACCTCATCACAAAAGGGTTCTCTTCCAGGAAAAAAGAGGTCATTGTTCCCCTCTGCTCATTACTCATTAGACCTATTCTAGAGTACAATGCCACTTTTGGAATGTACCTCACATGACATCTGCAACAGCTGGAAAGGTCACAGAAATACCTCACCAAGAGGATTACCGGCCTCAAACAGATGTCCCACGCTGACAGTCTCAAAAAACTCCAGCTTTACTCCATAGCATATCGCCTACTCTGAGGTGATCTCTGCCTAATATACAAAGCTATTTCCATCCCAGAGCTGTTAGACATGCTATACCTAAAGAAATCCCAATCCCTCCAAGTTACATGCTCTAGGGACGTAAACCTTGTCACCACAATAAAGAAAACATCCTAGAGGGATAGATTCCTGTCCCAGATACTTCCCATACTCTGGAACAAACTAGTCATCTATATCAAGCAGAGTTCCTCACTAGCACTCTTCAAGAAAAATCTTGATGAGTGGATGGGAAATAGGAAATTCATCCCAGGGATCACTTCTGTGGCTCTGCTCGATAGGGGCACAGGAAAATAACTTTCTTGGGTGGCGAAAGCCAGGAAACCTTGTTGGCTACCCCTACTTAGGCCCTTGGGCCAATAGCCTAGTACATACCTATGAACCTATGAACATTTTAAAGGTAAACCTATATATATATGTATCTATATATATATATATATATATATATATATATATATATATATATATATATATATTTATATATATACTAGTACCCTTCAGAAGCTCGAAATACTGAAATCTCGAATTTCAGTATCTCAAGCCCAAGAAGTCGAATCCACAGAACAGCAAAAGTTTAGAAGCACGAAATTCAAATCCTCGATTACCAGAGGTTTTGAATTTCGTGCTTCTAAACTTCCGCTGTGGTCCTGTATTCAGGTAAGTGTGTGTATGTGTTCAGGGGTTTGGGTAGGGGCTGTGGTGTGTGTCAGTGTGTTTTGTTGCTGTGATGTGTGTGCGAGGAGAATGTAGCATATGTGGTGGTGTTTTGTGTGTGTTTGTATGTAGTGCGACCTCGGAGTGAGAATATTTAAGTATGGTGGGTGTGGGGGGCACAGCCCCCCACATGGGGGGTGCAGGGGGCTTGCATGTAGTACAGAGATTGTGTGTGTTTGTGTGGAGGATGGTATGTGTGTGTAGTAGTACTGCGAAATTCAAAACCTCTGGTATTCGAGGTTTTGAATTTTGCGGTTTTCACTTTTCATTGTTATGTGGATTCGACTTCTTGAGCTCGAGATAATGAAATGTGAGATTTCAGTATCTCGAGCTTTTGAAGTGAATCCCTATATACACACACACACACACACATATATATATATATATATATATATATATATATATATATATATATATATATATATATATATATATATACTGTATATGTATGTATGTATAAATATGGGTCCACTATGTAATCTCGAAATACTGAAATCCCGAAATTCAGTATTTCGAAATTATATAGCCGAAAACCCAAGCACAACTCACAATTCCGAAAACACACAACCACGAAATTCAAAATGTGGAAACTATGCTACACATACAGTACGCACATAAACAAACACAAAACTCCCCCCCCCCACAATCAAATAAATGCATCTGCACTATAGATAAGCAGGAGGGCAAGCCCCCCCTACATCCCTCCCACATATATATTCTAAGTCCGAGATCGCACAAACAGAAACACAAACGAAACTCACACACACACATCTTACAGCCCCTCACATGGATTTTTCTTATTTATTTCTTTTTCTTGTCATTTGTAAGGTAAATGTTACAGTAGACCTAAATTCTGAATGAAGTCGACTTTAGTTATTAAGACCCTGTATTGTCTATCTTTTTTTTACCCTTTTTGATTAATTTGAATTACTTTATTGCTCAGGTTGTTCATCTCTAAGCTTTAGATTTATTTGGTATATAGGGACTAATATCAAAAACCTCTGAAAAATCCATGTAAGCCACCTTCTTTGAGTTTTCTACGTCTGAAAGTTTCATAATATCCTCAAATCAGACATTAGCTTTATTTCTCTTGATCTGGAACAGCAGGCACTCAGCTGTGTGTTTAGCCCTATTGCTTTTCAACATATATCGTTTTTGCTATTACTGTATTTTCCATAAATTAGATTAATTAGTATTTGGCCTTTACATTTCCTCTTTCATGCCTTTCTGTCACTGACGTTCATAAGACAAAGTTTGGGTAATATTGTTATATTTTTGCTGTACCTCCAGTGTGTACAGTGTAGGTAACATGTCACCTTCATCAGTAAGTTTGTTCCCATTATCATCAGCAATCCTTTCTAAGCTTTTCAAGAAGACAGCATTACACCACAGACTGATGTTCTTCATATTGATCACTGCTGGAGTAGCCTTAGCTATATGAGTTATATCGTCCCAAGGATATAACAGCTGGCTGGCTTCCAAAGCTTCAGGACAGCTTCCACTCACCCAAACTGTCAAGCAACCTGACCTGACTTGACTAAATGACAAGTTTGGGTGCAAAGCCCTTCAGAGCTTTACTGACGACGAACATCCTCTGAGGCTTTTAAGGATCAACAGTCAGCTTATACTTTTCTTAGCTAGGCAGATAAGTTCCCGTTAGGGAAAAAAAAATTTCCAAATTCTTATTTTTACTGATGTTTATTACTTTCCTCTTCAGGGCGGTTATTTTAAAGCTAGAAATGTTGAGTTATAATGGATTTTCTCGAGACTGTAATATACTTTTAAATGGAGCACTCATTGTTTCTGTCAGTTTAAAATTAGTGTTATCTAACTGAAAAACTAATTTTTATGGTGAAATTGAGTTTATTTTAACGTGTGGGGCTGCCATAGTGTTTAAAATTGCTTTTCATTGTTTTTTTTTTCTGTCAAAAAAAATTAACGGTTGAGGACTGGTAGCTTGTTTACCCCAGGACATAGGCACCATTTTTGACTTACTCATGGAATTGATTGTCAGTCCCATGGTCGGTCCTTCCAGCCACAAAAAGAAATAAGTAAGTAGACAGCCTTTGCCACCACAGCAGGCTATCAATTTGCCTCAGTTGCAGATAGGTGACATGCTGTGGCCATTTGTTTTACCTCCAACCACTTATCTTTTACCCCAAATTCCTCTGGTGAAGCACCTACAGGTACTATGTACATGGGGGGGGGGGGGTTAGACACATCTTCTGTGGCTGTTGGAGTCCCTTCAGTCAGCAAAGGGAAAGTACTCTTGTTTGTCCTGGGACCGGTAACAGGTAAGCTTTCCTTGCTGTAGCAGAATGATGTGCCCATCCCTGGGGAAGCAGTGGCTACCATTAGTAACACAGATGGCTCCATTTTCCTGTCAAAATGAAACATAAAACCTAGCATTTATCTACTCCTCCTCAAATTTCTTTGGATAAAAGTAATTTACTGGGACTGGTTTAGGGTTTGTTTCAGACTACTGATCCTTCTCATAGAGTAGCTTTTGGTAAAACAAATAGGGATACCTCCTTTAATGAAGAGATTCAAGATTCTGAATCTAAACAGGAAGATGCAGGGACAAACTAAGGGTTTTGTACTCAAATTTCTGATTCAGACTCAGTGGAGAACTCCTTTTCTGATTCTCACTGTGGGGTTTCTCTTTCTTTGAGACTATTGCTAGAATGTCCCATGTTTCAGTGGAAGAATACTGGGGATTCTCAGTCCCTCAGAAAATACTTTGAGTTGTTACAGAAGGATTTTCCAGAAGCTACATGCATTCATCCTGTTCTGTCTGATTTAGAGGATGTGTGTCTTATTGCCTACGATTTTCCTCATAGTCAGCCAACTGTTCCTAAAAAGGCAGATAGGATTATAGAGTCCCAAGTCTTTTAAATTTTTATACACTATTCTCAAATCTGGCCCAGCAGTAATAGCCTTAGTTGACTCCTCTGCTGCTAAAAAGTTAGTTAATTCCAATCCTATTCCTTAGTTAGGTCTGTTGGGCGAAAGCTGGATGTAAAATCAATAAACCTGCCAAACATGAACTAAGAATTATTAAAACAACAGCAAGCAAGATGTATATATATAAACAACAAAGACTATCAGTGAGTCCCAGCTCTACCTTCCAATAAAATTTATTTCGTTGAACAGTTCCTTCTCTAGCGCCTGGGCCAACAGCCTTTACAGAGTAAAACAGTAAAACTCATAAAACACTTGCAATATATACAAAAAACAAGTAATCAATCAATTACATAATTAAACTATCAAATCACATAGCTTAAATATATTTAAAGTCACAGTCTTAAACAAGACATTGCCAGTTACATTCTCTGTTCATTCCATGTGGATGCAAAGTCCCAAATTTCATAATCAAAATGCATTCCTTTTGTCTTAACATATTTTTTTGCCTATCAACATCATTATAATATAATGGAACATGTTCCAGAACAGACACTTTTATATTCTCAATATTTCCATGGTGTACTGAGTTAAAATGCTCAGCAATAGGACTAGTAATTTTATTATTTTTAACATCTCTAATATGTTCTTTTATCCTATCTGCTAGCATTCTTATGTTTCTCCAATATAGTATTTGTTACAATCACAGAATATGACATACACAACACCTTTGCTCATACATGTATATTTGCCTTTTGTATCAAAAATTTTGCCATTTATTTTATTCACTTCATTTACAACATGTTTACATATAGCACATTTTCCACAAGGGAATGTTCCCAAATTCTTCAGAACATTTAATTCATTAGTACAAGGCTTTTTATAAATGCTGTGTATCAGAAAGTCCTGTATATTTTTCCCTTTCTATATGATGTCATTAATTTTATATTTTTCAGTGATGTTATATCTTTTTTAATAAAATTCCAATATTCCATAATGATTTTATTACCAATCATAGAGAAGTTAGTGTACTTTGTAACAAAAACATTCTCTCCTGTTCAGTCCCATATTTATTGCTACTTTCATAGTTATTTTGTCTAATAGTGCCCTTACTCTGTTTAAAGGCTCTATGCAAGCTATTTTCTACATCATCTGGGTTATACCTCTAGTTTTGAATATCTCGCCACTTTATAGGCCTCCCTAAAAGCCATATCAATATCAGAATTGAGTCTTTTTATTCTCAAAAATTCCCCATAGGGGATGGCTGACAACGTATGGGGGGGGATGGCAACTATCTCCCCACATTTTCCAGCTTATTTCATCAAATTTTCTATGAATACTAGTATATATGGGAAAGCCATTATTGCCCCTAAGCGAAATATCCAAGAAATTAACCTGGTTTCCTTTGTATGTCACTAAATTTTATACCAAATCTGTTATTATTTAATTCATCAATGAAGTTATCTGATGTATCCCAATCCCCATGACAAATGAAAATTAGGTCATCAATAAATCTAAAATACCTTAGAACATTATTTTGAAAGAAAGGCAACCTATACAGGTGTTCATTTTCAAATAGCCCCATAAACAGGTTAGCATAGGCTGGTGCAAACGCTGCCCCCATAGCAGTACCTGTAACTTGTCTATAAACAGTGCCATTAAATTCAAAAAAATTATTTTTCAAGCAGAATTCTACCAGTTCCAGGACATAATATGTTTTAGGACTATCATTCAAAAAGAATTTTATAGCTTCCAAGCCCAAAATATGGGAAATATTGGTGTAGAGACTCTCTACATCCACCGTAATAAAGTACATATTTTCACCCCAATATACATCTTTTATTTTCCTTAGAAAATCATATGAATCTTGTATATAAGAAGGTAACAACAGAACTTTCTTTATCAATATTTCATGTAACATGGTGCAAAGATTATAAGTAAAATATCCAAAAGCTGACATAATAGTCACCAGGTGGTCGGTTCAGATCTTTATGAATTTTAGGTAGGCAAAAGAATTTTGCAATTTTTCTGTTCTTTACATTTATTTTTCTATTTATATCCATTTGACTTAGATAGTGTAATCTCACACCTTTCTGTAATAATTTTTCAAAATCTTTTTCTGCTTGACATAGCTGATTAATGTTAGTTTTACAATATACATTGTTGTTATCTAGATGTTGCATACACATACTATAATAATCATGAGAGTTTAATATAACTAATTTTCCCTTTGTCTGCTTGTTTAAAGACTATATTGCAGTTTTTACTCAGTTGTTGCAGCTTTTCCCATTCCAATTTTGTTAGATTATAAGTATGCTTTTTATTCATAAAGCTCTCTATTTCCTTTTCTAACATTATATTCAGTAGAGATTCAAAACGTACTATATTAGAATTTTTACATGGAGGTAAAAAATAGTTATTATCTTTAAGCATATGTGTATTTAATAAGTCATAAGCATTATTTTCATCTTCACTACCCGATGCACATGAATAAAAACTTTCTTCACTTTCTGTTTCACTATCTAATGAAAGTAAAACATCACAGTTAGTATCTAACTCAGTTGCTTTATTTAATCTAAAGAAGTGTTCCTTTAAATGCATTTTTCGGCATAGTTGGAACAATTCAGTTTTAACCTCATACTTTTTGGGTAAGCATGTGGGGACAAATTTTAAACCCTTCTCTAAAACAGACATTTCTATCTTGTCTAGTTTATAACTGGACAAGTTAACAACATAATTACTATGTAAGTTATGTCCATCTACCTTTCTTATGTTGTCCATCGCCGAGTCTCTGGCGCTCTGGATTGTTCCAGCCCTTTTCCTGGTATTGGTATAATGTCCATTCGATTCTGAGTAGGTTTTATGAAATGCTTCTGGGTTTGCTGCAACTGGCAGTCTAGGAAAAGTTTCTCTGTCATCTTCTTCCCATGAAGACGCTCCACTTTCACCAGACAGGAAGTTCTTACTGGCATATTTTTCTGAAGCAGGATTTCCTTTTGAAAAGAGACACTCTTTCTCCTGTTTCTTTGATAGCTAGGAAATACAAACGCCTCTTGTGGTCATAGTCTCTAATGTCTCTAGTTAGTTTAGATTTTTTTCTTTCTACCAGATCTTTTCATAACTATTTAATTTGGTGTTAATGCCTGAGAGGAAATTCTCTAATGTAGAATTTGATGTAATATTTACCAGTTGTTCACAAACTTGTTTGGTTTCAACTACAAGTTTGTCTTTTTCATATTGTCTCTTTCAATTAAAATTGACACCCATTCTAAACTACACCGATGTGCAGCTGCTATCCATCGCTCATGAAATTTAACTTCTACTTCATTAGTAAGGTCAAATGGTGTTGATGGATTCTTAATAGACCTTAACCCTCTAGGTGTTATATCCAGTTCAATATATCTTTCAAGACTGCCAATATTGTAGAAAGTAGATGTTTCTTTAAAAATCAATCTTTCAAGTTTAGAACACAAATCCTGTACATCTGGATTATCTGAAATAATGTTCTTTTTGCCTACCATAGCAAAAGGATTGGTAGTAGTTCTCTTCCTGGAATTTTCCCATTTCTTTATAATACCAAAGCCTGAGTCTCCTGTGGCTTCTGGTACTACATTCTTTATCATTGTTGTACCAGTGTCATTAGGCAAATTACTGGAACGGTTGCTATTTTCTCCATTCCGATTAAACATCTCCATGTATGAGTTTTACTGTTTTACTCTGTAAAGGCTGTTGGCCGAGGCGCTAGAGAAGGAACTGTTCAACGAAATAAATTTTATTGGAAGGTAGAGCTGGGACTCACTGATAGTCTTTGTTGTTTATATATGAACTAAGAATTGTTCCACTCAATGTAGATTCACTGACAGGATGGAGCCTGGATGTGGTTGACATTATAGTACAGAGAAAGCTTAACATCCTATGTATCCAAGAAACAAGATGGAAGGGCAGTGCAGCAAAGCCACTTGGCATTTATTACTGTATGGTACAGAAACCCAGGCAGTAAAGCAGAGCAGTTGATGAAGCTAAAGTTGGTGGAAATTAAGTGCCTGACATGGGTGGTAGTATGCACACTGGGGCAGACAAAGAACTGAGGACATAACAGCAGCAGCCAGAGTAACTCCAATTGCAGAAAAGAACAAGGAGAACAGATTACAGTGCAGGACGCAAGTGCAGAAAAGCAGGAGACAATCTGGTGAAGAAGATTTAGGACAGACAGGACGAAGGCAACAGGAAATCAGGGCATCCTGCAAAGAGGTGGATGGATTGTGTGAGAGAAGTTCTGTGACAGTCAGGCATGAGTGTCGAAGAAGGCAGGAGTGTGGCACTGAATCAAAAGAGATGGTGACAGTTAACATGATACCCTGACACCATGTAGCAAATTGGAAAAAAGTGGGTTGATGATGATGAGCTTTTTAAGATGAAGTGGGAAGGGGGTTCCAAAAAGAAGTGTCAAACCTCCCAAAACCAAGGACACTCCAACATGTCTGAATGACTATTCAGGAGACCTTGTGACCCCCTTCCACCCTGGATCCTCTTCTCTTCCAGAAAGTCTGAATCTACTTTTTACTCTTTGGCAACAGATTGTTTCAGTCAAATGGGTTCTGAAAATCATTCATCAAGATTACAGATGGCAGTAGGAGGAAATTCATCCTTTCCAGGGAGTCATTCCTCATCCTGCAGATCAGACTGTTTGCTTCCACCTGTTCTTCATCACATTCTATCCTAAGGAGTGAGAGAACCAGTACCTCCTTCCCAGAAGGGGAAGCTATTTATTCAAGAATGTTCGTAGTCCCAAAGAAAGAAATGCTTGGAGACTAGTTCTGGGTCTTTCTTTCCTAAATCTGTTTGTGATAGTACCCTAATTCAAAATGAAGTCACTTCAAAACCTGTTGCCTCTTCTTCCTCTTTCAAATTTCCTGGTAACACTTAACTTAAAAGATGCTTATCATCACATTCCTATTCATCAAGACTTCAGGCCTTTCTTAAGGCTTTGTGTGACTGATTCACATTATCAGTTCTCTGCCTTACCCTTTGGACTATCCACTGCACCAAGATTGTTCACACATTATCTAGCCCCAGTTATAGCTCATTGCAGGCTACAGGGTATCCACATTTTTCTGTATTTAGACAATTTTCTTACCTTTGCAGAGTCTTTTACAGAATGTCAGGAATCTCTCTCTTGGGTGAGAGATCTCTTGCACAAGCTAGGATTCCAAGAGAACATTCAAAAGTATTTCTTGACCCCTTCACACAGGATTGTGTTCCTGAAATGACAGCTAGACAGCTCAGTTCAAAGAGCTTTTCTTCCACAGAAAAAATAGATCTTTATTTAGATCTGTTTCTAAGGTTTTCCAGTCAGACTTTAGTCACTGCGAGGGAATACCTCAGGATTTTGGGTCTCGTGGTATCTATGCTTCTCATGATACCCTTGGCAAGAATCCACATAAGAAAGATACAGTGGTATCTGAAATCCCTTTAGTCCCAGCATCAACACCCTTCATCTTTTCTACTGGGGTTTGTCAGAACAGAAATCGCTTGGTGTAGATAACAGATATCCTTAAATCATGGTTTCCCCACTATCCCTCCCTGCTCCAAAGCAGTCAGTCACCACAGATGCTTCAGATTTTGTTTGGGGAGCAGTTTCAGGAGAGCTAAAAACACAGTGGGTGTGAGACACTAAGGTCAGACACAAGCACATAAATATCAAGTAGCTGCATGCCCTGAACAAGATACTCAATTCTCTGAACCATCTTTGGTCCCCGGGACTACTTCAAGTGGTTAAAGACAATACCACAGTGATGTGGTACATCAACAAGCAAGGGAGAACCAGGTCATTCCCCATTTGCAGACTAGCCATGCTAGCATGGGATACAGCTTCACATCACAGTCTCACTCTACAGGCATCCTACATTCCATCAGAACAAAATTGTGTTGAGAAAAACAGATCAGGACCAGGACAGACCCTCACGAATGGAAATTAGATCCAGGCCTCTTTCAAGATTTGATCCATCTGTGGGAAGTTCCACAAGTAGACCTCTTTGCCTCCTCTCTGAAAAATCAACTGACAAACTTCTGTTCCAGGACTCCATGTAAGAAGGCCTAAAAGATAGATGACTTTTCTTTTCTTTGGACAGGAATGTTCCTGTATGCCTTTCTACCCTTTCCACTAATATCTAGGGTATTTCTGAAGATTCAGAAGGAATCCCCAAGATCATTGTGGTGACTCCCTTCTGGCCCAGGCAACCATTGTTTTCCCTTGTTTTGGAAATGTCCATGGGCAATTACCACAAGCTTCCTCACAGAATGGATCTACTCACACAAGGACAGAGGTGCTTGGTATACCCCAACATCAACCATCTTCAATTGACTGCATGGATGATATGGCCTTAATTCCTTTTAGGCACCTGTTTTCTGAGGACGTGCAGCAGGTACTGATGGAGGGAAGAGAACCTGCTACTAGAAAATCATAAATTAGCAAATGGAAAAGGTTTTCCAATTGGTGCCAATAACATAGCCAATACCCATTCAGGGCTAGTTGTTCTCTAGTTTTACAATATTTGTATGAGTTACTATCCTATTGCCTTTCTTATTCCTCTATTAGAGTTCATTTATCGGCCATTTTAGCATGTCTGCCCATGGATTCTCCTGTTTCAAGGCAGTCACACATCACAATGTTCTTGAAAGGGGGTTTTCCAAAAGAGTTCTCCAAGTAAACTGCTGGCCCCTCCTTGGGATCTTAATTTTGTGTTAGTGAAACTAACACTTGTTCCATTTGCACAAACTAATCTGGTTTACTTGAGGTTCTTAACATGGAAAACAGTTGTATTGATTGCTCTAACCTCTACAAGAAAGGTACCTCAGTTGCAAGCACTTAGGGTGCGTCAACCTTATCTCATTTTCTACAATGACAGGGTTTCTTTTTGAAATAATCCTTCTTTCATGCCTAAAGTGGTATCTGAGTTTATTTAAGTCAAACTACCCATCTCTCCATTTTCTTTCCTGAACTTAAAAGTGAGGGGGAAAAGATACTCCATACCTTGGATGTCCACAGACAACTCAAGTACTATCTTGACAGAAGTAAATCTTTCAGATCATTGGCTCACTTGTTAATTTCTTGTGAAGGTAAGAAGAGGGGACAACTGGTGTCAAAACAGACTATTTCTAAGTGGTTGTCTAAGGCTATTACCTTTTGTTGCACTAACCATGACAAATCTATTCCGGGCAGGGTCAAGGTCCACTCTACAAAGAACTTGGCTTCTTCTATAGCTTTTTGGAAAGGGTTAATTCTAGAAGTATTCTAGAAGTTGCTACTTGGTCCACTGTACATACTTTTACAAAGCACAATAAGCTGGATTCCTTCTATAGGTCTAGATCATACTCTGCTTGGGCCATTTTCCAGATGCTTCTGGACCCTTCTCCTTTCTCCTCCCAAATATAGTTAGTTGTGGTAATCTACTCATATAGCTAAGGCTACTGCAGCAGTCATCAATATGAAGAGCATAGTACTGTTGTGTAAGCTGAACTTACCATAACAGTAGATGTTCAAATGATCACTGCTGCAGTAGCCACTCCCTCCCTCTATCCCCCTTGTTTGTGTGTGTGTGTGTGTGTGTGTGTGTGTGTGTGTGTGTGTGTGTGTGTGTGTGTGTGTGTGTGTGTGTGTGTGTGTCTTTATTATGCCAGGGTGTGGACATTTATTTTTTTGTAATTCCTAGCCTTTTTTTTTTCAGAGCACAGCCTCCATCTCTCTGCTGGCAGGAAAGCTGTGAAGGGCTTTGCACGCAAACTTGTCTTTTAGTCACCTCAGTTCAATCTCCTTGACAGTTTGGGCATGTGGAAGGAACTCTGAAGCTTTGGAAGCTGGTCAGCTGTTATAGCCTTTACAGGAAATAACCCATATAGCTAAGGCTACTACAGCAGTGATCATTTGAATATTCCCCATTATGGTAAGTTCAGCTTACACAACTGTGCTTTCTAGAGTTTGTTACACATTTTAAATGGTATGCATTTGTAACCTGTTAGCACAAGGAATATGGACAAAGCCTAAGATGGGAGGGGGCTAAAAATAGGGACATATTTTAGATATTGCTCTTATAAACTTATGATAACAGGATTTGTGCTGTCATGTATTTTCTGAAGGAAATTAAGTCTGAAACTCAAATGTATGTTACTATTTAGTTACTTCAATCCTCATTGATTTGCCAGAAAACTACACATTTTATGAAAAATAGACCAAAAATATAAGGCAAAAATCTGGACATTCTATAAAAATCTGGACAACTGAGATACGATCACAGCATGTGATACATTTTAAACTGTCATTTAGACAGCAGCAGTAACCAGTTAAAGGAGCTATCAAGGTGATTATAACAAATCATCTTGTAACTCAATCCACATCTGATGTCTACACCACTATCCTATTATAGAATATTACTGTTAGTAAACCACAAAAAAACTCTCAGTTGGGGTGGGGCATGGACAGACTGCTGACAGGCTAACAGCACAACTTTCCTGCTCTGCTACTTTATTTCTGTTTCTGACAGGAAATTATTATTCATTTTTTTCCCAATGATAAAAGAACCTAAGAAAAGACAGATTAAAGTTCACTTGCCTTTCCCTGCCAGTCTCAAAATATTCCTTCCTGATGAAACTAGACAATTTGAAGGCCTAGATTCTGCTATGTCATCTCTATAAAAACAAACAAACAAACAAAAAAATCTGGAGCAAATTGATGAAATGGACTGGAACAGTAGTACTTTGAAGAGACTGGCTGATAGAAATAATGGAAACCTAATGAGAAGAAAAAATGAGAAGAAAAAGAAAAAGGATAAATGACTTCTGATTCCAGTGTTATATTGTTATTCAGTATTATAATATAAATATTTTCTTCACTTTCTGTGAAAAAAAGTTTACTTACTTCCTTTAATATTGTTTTGCATGAAAGGAAGGAAACACGGATTCACAGCTTTATAAGGTAAATAAATATTAGTTTTATTTTTTTTATCTATGTGCATTATATTTAACTCTTAGATAATGTCTTATATTTTATACTCAACACACATTTTAGTTTAACAAACACTTAGTAGTTCATTTTTCTAGCTGATATGTTATTCTGATATATATATATATATATATATATATATATATATATATATATATATATATATATATAGGTTTCCTTTCTTCATAAACATGTTACATTAATATTAATAGGACAGACAAGAATGAGGTCCTTTTAGTTCATTAAATTGTACTTGATAAGTATGGGTTTAACATTGGGTGCTGGGGGCTATATAATTCCTATTTAATTTGTAAAAGTTTTATTAGAGTTCTTTAAATGAGAAACATGGTGTGTCTGTACTTGTTGGATAATTTTAGTGTTCCTGATATACACATATACTGATGATCTGTGATGTTTGAGTGCAGTGGTACATTTGATGTGTAGGTGATAGATGTTTTGGATGTGCTGTTTGGTGCTGCACATTGCGGCTTTGGTTGGGGATGTGCTTTGATGGATGGTATTTTTTCTTCCAGGTGTTTATTTTCTTTTCATTGGCTTTAGATATATGGAAATGGTGGCAGATTGGTAGAGAGAGTGGTTTGGAGCTTGGTTGTGTTAATTTTTGGCTTAATCACTATGTGGAGTAGTCTAGTGGTGATTCATGGACTTAAATGGAGCTTCAAAATATCAGTTAGAATAACTTAAAATTTAGATATGATTGAGTACTTATTGTTGAAGCTTCTTGTGTCACTTCTTTTTTTTTTCTTGAAGTGGCTTGAGCTTGATTTAATTTCCTGACAGTGTTGCATGGTCCGTTAAGTTTTGTATGCAGAGTGAATGGAACTGTTTAAGGTTTTTTTTTTTCTTCTTCTTTTTTGAGTGAAGGGAGTTGTGCTTCCCTCATTTCTGGGGGAAAGTATGACACCCATGCACTGGAGCAATCAAGGAACCTCAATCCTCACCACTAACATCAGTGAGGGGATCCATATAGGGAAAGGATAATAAATACACATACACAGTAAAGTACCATTTCCCTCATAGAGATCACAGTCAGTCTGGGTCTGGTTTCTCCCTTTCTCTCCAGGTCCCCAATAAGACTCCCCACTGGCACAGCTATAGGGTCCAGATCTCAGCCTAGTGGGCAAGCTAAAACCTCCAGCACCCCCTCTGTCCAAACAGTGCTTCATGTCCCTGCCCAAGTAGCTGACACACACACACACACACACACACACACACTTGGAGATAAGAGTTTATACAACCACACAGACACTCCTGGGGAAGGCTGACACAGGTTCTCCAGCTGTACCCAAACTATACAGTAGAAATCACTGCCACCACCCAGCTAATATGTGTCAGCTACTCAAAGGCCTTTAAAAGGGTGTCCAATTATTACTGTGCAATATTATTATCCAAATGGTAAGTGGAACCTAACAGTCAAGACTTATTTGGAGTGACTGGGTACAGTATCACTATATACATGCAATGTACTCTTAGAGCTTAAATTATCTCTCCACAAAGCAGCCACAGTTGAAAGGTTTAAAGATATTTAATAATAAATAGTAAAAACACAAGACAATACTTCTTATTCCACAGTGCTAGTCAAGAGTTCAGAGATCACATAGAAATACTTAAAATAATACCGTAGAAAAGTTCTCACATCACAGAAAAACAAACTAGCCTAATATTCCTGATTCCTAGCTATATCTAAGAGAAAACACAGTTCTAAATAACTTACATATAGAACAGGCAGAGTGGTGAGTTGAATGTTCTCAAGACAAATGTTGTGAGCTCTTTGATTCTCTCTCTTTAAAATGATAATACAGAGCTGCTTCACATGACATCATTCTTCACACTTCTCTGGTGTTCCCAGGCTAACAGAAACTACATTTGCATTATTTACACCTGGTCAGAAACCAGAGCAATACAGGACATTTATACATGCAAATTCTAGCCATTAACTCTGGCCTCAACAATAGGCAGAATTCCTTCATGCAGACATATCGGAGCTGAATTTAAAGATCAAAGACAGTCATGCAATGCTTGACTTATCTTTCTTACAGCAGAGTGCACTGTTGTTACATTTTTGAAGTTTAACATTTACCAACATTTTTCCCCATTTAAGGGAACAAGCCCATGGCTTATATTAATATTTACAAATGACAGAATTATCTACAGAATTCTATCTGGCTAGGCTGGCAGCCTTCAGCTATCCACACACATCTCCCCCTCTGGGAAACTCAAGCTAGTTTTTCAAGTGACCCTTGAGAAATGTTTGAGAGGGTTATGTGTATCTGAGTACACCTTACCTCATTCCCCATCTTGAGAGCCCATCTGCGTTGGCATTGCTAATCCCACTGCGATGCTGCACTGACATATATGCTTGCAACCCTAGGCTCCATCCAGCAACTTGGCATTTTGCTGGCTGGCTATGTTTAACCATGTCAGGTATGTGAGGGGAGCAGCTATGGTACTATAAATAGGCACAAACTTTCTGTAGTACCCTGCTGTCTCTAAGAATGCCCTCACCTGCTTTTTGGTAACAGGTGCAGGCCATGTCTGAATGGCTTCTACTTTGGCAGGTTCTGGCCTGATCTTACCAATCCCCACTCTATGTCCCAGGAAGGAGACCTCTGCCATACCCACCTGACATTTGCTGGGCTTAATGGTCAGCCTTGCCCTCTTTAGTCTGCCCAGCGCCTCCCTGACAAGTTGAAGGTGTTCCTGCCAGGAATGGCTGTAGATGGCAATATCATCTAGGTAAGCAAGGGCAAACCCTCCTGCTCCTGCTAGGATATGATCTACCAGCCTCTGGAAAGTCGCTGGGGAATTTTTCATCCCAAAGGACATCTTTGTGAACTCATACAAGACAAAAGGAGTCACAAAGGCTGACCTCTCTAGCACTGGGAGTCAAGGGCATCTGCCAGTAACCATTGATAAGATCAATGGTTGTAAGATATTTAGCCCACCCAGCTGCTCTAGGGCCTCATCTGTCCTAGGCATGGGGTAAGCATCTAACTCTGTGTGACTATTTAATTTCCTGTAGACTACACGGAACCTGGTGCTGCCATCCTTCTTTGGCACCAGCACCACTGGGGAGGCCCAGAGACTGCTGGACTCTTGAATTACCCCTAGTTCCAACATCTCCTGTATCTCCTCCCTCAGAGTCTGTTTGATTCTCTCAGACACCCTATAAGGGGCCTGCCTAATAGGCCTTTGGGGTCCTGTATCCACCTGGTGCTGCATCGGGTGGGTGCTCCCTGCTTTCCCAGTGAACATGTCCCCAAACACTGGTAACATTGCTTGGATTTCTCGAACCTGGGTAGGAGATAGCTGCTGGGACATTGTTACCCCTTCCACTGAGGTATCTGTCCAAGTCTCATTGAGGAGATCAGTCACCAGATCTCCCTCAGGCTCCTTCTGCAATCCACTGCAAATGCTCAGCACAAGGGCCTCCCTATCATGCTAAGGTGTTATCATGTTAACATGGTAAACTTGTGCCCCTGCCTCCTGCCTAGCAATTCCAACATGTAGTTAACATCACTTACCTTTCTTACCACCTTGTAGGGTCCCTCCCAAGCTGCTTGCAGCTTGTTGTGTCTGACAGGAATGAGAAACATTACCTGCTGCCCCACAGCATACTCTCTAGCTTGAGCATTCCTGTCATACCACACCTTTTTCTGTTGTTGGGCTTCTGCCAGGTTCTCCTGGGCCAAGCCCATGAGTTCCCTGAGCCTTGTCCTGAGGTTTAGGTAGGACATATGCCACAACAGACAACTTGTGAGGTTTACACTCACCCTCCCATTCATCTCGCATTAAATCTAGAGGTCACCTCACACTATACCCATACAACAACTCAAAGGGTGAAAAACCTGTGGATTCCTGGGGAAACTTTCTGTAAGCAAACAACAGATGGGGCAAATATTTGTCCCACTCCCTCTTGAACTGGTCTGCAAATGTCCATAGCATGGACTTGATTGTAGAGTTTAACCTCACAACAAGACCATTAGTCTGGGGATGGTAGGGGCTGGTCTTCAGGTTCTTCATCCCACAGGACTTCCACAGACAAGCCAGCAGGTCTGACATGAAACTGGCACTTCTGTCAGTCAGCATTTCTTTTGGAACACCTACCCTGTTGAAAATCTCTAACAAAGCATGTGCCACCTTTTCTGCCTCAATGGAGGCATAGCCACTGCCTCAGGGTATTGTGTAGCATAATCCACTACCACTAGGATATACTTTTTCTCTGTGGAACTTGGGGTACTCAGACACCCCACAATATCCATAGCTACCCTCTGAAATGGCTCCTCAATCACAGGCAAAGGCATCAAAGGAGCTCTCACCTTGTCTCCTGCCTTGCCTACCTTTTGGCACTGCTCACAGGTCCTGCAGTACCCTGTCACATCTCCGGAAATTCCAGGCCAATAGAAGTTCTGCATAATACATCTCTTGGTACATTTTATGCCCATATGACCTGTAAAGGGAATATCATGGGCTATGGCTAGAAGCACTACAAGGTAGGCTCTAGGCACTACCAACTGCTGTACTCTCTACCTTCTAGCCCTCCCTCAGGGGTCCACTCTCTATACAGTAACCCTTTGTCCCGGTATACAGATTCCCCCTTTGGTTGTGAATCAGGTGCCTCCCTAGCTACCTGCCTCAAGCCTTGCAATGTAGGGTATGAGAGCTGAGCTTGTCTCAACTTTCTTTTTGTAACACTTCCCAGCTACCCTTCCACAGGAAGTCTGGCAACCTCTGACAGTGGTGCCTCACTGTCAGCCTGGGTACTACTACTCACCTTTACCTTTGCAGTCACTCTGTCCAAGGGACCATCAGTACCCCCAAGCAGCTGTGGCTCACCTTCAGTCTCACTGCTACAGAGTAGCTTCCTCCCTGAAGTAACCACCTCACCAGTCCTGGCTGCAAGTATGCAGTCTTTCTGGTTCTCCCCCAGGCTATCAAACCCACATGCTTGTCTCCTAGCCTGACTGCATGTAACTGCATAAGCTCATGGTACTGCCTCATCCAAATCCTTCCCTATCAGGACATCTGCAGGATGGTAGTTTGGTACTCTGGTTGTCTCAAGACAACCTACTATTGCCATTTTGTCTTTCCTACTTACTGACTGTCTCACCTTTTGTTCCCCACCTTACCTCCATGGACATCTGTATGCCACATGACCCCACTGGTTGCATTCAAAACATTTAACCCTAGGTCCTGGACGTGCACCTGGACTAGTGGCTTCCCCTGCTACTGGCAGATTCTGTTGGGGCAGTCTGTGCTGCCCACCATGGGTTCCTTTAGACCCATGAGCAGTACTGGGGAGTCCCTTTCCTGTGCAGGAATACTCTGCTTGTTAGGTATAGGTCTCCCTTTTTCCCCAGCTCATCTGAAGTAGCACATTGCCTATCAGCTAATCAGATCCTCATGTCCTCAGGCAAAGTGCTAAGGGCTTGTTCCCTCACCAAAAGGTCTACCAGCCCTTCAAAAGTAGTGACCTGATAGCCACTCACCCACCTATGAAAATAAGTGCTCAGTTCAGCAACATATTCACACACACTTTTATCTGCCTTGCGTCTATGCTCACGAACATTTTTCCTATACATTTCAGGTGTTAGCTTAAAGTGGTTTTAACAGCAGTATAATCAAAATATTCACAATCAGCAAGTTTAGACAACACAGTTACAGCTTTACCATGGAGTAAGGGGTCAGGAACCATACCCAGAGCCTTTGGTCAACATCATACTGCTTACATACCCTCTCAAACATATGAATGAAACTATCAAAATTACCCCCCTCTTTAAACTGTGGAAGAAATTTACTGACCTTTTGTGCTTCTGGGGTCCAGTTACTCCCTTCCCCATTACCTCCATGACTCTGGCGAAGAGTCAGCATCTCCCTCTAATGCTGTCTCTGCCTCTCCTTATCCTCACCATTCAGGTGTAGCAGTTTCTCATTATCCTCAGCCTGCAAATGTCACAGTTTCTCATTGTCCTCACTCTCCAGACACCTCAGTCTCTCAGCTGCTTCTATTTCCAAATGCCTGGCCTCCAGCTCAAGTCTCTTTAGCTCCAGGTGGATTTTTAAGTCCTCTGCAGAATGTTTGAGCTGTCCATTCTCCAAGGATATTATATATCCACTGCCAGTCTGATTATCCTTCTGGTTGCTGTTTTCTGATGCAGCTGTAACCAAGGCTGCAATCAGGTCTGCCTTAGTCAGGTTTCCATGCACCAGTCTCCTACCCTGGCACATCTCAGCCAGCTGGCTCCTTTTCAGCTCTTTGTAGTCCTCTGCTGACATGCTGCCTGCTCACCCTGACTAATTAAGCTAAAAAAAGAAATAAAACAATTGTGATCTGAACTTTGAGTATTCACTGCATGGCTGATTTAGAGTACAAAACACCTTCAGTAATCACTGTACACAAGCTACAGGAATTCACTCTACCCACACCACTACAAGCCAAACCAATTAATATGTGGTCTGGATTTCCCACCACTGTCAAACAATTAATATGTGACACCCGTGCACTGGCCCAGCAATCACCTCTTTGAATTGTATGTTTTTTCTGTGTGAGGGTTTGCATGATTTTCTAAGAGGAGAAGTGAGTGATCTGAGGTCCAGACATCAACAACGTAACAAAGAACAGAATGCTGACACGGAAGAATCACTGCTCGTTCAAAAGATGTAAAAATATTTAATATATAAACTTCACAGATAACACATACATGGGTTAAGCGCTTTCAACTGTACAGAACAGTCTTCATCAGAACAACTTCCTAAACAAAATGTAAAGGTTATATACTCCTCCATATTGTTCTTTTTTTTTTTCAAAACAAGTTTATTGTTTTAACATATAAGAGAAATATCATAACAATTTTATACAAATAATTAAAAATAGGTATTATTATAATATTCAACAAAACAACTAAAGTATTTACAAAGACATCCACTACAATCAGATCAATTAATTAAACTAAAATACTGTGCTATTGAAATTAGAATTTTTTTAACAAATTTTGTAAATTATCCCATACAATAAAATGTGATGTTTTTCTAGTTGTTCTCATTCTAATTGTGCTTATTTCCATATGACACATTATATTCATAACATTTTTAAATTCATTGAACGAAGGAGGTGTATCTGAAATCCAATTTCTAGTTATTATTTTCCTAGCCACTGCTAGGATAGACCATAACAAGGGAAGCTTAATCTTTTAACACATTGAGGTACAGGTGTGTTGAATAATATAAGAGACTTAGAAATAATGAAATTATCTGTAAAAGAGCCTGCAAAAATTCATTAATTGACTTCCAGTATTCTTTCAACTTCATACAGTCATAAAACATATGAGCCCAGTCAGCATTAATTTCTACATTACATCTCTTACATAGATTATCTTTATTATTAATTTTATTCATCATCAAAGGTGTATAAAAAGATCTATGTAAAATTTCCATGTATAAAGTCTCCAGACAATGGAAGATGTAGTTCTATAAGCAGATTCCAATATATATTGTTTATCTTGTTGAGTTGGTGGGTCCCCATTAATAGAGGTGAAATAATTCCAGTATGAATCTACATTGTAAAAGTTTCTTGTCTGATAATTTTATGTATATATGAAAGTTTACCTTTATCAGAAACTTTATGCTGTAAATTTATTATCAAGTAATCAATCAGTTTTGGAATAGATTCTTTAACTGTTATAGACATCAGATCTATTCTATCAATGAGATGTTGTCTAAAGATCTGAACCTCTAACCAGCAAGTTTCTCTTAGATCAAATTCTTGTTTTAAGAAATCTAGATTTTTAACTTTATTATCAGATATCAGCTGATACCAGTACTTTAGATTATTATCTATAGCTAAATGAGCTCCTTCAGAAGTAGATGACATAAGCATACCCTGAGTATAAATTATAGGAATACAATAAAATTCCATTCCCTATACTTAGGGTGCATGAATATAAAGTTACGATAACTAATAATAATATTTAATGGGTAACAGACCATATGTTTAGGTGTAATAGGTGAAGTACAAAATTCCTTTAGCAACCACAACATGGAGTTATTTATAATCATATTTTTATGTGTTAAGGAGATTTTCATGAAGTGCATACTAATTAGCTCCCAATAATCTTTCCATTTTGCGACATATGACCGATCTATTAATAAAGTAATAACTTTTATAATAGAAGAGATAATATATAAATTAAAGTCTGGAAAAGAAATACCCCCTTGAGACCAGCTATTAGTATGTTTCTTTAATGCAATCCTAGGTCTATTAGGTGCCCATAAGAAATTTAACATTAGTGTATTCAGTTTCTTGATAGTTATTTTTGTAGGTGAAAGTATTATTGATTGTATTAAGTATAAAATCTTGGGGAATATTATCATTTTAATAATTGTAAGTCTCTCCTCCATAGTAAAAAACATATTATTCCAGGTATTAAAAAGATTTTGTTCTTGATTGCTTAATTACTCCTGTTGCCGCCAAAAATTTTAAAAACATACTACCTACTTGTAAGATGTGTATTAACACTGTTCACTCATTACTATATAAAATTGCACATTAATCTCCTACTAACACTGTGATTTATACCTTATACTTAATTTGTATATATATATGCATTATGTATTTAATATACACATTAATATTACACCAAAAAATATGCATAAAAACGTACAAAACTACAAAAATAAGTCACATATTATTTACTAATGTGTTTTATACTAATATATATCCTATCCAAATCCTAATATATATTCTTCTTACATGTTTACATGACCCTAATAACTTTTTTTAAAAAAGTAGGTACAATGAATACACATTGAACTGTATTATTGATGTTCATATACTGATATATGAAAACATGCAGACATATAAAAAATTAAAACATAATTGTTCAAACTAATATCTACTATGACTAATATACACCACTGTGGCACTATAACTATATGTGTCTTATACGGCATTCGTTAATAGTACATGATAATACAACCATATATGCATCAGTCAGGAAAGGAAGAAAAAACAAGTGAAGAACTAAATACCTTATATTGCAGTTGTTCAAAATGCCCACTACAGATATTCATATAACTAGTGTAAAGAATCATTATAATAAGGATAAGAATGGTTTGATACTGATAAAATCGTTAAGTCCTGGTTTTCTTGTAGAATCTGTCAAAATCTGCCATCTACTCTCACTTGCTGCTAACTCCATTTTCCAATTCCCCCCAAGTGGTGTAATAGGAATCTGATCAATAATGGCAAATGAAAAGCTGTGTTCATTCCCTTGTTCCAAAATATGCCTATATAAAGCATGTTTAGTATTTTTAGTATCACATTGTTGTATCCGGTAAAGATGTTCATAAACCCGTTTCTTCAATTGTCTTTCTGTTTTGCCTATATAATGTGCGTTGCACTGTCTTAACAGAGGTCCAGACATGTTTAGCTCTACTTTTCTTGTGGCTGGCAGTGTGGAAGCAGTGGTTTATTGATGATGGGCGATTTGTGGATTTTGGCTGTGTAAATTTGATTTATTTAGCTGATGTGTTGCTGATGTTGTCTGTCTTCACTGCATCAGCTTCTTAATTGGGTGGAGGTCTGATGGGGGTGTATTATATTTACAGAATTTATGATGCTCAGCACTAAGTAGTCTATAATAGTCCTACAATGCACTCGTACATCTCGGCTGTTCTGAATTTTTCAGTATATCCAGATTTTTGTCCTGTATTTTAGGTCTGTTCCTTATGAAATTTGTGTCATTCTAGACTTATGTGGCAAGTCAGTCAGGATTAGATTAACAGGGTTGCAATGGGCATTTGGGTTTTGGACTTTACATCTGTCAGAAAATGCATAGTAAAACACGATATTTTATTCCAGCAGCAGTCTAAATTTGTAGGGGTGGTATTGGAAGTCTGTGTTTGTTTCTAGGGCTTTGTCCCTTCATTACTTTTGCTTTTGTTGTAAGTAACTGTATGCAGGCATGAGGGGGGTGCAATATAGTACTGAATTTGCAGTGGTCATCACCTAGAAATTTATCATAACCCTGCAATGCATGCATACTTATCGGTTATCCGGAGTTTTGCAGAATGTCCATATTTTGGGTCTATATTAAAAGACAGAAGATATGTTTCAGCGATCACCTCTTGGTCGACACATAATGAGTGAACGCACTAAAGCGCGAATACTCAAAACAGCGGTTTCTTTCCCTGGGAAAGAAACCGCTAGCACAAACACACACACACACACACACACACACACACACACACACACACACACACACACAGACACACACACAAAAACACACTTTAAAACACCATATTTTTTCTTGTGAATTAGGTTTGTTCCTCATGAGATCTGTAGTCTTCTAGATCTTTATGGCAAGTCAGTGAGGACTGGATTCACTGGGTTCTAATGGGCATTTGGGTTTTGGACTGTATATCTTTCAGAAAATGTATAGTAACACAAGACTTTTTACTTAAGCAACATTTTAAATCGATAGGAGTGGTACCTGAAATTTATCTTTGTTTCTGGGGCTTTGTCCCTTCATTAGTTTTGCTTTTGTCTGATTGTTTTTTTTTTGTGCTACAAGGTTAAGAGCTATGATTACATGTTACAGATGGGTTTCAGCTTTTGCATTGTGTATGGTTTATTCATGTAGGGTTTACATAATAGACTTGATGGTGCAGCTCAAGATCAGACATAGGACACCTCATTAATTTGGCATAAGATGGTTGCTCTGATCCTCTGCTCGTTGCCTCATATATATCATTTTTAAGTTCATAATCTAGTAAGAAGTACTGCAATTAACCTGGGACAAAGGGGTTTATTTCCTTAGACATAAAGGGCATAATTGCAGGGCATAATAATTGTTGATAGGTTATAAGTATATCATTATGATACAGTTAAATTGCAGTGTTATTGTTCTGATGTAAGAAAGTTAACAATTAAACATAGCTAAATGGTTTAAACTGTATATTGGCCCTATAGTCTTGCAGTTTAATGAAGGGAATGAGAGCATTTTCCTATATTTTATTTATTTATTTACAGAGTATCTATTTATTTATTTAAACCTTTTTCTCTTTGATCTTTAGACGTAGTGTTGAAAATGTTACAGGTCACTATCTACTCACCGAGTTATGATGCTGTGTAGACTCGTATTACTTAAATTAGAAAAGTAGCTTGTAACAAATTTTCATTTAATCTAAGGTTCCTTTTAAAGAACCATAAATTTAAGACTGTATTAAAGGACCTTTCCCTACATAATGAAGTTGCATGTGTAAAACAATGTAAAAGATAAAATGCATGTGTTGCTTTAACTTGTATGTTATCTGTTAGACAAAAAAATAAGAAGCACTCCCTTTTGATAATATCATAATATATGGTTAGACCAGTTTTTTTACCTTGCATACCTTTTAAGGTAGATAGCAGGTGTTATTTAGCTTATATCTTTGCATCTAATATTGGGACAGATACAGCATGTACTTTTTGATTAAAGAATTACTTTTTTGACAATATTTTATAATTCATTATATATTACATGAACAATTTTAAGTATTATATTTAATATATTAGATTTGTATGACTTCTGAGATCTGTTCTTGAGAGTGTATCCCTATTAAGTACTTTTAATGATTCTCCATAGGAACCTGAGACTTTCATTCCTCTAGTCATAGATTAACTCTGTTTAATACCAGTCAAATTGTTTAAGTGTCAAGTTGATTATTAATTTAACTCATTTCAAACACGAGAAATATTATGTTAAGATCAATTATATATTTAACATAGAATTCTACTAAAAAGTTTAAAATATAATAATATATGATCTGATTGTTCTTTTATCTTCTCAATACTTAAGACCTTTCATTTAATTTAATTTTCAAATAGTAGTAGGATTATAGGATCATAAGAGATTACTAGGCTATTGACCCACAGGTCATTTTAACCCAAGCTGTTTCATCCCAATGTAATACCATAGAAATGCTAGTCAATACCCACGATTGCATTTAGTGATGACTGCCCATGTCCAGGAGGGTTGTGGGTTCTATTCCTAGTAAGAATTTACAGTGCCCCATTCACTCGTCCAGATTCCTCTTGAACTGTGTCACAGAGGTGCTCTGTTTCACATGAATCGGTAGCCTGTTCCAAAGAAACAGCAGTCACTGGGAGATAAATCTGTCCCTCCAGCATGTCCTATTTAAGCCACAGGCCATATTTATGTCCTGGAATGGGTAGCCCTAGTCCCATTTGATTTATGAATATGCAGCAAGTTCATTAGGCTTGGGTCTTGAATTGCTCTGTAGGCCAGGCATGTCTCCCCTGTGACTTTTAATTGTTGGTTGGTAGGAGTGTTTTGGTAGGATTCCTATTCAAACCTGGAGTATTAAACTCCATGAGGGTTGAGAAGGAAAACAGAAATTTGTGTTTAATATTTTATAATGTATTCTTTCTTTTACTGGTGTCTATTTTTATTAATAGTATGTATGTAGTTAATAATTACAAATTTGTTAGACCTAGATAAATAAATAAGCAGTTCAGGATTTGTGGAAGTAGTATTTTGGTAATATTTTATTTACAAAGTCTTGAAGATATGATTTGTTTTTTGCTTATATTTATAAAATGACTTACTTAAACTGTATACCCATTAATGTTAATGGATTGAATAATGGTTGCAAGAGGAGTAGTTTAACTAAATTTCTAAAGATATTTAATTTCCCAGATTATTTTTCTACAGGAAACACATTTAATACAAGAAGATATAGACAGACTTAATACAAAATATTTTTCTGCTTTAACCAGTTCCCAATACAAACAGAAAAAAGGGGGGTAACGATATTATGTTTTGTTCAGTGACTTTAGAGATTAAAAGGAAGCTATACACTTTTACTAATGTTTATTGGATACCTTGAATAATTGTAAAAGTAGTTAAACATCACTTGGAAGAAATAATTCAGGATTCAATCATTTCAAGAGGAAGCATTATCCTTGCAGTAGATTTTAATCATATATTATATCATACGGATTCTAATACTAGTAATACAAGGAGGAAACCTATTTCAGCAAAAGCATTAATGTAATTTGTAGATTTATTTAATGTTAAGGATATTAATGAATTTTCAGTGTCAAATTCACTTTTCTTTACGCATTTCTCTAACAGGTATAGAACACAGTCTAGAATGAATAGAGTTTATGTCTCAAATGGCATTACTAATAGGTTAGTTAACGTTAAAGTAGCCTCCTGCCCACTATCAGACCATAATGTGATAATGTTTGAAGTCATGTTGAATTTTAATACTAATATCTTTATTAGAAGGATCCTGCCTATATAGCAAATATGAAAGAACATACTGATTTTTTTCAATAAAGATATTCAGTCTTTTATTGACAGTAACCACATAGGTAATACCTCTGAAATATTCATATGAGATTCTTTGAAAACAAATTTATTTGGTAAAATTATGAGATGGTATACTCTAAAGAGAAAGCAATGGGACAATGAGCTAGTAAATTTACAAGAGAGAATTGATAAGTTAAAATCAGATAATCTAAAAGGTAATAATATCTTATCTGAAGAGATTAACAGATAAAATAGCAAGTACTTACAAATTTACAGCACAAAAGTATGATTAATTTAGGAAAGATTAAAATAATTATTCTACAAATGCTAAATACATGCATATATTAGCTACAAGAATAAAAGCAGTCATTAAATCTATTCATATTAAAGAGATATATTCTACTAGTACAAAAAAGTTACCAAAATAGAAGACATCTTAGCTGCATTTAGGTCCCACTTTAATAATCTTAATCAACACAAGCCAACAATGGATACACAAAAATAGATTATTGAAAGATCAAAAGAAATAAATCGATATGCCTATTTCAATGTCTGAGCTCAAAACCCAAATTAATAAATTAAAACCTGATAAAGCTCCTGGAAATTATGGTATAATACTTGAACTATATAAACTTATGATGCTTTAAGTATTTTCTGGAAGGATTTTTAATAGTTATAGGTCTTACAAAGTTTCCACCTTCCTGGAAATATACTCTTATATCTCCAGTTTTAAAGGTTGACAAGGATTCGACAAAATTCTCTTCATACAGACCAATTTCTTTATTAAATATAGATTATAAAATATTCATGGCTATTTATGCTTGTAGAATAAAACAGTTTTGTCCTGCTCTGGTAAACAATGATCAAACTGGTTTTATATTAAATAGGGATTCTTATGATAATATTAAAAACATTTTAACATTAAAAGATTATGCTAATAATATAAAAAAAATAAGATAACTTTAGTTAGTTAGATATTAATAGTACATTTGACTCAGTTAATTGGGAATATCTATTATCAGTATTGGAAGAATGTAATTTTTCAAATAATTTCTTACAACTTATTAAACTTCTCTATGAAAATTATTTTATGTACATAAAAATAGGTTCATATACATCTGACTCAGTCTTGATTTCTAAACGTACTAAACAGGGTGGTCCTCTGTCACCATTACTTTTTACTTTAGTTATGTAACCATTCACAAATTATATAAGATCAAATATAGATATTAAAGGCATATAAATAAACAATAATCTAACAACTAAAATACAGTTGTTTGCAGATGATAGCCTACTGACTTTAAATAATTGTAATTCTTCTCTTATTGATGCTATTAATGCAATAGAAACATTCCAGAGGAAATCAGGACTTAGTTTCAATGTTAATAAAACTAAAATACTGTTTATAAATTGTAACACTGATAGAATAGATAATAAATTTTATAAATACTGTGTATAAGATAAAAAAATAATTATTTAAGGATAACTTTAACAGATAATATTAAAATATAATACCTCTTAATTACAATAATAATTTAACTCCATAAAACACATTCTTAATAAATGGAATAAGTTTTTCTACTGCAGAAGAGCAATCTTCTTTAATTAAAATGATTATTCTTCCTAAAAAAAATATATAATACTATCTTTATCTCTTCCCCAAAAAAAAAAAGATATTATAAAGGAATATAATTCCTTGTTCTTGAAATTTCTCTGGTTTCCTAATAAACCTAGGCTGGCTTTAAATCTTCACATTAGAGACAGACATTGGGTGGTACTGGAGTTCCTTATTTAGAAATATATTTGTTATTATCAATTATTAAGATAATAATTGGTTAAACAATAATTATAAAGCAAAGTAGAAAGGGATTCAAGAAAATATTTGGTTAAAATCTAATCAATCAGCAAAATCACATCATTCTAGATTACTAATTAATGATTTTCAATGGCTATTAAAAGACTGTTTCTCAGAAAGTAAAAATAAACCAATTATTTCCTATTACATTAACACAATATTAGTCATCTTTAAAAATTTTATTTACGAGAACTCAGAATATAAATATTGTTGTTACTATTTCCCATAGCTTACACTCAAAATAATATAAATACTTTCAACCTAACAAAATGATTACATTTAAGGGAAAAAAAATGCTCTACTGGTATCAGTTACTGGAAAATGGGATAATACAATCTATTGATCATATTATAGATAAAGAAAGATATGTGGCCAGAAATTCAAAATTGCAGTCAGTTGAACTTAAGATTAATTTTATGCAACTAAGAGTGAGAATGTCATTCCCTAAATTTATTGATTTCTTAATTATCCTAATACACCAGAATATAATAGGGAAGAGATTTCTATCTAAAATATATAAAGTGATTCAAGACTCATCAAAATATTATAGAGAATATGGGTCTATATTAGAACACTGAAGTTTTGAAACATCGAATGTTCTAATATTGACCCCTATTCAGCGAATGCTGAAAATAGCAAAGCTGCAAAACACTGAATTCTTTCCTAGGGAAAGAATTTGGTTGGCCGTTTCTGTGGCTTTGCTATTTTCAGCACTGTGGTGGAAAAGTTACGGGTCGGTTCAGGTAAGTGTGCGATTGTGTGGACGTGAGGGTTAGGGCACAGGTCAGGTGAGTTAGGATTAGGGTGCGGGTCAGGTAAGTGTGCGATTTTGTGGATGTGAGGGTTAGGGCGGGGTAGGTGAGTTAGGGTTAGGGTGCGGGTGAGGTGAGTGTGCGTTAGTGACGGACCTTAGGGTTAGGGTTTGGGTTAAGGTAAGTGGATAGATAGTAGTGTATGTACAGTTTAGTGTAGGGTTAGATGTAGGATTTTAAGTGTATGTGTGTGGATTGCTGTTTTTTGGTATGCTTGTGTTGTATGTATGTGTTTCGGAACAGCAAATTTTTTCCCAGGGAAAAAATTTGCTGTTCTGCATGTTCGATATTTTAGGTGTTCACTGAATAGGGGGTCGATAATAGAACATTCGAAGTTTTAAAACTCTGGTGTTCTAATATAGACCCAGAGAATACTACTGGGATTACTTTATATTTATTAACAATAATTCCCCAACTGAAGCTGATAAAAGAAATTAATACTTCTCTCATCAAAACAAACTACTTGCTCACTAAAATGGACATTATTCTTTTGGAAGTTGAAGTTCATATATAGAGCCTTTATTAGGTTTACCATCATATAGTCGATTCTGTTAGATGCGAACAGTGATTCATGCGAATGGAAACACCAAATCATGTTAAACCGGCAGTAAAGAATGTCAAAATGAGAATATGTGTGATGTCAAATTTGATATTTGCATGAATATTACATGCATTCCGAATTACAAAGATGTTTCAGCTGTATATACATTCGTAACATTTGCAATCGACATTATGGGTTCTTGCAGCACTCCTTTCACACATTATACAGTTAGACATCTGCTGATCGACTATATGATGGTAAAGCCCTTTATTACACCACAAAAAATTGAATTTATGTATAAGAAAGATGTAGGTTGTTGGAAATGTAAAAGGAACATCAAAGCTGACTGGCAACATATGTTTTTGATTGTATAAGGCTTAAGCCATATTGGGATAACATAAATAAATTCTTTTTACAGGCTGTCTTTAATGATAAATGTATGTTAACTAAATCTCTAATTTTATTAAATGGTCCAATTCCTAAATGTGTCACAAGAACACAATACCCTCTTTTATGCAGAATCCTAACAATAGCAAGGAAGGTTATTACCAAAAATTGGAAAAGTGAGTCTACCCCAACTATGAAAGAATTCAAAAACATTGCAAATTACGTATGTCAACTTGACCTTATCACGATCAAGACAAGAACTTCCAGAGTCACCTCTTCATATAATGTTTGCTTGAAATTTAAAGAACTGCTGGAAAAACAAGCTTTAGTTGTTAAATAATTATAGTCAGTATTTGATTTTTGTGTTTTTTTCTTAGACATTTTGCTGTATAGTGCACACATTTGTAAATAGTTATTTTAATTGTCTTTTAATATTTGTTCTTTTTGTTGTTTTATTAGTCATATAATTCTATATAATTCTGATGTTATACATTACTGTTTTGATGTTAAAACTTTCAATGAAAAAATTAACAAAAAAAAAAAGTTCTCGGTGACAGTCTGGCATAATGGTTAAAGTCTTCAGGTCTATATCAGTTAATCAAAAGCTTAATTGAGTGAATCACTATTTGTCGAACTGCCTTAAGCTAAAGCTCAGTTAAGTAAACGATCATTAAGACTTCCATCATCAATGCCCCATATGATGATTTTACACTTTTCGGTCCTAAAGTTAAAAACACACTGACCAGGGGCCAGCAAGATGGCAAGACTCTCTCTACAGTGGACATCTGTTTTCCACCCCCCAAGATCTTTCTCTAGAAATCAGAGGGCTGGAACAAAGATGTGTTTTCATAAGTCACAGAACTCTTATCATGACTTTCCTGGTGACAGACCTCCATGTGGCAAAGGTGGAGGAAATTCCAATGGACGTTGCCCAAAAGGTAGAGGTGGACCACATTAGCAGAGCTTCCGCTATCCTTTTACCAAGAAGCCCTATTAGTGTCCTGGAGGATTTCTGGACTGCTGCATTCTGGAGGCAGTTGGGTCACTTATTCTTGCACCCTGAAGCCTGGCAAAACATAACAAAAGATTTGTGGTTGCAGGATATTCTATTCCTTTTTCTCTTCCTACTATGAAAACAAAGGTAAGTTCTGACATCTCACCCAGTCAATAGGAACCAGCATCAGCAGAAATTCCCAAACTGCTAGAAAAAGGAGTAATCCCAACCAGTCCCCTAAGAACAGTTAGAGTCTGGAGTCTACTCAAGATTTTTTTTTTTAGTAGCAAAGAAAATGGGGGAACCTCAGAACAATTTTGGCTCTCAGTCTCCTGAATCAGCTTGTGAAAGAGACAAAATTCCAGATAATCACAGTTCAGTCCATATTCCATCTGCTGTGGAAAGATGATTGGATGTGCTCAAAAGATCTCCATGATGCTTACTGTCATGTGAAGATAGTGAAGCACTCCAAGAGATTCCTGCATTTCCATCTCAGGATCCAGTCTCTACCAGTTCAAGTGTCCTGCCTTTCAGTCTCACCAGAGCCCTAAGAGTGTTCACCAAGTTAATGGCAGTGATACCAGTGTACTTGCACTTACTAGGCATCCAAGTCTTCCCCTGCCTCAATGATTGGCTGCTAACTGCTGCTTCCAAGCATCTACTGCTACATCACTTGGACCTTCAGCTCCAGTTGTTACTAGACCTAGGCATAACAGAACACTTCTCCAAGTGTCAGCTATTACCAACCCAACAAATAGAATTAATTGTATGCCACCTCAACACAACTCTACCAGTTGTCAACCTTCCTCACCACAGGGTTACATCTTTACGTCTAACAGCTGTGCAGGTAATTCATCATCCCGCTTCTCCAACACACTTGATTCCATGTCTATTAGGCCTAATGGAATTCACAATTCTAATGATTCCACTGGCCTACTATGATATAAAAATGCTTCAATGGATTCTAGCAGTGCATTGGTCCTAGAACTTTTACATTTTACATGTGAAGATTCAACTCACAAAGATTTTCAGGCAATACATCAATTAGTGGATAACCTCTCCTTCAGTAACTGGAGAATGACCTTTTCACACAGATCTGCCAGTAGCAGAAGTAACTATGGATGTCTCCTTTCTAGACTGAGGGGATAGCCTTATAAAAGAATCCTAACCCTTCCTTGTGAGGGATAGACATGAACAAATCAACTACAACAATAGTTGAAAAATAACACATATCACTGTGCCATTCATTTTTAATTTTAGCCAGAAAATCCCAAGAATCTCTTAACAAATAATTTTCCTAACAGTATTTTTTAACAATCTATCAAGAAAAACACTTAAAGGGTATATCAAACTGTTATGTGCTGCTATAATAACTCTATATGGGGGCATCTATCAATATTATTATGTACTTTAAGAATACCAAAAGCTTTCTAGCAAATTCTAGCAGTGCAGTGGTCCTAGAACTTTTACATTTTACATGTGAAGATTCAACTCACAAAGATTTTCAGGCAATGCATCAATTAGTGGATAACCACTCCTTCAGTAACTGGAGGATGACCTTTTCACACAGATCTGCCAGTGGCAGAAGTAACTATGGATGCCTCCTTTCTAGACTGAGGGGATAGCCTCATAAAAGAATCCTAACCCTTCTTTGTGGGGGATAGACGTGAACAAATCAACTACAACAGTAGTTGAAAAATAACACGTATCACTGTGCCATTCATTTTTAATTTTAGCCAGGAAATCCCAAGAATCTCTTAACAAAAAAATTTCCTAACAGTATTTTTTAACAATCTATCAAGAAAAACACTTAAAGGGTATATCAAACTGTTATGTGCTGCTATAATAACTCTATATGGGGGGGGGGGGGTCTATCAATATTATTATGTACTTTAAGAATACCAAAAGCTGTGGGAATGAGAGGATGTTCATTTTTTTTTAATTATAAAGCTCCTCTGAAATAACTTTTTGTAACAGGGCATTTTCCAAAAATAGCTGTATTTTATTATGTGCTAATGAAATCTCATTTCTAGAAACCTCTTCATATTGGTTTGTGTCATGGAATATCTGAAATAAATTATCAACACAATCTATCTTCTCCACCAAAACTATCCCCCCACCCTTGTCAGGTTTCATAATCCTAACACGTTCATTATCTCTAAGTTCTTTCATCAATTCAAGTTCATGCTTGGTCATATTGAAAAATTTTCTTTTGTCGTTGGAAATAAAGGAGTGAATTTCATTAGAACAAGATTTTTCAAAAGCTAATAGACTCGAGTGTATAGGGGGATTAAAAAGGCGTATCCTCTTAAATAATGAATTCTCTCTAGACGTCTGTTCTTTAAACATTAATTGAAAATTCAGTTTCCTACTATACAACCTAAGCTCTGTTAAAACATCGTGTGATTCGAGTCTAAAGGAGGGCACAAATTTAAGGTCCTTCTTGAATAATGAAAAATAGGTTTTGTTAATCTTTAGACTAGCATAGTTAAAAATATTGAGCCCTTGAAGGGACAATAATTTGCCTTCAAATGCTTCAATAATTTCACTGTGCATAAGGTCACTAGATTCTATTGTGCCAACTACTTGTTCCTGTAGTTGTTCTTCCGAGCTTGCCCCCTCCCTTTTTTCCACATGCCTTTGGGGTGGTATCCCTGTGGTATACAATCATTTTGCCTGTTCCTATTAAATATTCTTTCAGACCTCCTTAAAGGAGGATGGTTGTTGTCATAATCTGCATCTTGATCCTCTTCTTGTACATCTAAATCTATCACGTATTTGTTCATCCTCTTCTCTTTCTCTCGAGTAACCTCCCATCCCTTTATTATCTCTCTCTGTCTCACCAATAGACTCACTTTGTGAAATTAAATAAGACTTAGGTAAAGGGTATGCTTCATGCTTTATAATCATTTTTGTCCCTAACCATTTTTTCTGTTTATGTTCTAAGTTCATCTTAACCAGCTGTTCAGATATTATATGCTATTAAGCTCATTCACTTCATCTAGAAGCTTGACAATTCTAGAATTATTAAGTTTAACCATAAAATGCATCAGTTCAACTCCGTGTCTATTAAACATATCTAAAAGTTCACTAAGTTCATTGTCCCTAACATGAAGTCCGTTCAGAAATTTGTACATTTTTAATCCCTTTGGTACGTGGTTATTTTCAATGCTCTGACTTAGAAATAAATTGTCACATTGTAAACTGCATACCTTGTTAAGTTTTAATTCAAATTCTGACAGTTTCCTCTGGAAGGTTTTAGGTGGTTGATGTTGTGCTGGTTTGGTCATATCCTTCAGGAATATTAAGTCTTTATTAATGCTGTCTCAAAGGTTAAAATCCCCAAAGTCTATTTGTTTCAGTATGTACATCCGTCCCGTTGGTGTACCGAAAGGAATCCTTTAATATAGTGGGCATGTTCAAAAAATCACCCTGATTGGTCATACCTCCTTGCTGGTTCATCATCTGACATCTTTCTTCCAGTGCAGTCAGTGACGGTATTTGTAGTTTAGCCAACGCAAACTGAATCTCAGCAACTTGCTGAGATAAAGTTGCTACCAGTTGGGTTAAGTTTCCTTCTCCTGTACATAAGGAATTAGATGTATTCACATTAGGAAATGTGAGGGTCAGGCTGTATTCATCCGTGATTGCAAATAATTTGTCCCAGCTGATTATCCATGATTAGGAGTTGAATTGGTAATCCACAAAGAGAAGACCTCTTAAATGTACTAATGCTGATTAGATAACACTAAACATGGATGAAAAAGCCGTAACCCACCTCATGCTCAAAACAACACTTGAACCAAATCAAAAGCATGAATTGTGTCTTAGAAACAACCAGTAACAAAAAGAAAAGACACAAAAAGGGTAAATTAGAATGTGCTGATTAAATTTGGTTTTATGGGTCAGTATTAGATTCTGAGTTTATGTACTTTATAGAATTAGGCTTATGTGTATTTTTCAATTAATTAATTTGTGTCACATGACTTTTCAATATTGTAGCCTATTTAAGGTTGAATTTTTTGTTTTACATAGTTCTGATAAAGTCCCATTATTGTTAGGAATGAAAGCGCTTGACTGTGTTCTATTAAAACTTGTGGCTTTCTTTTCAATGTTCTAAGTGATTTTCTAAGTGAGTATTTGTGGAGTGGTCAGCCTTTACCATTTTTGTGTCTTTTCTTTTTGTTACATTTATAACATCCAAAGAATTGACCTATAGGTTTGCGAGCACAGCAATACCAGAACAACTGACCAAGCCCTTATTCCAAATTATATCCTGACCAAACATACTGCAGCTTGCTCCATCTATCGAACAAATAGATAATCTCTGCCCTAACATATTTACATCAGTCAATAGTCACCAAACACAGTACTTCGTTAGCAGCACTATTAAAATTCAAAGAAAAATTGTGTAGTTCAACCTTTATACTTTTTGTGTCTTTTTTAAGCAGTTTTTGTCACACTTCTTAACCCTGTTATTAATAAACACCTCTTCTTCCTCACCTTTTATAGGTTCATAGGTAAGTACTGTTGATCTCTGAGGATCTAAAGGAGTCTAGCCTTACATTTCCATAGTAAGTTTTAGCCCTTACATTTTGCATAGGAATAACCCAGAGGTGCACAAGGACATTTACTTGTTGCTACTATCTATGAGGGACATGGGTGCTAAACAAGGTTTGAGTTTGCAGTTTCCCATCAATTCATCCAATTACATTTGAGTAGAGTAAGAGAGGTACTTCACTTTATGTGGAGTAGAAGATGGCTCATGGAAGAGGTATTCTCTGTGATACATGACTATCACTCCAACATGTTCTGTTTATGTTACAAAAGAGATTGATATCCCTTGAGCAACCGTTCATACTACCATTGGACTTCCGAATGTGTAATAGGTCTGACGGGATAGGGTCTGTTGAGGTTCTATATATGAAGCAGAGGTCAGCTCACAATAGTCTGTATGATACCAAGAAAAGGGACAAGGCTTTGAGATGGTCTGCACAGTTTTTGTGATTTAGGCCCTTGATTTCTTTGGTGAGAAAGTGTTGTGGTCACACCAGTTATAACAAGTGTCTGGACAGGTACAGTACGTACTGAATGGCACATTATATTCAATGACTGACTTGAGGACAGACAAGAACAGTAGAATGATTACAGCCCTGGTCATGGACACCATACATTTAGATATAAGCTATGCAATGTAAAAGGACTTCCTAACAATAGTGGATGTGTGGTGATCAAAGGACAGTTTTTGTTGACTTATATTCCCCTGATCCCTGACTATAGAATCAACTTTCAGAAATGTGCTGTCACTGTGATAGTTGCAAGGTAATTCAGGCTTGCCAAAGAGTGCAATTATACTTTTCTTGGAAATGTAGTTTTATTCTATGGTTTTGACACCAGCTATTTGTTTGGGAAAGGCCCTCCTGGAGGATTTTGGTGACCTCTAGGGAGTCTATGATTGTGCACAGTTTACAGTCATCTTCAGACTTGGTCAGCCATTAACCCTTAACACTTGCTTTGACCTCCAAGAAATAAATGCCAAAGAGGAATGACCTAAGCACTATTCTCTGGGGTAGACCACTAATGACGTCTTCTGGAAGTGGTAGAGCTATTTACCCTACTTTTCTGGGTTCTGTTTTTTAGTCAGTTTGCTATCAAACAACTTGCACAGGGATTTACATTTAGCTGAGAGAGTTTATCTATGGTACCTAAGTGGGGAATGGTGTTGAATATCTTTGTAAGGTCTAGATATGTGGAGTATACTCATTTGTTCTCATACATAACTTTAGTAACCTTCTCAGAGAAGTCAACCAAGTAAAGTATCAGGATTTGCCATTGATGAATCTGAATGGGTTTGGGTCAAGAGCTTATAGATTACTTATAGCCTTATTTATTAATTCCATAATGATCCTTTCCATAGCCTTACAGATGACACTGGTCAGGCTTATGGGCCTGTAATTGCCTTGGTCTATTAATGCATCATCTTTGTGCAAAGGGATGTTGCTGTCCTTCATTCATCCAACATGGTGCATGTTTGGAGGCTGATATCAAATACCCTCTGTGGGGTGGGGGGGCTGACAAGTCATGTGTCAGGTTGACCAGTAGCAATCCAAAATGTTATGCAGCCCCATAGAAGCAGTGTTCTTGGCCTTGAATGGCACCTTGAAGACTTGTTCTTCGGGGATTTGGTGGGGTTGTAGATGCAGCTATGTCATCTGCAAATATAGGAGGGGTGAAGTTTAAACTAAATTTGTCTGCTAGTAGATTGGCTATGTTTCTTGGGTATGAATATGTCATATCCTTTACTATTAGCGCAGTGTAGTGCTGTACATTGTTTCTGAGGTTTCTAATATGGTTAAAGAAGATTTTGTGGTTATCCTTCACCTGGGGTGGCTATTTTACCTTATATTTGACCTTGATTGATTTGATCAAGGTCCAAAGTTCCATATTAAGTTCAGCAAGAATGGTATTGGCATCTTGAGAGTTAATTATTTATATATTTATTTTCATGCAATTTTTTTAGATCCTGTTTATAGTAGGAGCCTACCACAGGGGTTTATTTTTAAATTAAGCATTACATTTAATTCTGAGGGGGACAGATGTGTCTGGGTAGCTATTTACATGTGCAAAGAATTTGTTGGTAAAAGTTTCCACATAAACAGTGAGCTGTCAAGATGGAATGGGCTTTTGAATTTAGCCAGGTCACCTCTCAGTTTTCGTAAATTGGTCTTGGCATATGGAGATATGCTCTAGAGAGAAGAGGAATGAAGGTCAGCAGGACTAAGACAGAATATATGTGTGTGATTGAAAGGGAGGATAGAGGAATGGTGAGGATGCAAGGAGTAGAGGTGGCAAAGGTGGATGAGTTTAAATACTTGGGGTCAATAGTTCAGAGTAATGGTGAGTGTGGAAGAGAGGTGAAGAAGAGAGTACAGGCAGGATGGAGTGGGTGGAGAAGAGTGTCAGGAGTGATTTGTGACAGACGAATACCTGTAAGAGTGAAAGGGAAGGTCTACAAGAGAGTAGTGAGACCAGCTATGTTATATGGGTTGGAGACAGTGGCATTGACAAAAAGGCAGGAGTTTGAGCTGGATGTGGCAGAATTAAAGATGTTAAGATTTGCACTGGGTGTGACGAGGGTGGACAGGATTAGGAATAAGTATATTAGAGGGTCATCCCAGGTTGGAAGATTTGGAGACAAAGCCAGAGAGGCACGATTACGTTGGTTTGGACATGTGCTGAGGAGGGATGCTGAGTATATTGGGAAAAAGATGCTAAGGATGAATCTACCAGGTAACAGGAAAAGAGGAAGGCCTAAGATAAGGTTTATGGATGTGGTGAGAGGGGACATGCAGGTGGTTGGTGTGACAGATCAAGATGCAGAGGACAGGAAGAAATGGAAACAGGTGATCTGCTGTGGAGACCCCTAATGGGAACAGCCGAAAGAAGATGATGGTCTTGGCATAATCTCTGAATACTGAGGTACTAAAAGATATTTCCATTTTCAGTCTTAAGGTGAATGTGACTGATCTGTGGTTTGGTTTGACCAAGGAGGAAGTTTCATTTGGTAGGAAACAAAGCTACCCCATGTTGATAAGGACCAGGTCCAGGATTTTATTATCCCTGGTTGGACAGTAGACTACCTGGTCAAGAGAGTTTATAGTGATGAAGTCCAGAAATGTCTGGGCATACATGTTTGAGAATGAAGAATTGTGTTTAACTTAAGTATAGTGAATCTATACTGGTTAGGTAGGAAGTATAGGATGAGGGGGACATAGAGGGGGGTTCTGTAGTTAGTTATGATATGAAAAGGGTTTTATTAATAGTAAGCTGGACATGTAGGACTTCTGGGTCTTTATCCTATCTAATGATTCTGGGGGTGAAGTAGACTTTTAAGAATATGGAGACGCTGCTGCCATTAGTGCCTCATCTAATGTGGTGATCCTGAATGTGTGGTAGAAATTGTAAGCCTCCACCGATGGTGCACTCCCATTCTTCTTGAAGCAGATCTGTGTGACAATGCTTGTATCAATGTTTTCCGGGGTAAGAAGTAATTGTAGGGAGGGGATTTTTTTGTTGACTCCTAGCATCAAGCAGCAGTACCTTTACTTTATGTAGATTCTGTTGTGTTATGTTGCAAGCTTTAGAAAACTGATACTGCCAAAAAAAGGCACTATAGAGGTGGATTAGGATTTAGCCAGTATACAAAAGCCTTGGGGTAAATAGGTGCAGCCTATCCCTGACAAAGCAGTTAGGACTATTATCTCCACCTAAGTTGATATATATTGTACCTCTTAGAATGACACCAAAAGCTAAGCCAACTATTGAAGTCAATTATCTTTTGCTGGTAGAGTGGCATTATTCTTGGTGATAGTAAAATGCTGCTAAAGGCTAGGTTCAGAACTGCCTCAGACACATATTCCAAATACTCCACCATGACTCGCTTTTGTATGGTTCAGAGAGGTACTCCTCACGCCATTTACACTAGTGTGCATTATGACTGGTTGTGTGTGTAGTTGTGGTATAAGCACTTACTCATGCATGATGTAACAAATCCTGGCACCTGATAGGCAAGTGACCATGACCCTCTGCTCACATAGCCTTCTCATTATCAGCTGAACAAGTATCTGCCTGCATATCTTCCTTTAGGTCAATATCAGCAATACGTTCCCCTTCGTTATCCTCACTTTGCACTGTTTAAAACAGGTTCCACAGAAGGAACTCTAATAGACTTGTCTAACACCTAAGAACCCTCCACATCCTGTACCAAGGAAGAAACAAAAATATCTGGAAAAGACTTCTTCCTTATACTTAACCTAAGTAGGTTCCTTCAAGGAGCATGTGGAACAGTGAACACTTTTTCTGTTGTCATCATTAAAAAGAGAATATTCATCAAATTGATCACTGCTGTAGTAGCCTAAGCTATAGTCCTTTCAAGGATATAACAGACCACCACTTTCTAAAACTTCAGGAAATCTTCCCTGCAATTAAACCAATGTGTTGTCCATGCACCCAAACCAATAGGCATCTCAAGCTAAAGTGGCTAAAAAGACACGTTTGGGTGCAAAGCCCTTCACAGCTTTCCTGCTGCTGGAGAGAGCACTCCTCTGCAGGCTTTTGAGGATCAACGATTGGCTTTTGCTGTTCCATTGCTGGGCAGATTAGTTCCGTTTGGGGAAAACCTTCCCCATTTGGTTAGGAAAGTTGTTTTTTTTAAACTAGGAGGTTGTGTTTTTACTGACTATCATGAGACTTAGCTGCACTTTTAAATGGGGGGGGGCACTTTTTTCCTGTCATTTTAAAAGTTGCTGAAAGCATTCTGAAACATTTTTTTCCTGTGGAGAAACTGCATTTATTTTACTTTTGGGCTGGCAAATTCTATTAAAGTGTTTTTAATAAGCTTTTAATGAGAAAAAGTTACTTTTTGAGACTGAAGTTTGACCAACTTTTGCTGCTTAGTTTGCCTTGGGAAAGAGAGACAATTTTCAGCTTGACCATAGAACAGACTTCTAGTACAATGGTAGGTCTTTCCTCCAACCACAAAAAGAAAAAGTTAAGCAAACAGCCTTTGCCACCACAGTAGGCTAGTGATTAGTCTAAGCTGCCGGTGTGTGACTCTGCTGTGACCAAATCTGGCTCCATAGAGCACTCAGCTTTTTCCCCAAATCCCTCTGGTGTAGCACCTGCAGTCACTATGGACTGGGGTAATCATGTCCTCAGTTGCTGTTGGGGTCCCCTCAGTGGGTAAGGAAGAAATACTCTTGGCAGTCTTGGGGGGGGGGGGGAGGCAGGAAAGAGTGCCTTGTTTAGTCAGAATGTTCTGCCCACCCCTGGGGAAGCTGCTGCTGCCATTAATAAATCTCTTTGTCAAAATGAAACATAAAACGAAACATTAGTCTACGACTTTGCAAATCCCTCTGGACAGCAGTAGTTTATTGAGTCTGGCTCAGGGTTGTGTTCAGGCTATTTCTTCATCTTTTAAAGTGATCTGTGGTAAAATAAAAATGGATTCATCTTTTCTTGAAGAGATTCAAGTTTCTGAATCTAGACTGGAAGATGAAGGGACAAATGCAGAATTATATCCTCAGATTTCTAATTCAGACTCAGAGGAGAGCATGGTATCTGAATCTCTCTGTAAGAGACTCTCTTTCTCTGAGAATATTTCCAGACTGAGCCAATGTTTTAGTGGGAGAAAACTGAGGCTTCTCACTCCCTCAGAAAATACTGTAAGGCATTACAAACAGAATTTCCAGAAAGTTTACCCATCCCCCTATTGCTGTCAGTATTAGATGATGTGTTTATCACATCTTGTTGCTTCCCTGATAGTCAGCCTATTGCTGCTATGAAAGCAGATGGATTGTATAAGGATCATAGGATTATAGGAGGTTACTAGGCTAATGGCCCTAGGGCCCTTACATGCCTAACCAAGTTAACCCTTGTTCCCAAGAGTGTCTGTTACAGGTGGACACTAAATCAGCACCTATTACCTATATCTAAGAGGAGCACAGGTGGAACCCCGGGGCAAATTTACGTTTTCCCATCCAGTCATTCAAATTATGCTTTAATAGGGTCAACAAGGGGCTCTGCTTAACATGGATTGGAAGTCTGTTCCAGAGATGAGGTAACCTCTGAGATAAATCTGTTCCTCCAACAAGTTTTATTGATGTCAGATACCATTGTTAAGGTCCCTTGAGCATGTGACACATACAATTTGACTTGAGAATGTGTAGCATTTCCATTAAGGCAGGGTTAGATATTGCCTTATATGCAAGGCACAGGTCACCTCTGAACAGTCTGTATGACACAGAGTAAAGAGACAGTGATTTCAGTCTGTCCACATATGACATGTGCTGGAGACCTTGAATTTTCTTTGTCAGAAACCTTTGCGGTCTCTCCAATTGCAGGTGCTTAGAGAGGTACATACCAAAGGGAGCATTATACTCTATTACTGGCCTGATGAGGGAAGAATACAAGGGGATTATGACCTCATTTTTTCTGAAGGCAATGCCCTTACTTATGAGGTGAGTAACATTGAATGTCCTTCTTACTACTGTGGAAACATGGTGATCAAAGGTAAGGTTGCTATCAATCTGCATGCCCAGGTCTCTCACCAGTGATTGCGTACTTAATATATTGCTATTTATGGAGTAGTTTGCAGGAACATCACCCCTTGCCAAAGGGGATGATAATGCATATTTTTGCATTGAGTGTAAGTCCATGACTTTGGCACCAATCATTGGTCTGTGTAAGTCCTTCTTGCAGAATATTGACATCGTTATGGGACTGAATGACTACTCCTAGTTTGCAGTCATTGGCACACTTTGTCAGTCACAGACCTTTAGTTTTTGCTTGGACTTCAGAGAAGTATATTCAGAACCACAGGGGCCCCAGAACAGACCCTTGTTGTACACCACTGGTTACTGGTCTGCTGGAGGAGGTAAAGTCTCCTATTTTGACTGTATGAGTTCTATTGGTGAGCCAGTTTAAAACCCATCTGACAATATATGTGTTGATACCCCGCTGGGTGAGTTTATCAATAATGCCTGAGTGGGGGATGGTGTCAAAGGTCTCGACTAAGTCCAGGTAGGCAGTATGCACAGTTTTACCTTTGTCAAGGGCTTTGGAGATTATCTCAAAGAAGTCCACCACCAAGTTTAATAGGCACTATCTCCCTTTGATGAAGCCAAATTGGGTAGGGACAAGTGATTGTAGATTACCTATATATTTGTTGACAAGGTCCATGATGATATGCTCTATGGCCTTGCAGATAAGGCTGGTTAGGCTTATGGGTCTATAGTTCCCAGGGTCCGTGGATGCATCCCTTTTATGCAAAGGGATGATGGTAGCTGTTCTCCATTTAGCAGGGACGCAACCCATGCTAAGGCTGTGGTTGAACAAGGTACTCATCGGTGTTGCTGATTCCTGTTTTAATCCATTGAGAATGCAACCTGGGATGTTGATTCCACTGATGCTGTGTTTTTAACCTTGAAAAGGGTGTTTAAGACATGCTCCTTGGAGATAATAGGTGGGGGACAGATGGTATGGACGCTTTGTGTTATATGTGGCGAGGACAGGGGAGTGAAGTTTGCACTTAAACTGTCAGTAAGAAGATTGGCTATATCCACTGGTTCTGCATATGTAGTACCATTAACTACAAGTTAAGGATGGTGCAGTGGTGCAGTGGTTTGCATTGTCATTTCACAGCAAAAGGTTCTCTGGTTTGATTCTCGGGTGGGGTGCCTTCTGTGCAGAGTCTGTATATCTTCCCTGCATTCACATGGGTTTCCTCCAGCTGCTCTGGTTTCCTCCCACATTACAAACAAATGTGTCTGGAGTGTTTCTACCCAGGCTTCTACTGAAAATTGTCTTGTTCCAAGTCAGACTTTCCTGGTAAACAAATGTCAAATAAATAAAGTTCTGTGCAAATCTGGGTTTTTCCTTTGAGGTTTCAGATGTAGCTAAAGATGGTTTTCCTTAGCTAGGGTTGCTAATTTGAATTTGTAAGTAGCTTTAGAGGACTTTACAAGATGTCTTAATTGTCTATTTAAGCTGAGGAAGGAGTGCTTCCAGGTTTGAGACGGTAACTTCCTACTCTTAGACAGCAATTTCTTCCTTTTGTTGTATAGCCTGTTAATGGCTGATGTCCACCAGGTGGGTTTGTTCTTCCTTGAGGATCTTGCTTTGATCCTATCAGGTATGGCAGCATTAATACAATTGTATAGATGTTTGTGCAAAGCATTAGTGTATATTCCAGCATAGGTAACCTCTCCATCAGTGGGGGAGAGATTATGAAGCTGTTTATGCTATCACATAACAGATCATAATTGGCCTTGGTGAGGTTTTTCAGTCTAGTTTCGGCTGGGGGGGGGGTGTTATTATTTGCTCCAACAAGACTAATTTTGTGGTCAGACATCACCAAGGAAGGCAGCATACTTGGGGTGGTACAATGATCTTCCATGTTAGTGAGCATCAGATCCAGAATGTCTGAGCCCCTTGTGGGGGTGTCAACCAGCTTGTCCAGGGTATTGGAGTTAACGAAGTCTAGGAACCTTTGGGTGAAAGTGTTAGTACATGTATAATTAACCCAGTCAATGGACGGGTAATTAAAGTCACCTAAAACCAGGGTGTTTGGTTGTATCTTGATCAACTCAAGTAGAGCCAGGTAGGCTGAGCAGGTGTCCTGGTTCATGGAGAGAGTCCGATAGCTGGCAATGATTTGTAGAATGGTCTTACCAACAGTTAATTGCACCTGGTGTAATTCATGTGATTTGCTCTGTTTAACCAGTCTTGAGCTGTATTTGTCTTTTGTGAATATTGATGCACCACTTTCTTAGTTCTCACACCTTCAGTTTGAGGTCTGAACTTGTGGAAGGAATGTAACCTGGTGAGGCTGGGATGCTTTCTGCAGCCTTAAACCAGGTCTCCATGACAGCACAGATGTCAGCATATTCCAGAGTAGGGGCTGCTTCCAGTGAGTGCAGTTACAGATTTAGACTCCTAGAGCTGAGCAGCATAACCATGAGTTTGTTTTTAGATGGTCTTATTACTTTGGGAGTTTTGTCCTTGTGATGTTGCCTAAAAAGGCATAATGGGGGTGGCAATAGCCTTAGCCAGTAACCGAAATCCCAGAGGTGACAGATGAAGACCATCTCTGGCAAAACATTGAAGTCTGTCAGTCTTGTCATCCCAGGCTGACAGGGACTGGAACCCCTTAGAATGATACCAGAAACAAAGCCAATTATTGAAGTCAGTCATTTTTGTTTATAATGAGGCATCATCCTAGGTGAAGGTAAAATGCTGCTTAAGGCTAGGAACATACCTGCCTGGGATACATAATCAGAGAGCTCAATCATGTCTTTTTATATAGCCCAGTGAGGTATGTCTCAAGTCATTCACACCAACATGGACTATGACTGAGTCACAACAGCACCTGCTGTTGAGAGACTTCAATGCATGTGTGATGTGGTGGATAATGGCACCTGTCAAACAGCTGAGTGTGATCTTTTCCTTATCCAACCTTGTGAGTGGGGCATCTGTGTGTCTCACAATGGAGTCGCCTATGACTAAGATGTTTGGTTTTGTGTTTTGCCTTAGGGGCTTGTCTGGTGAGACAGTGGTGCATGAGCTATTATGTGCACTGTGTTTCGCACAGGATGTATTGTGTGAAGAGTGCTTGTGTTTTGGAGGTCTCTGATGTTTAGGTAGGATTCTGATGAAGACCTCCACAAATGTAAGTATGTATGTTGTTGGTTTGGGTAGTGAAAGAGGTGAGGTGTGCGTGCTGACAACCTGCTCGGTGTCAGACGTGCTGACTGGTGTGTGGGAGAGAATGGATTCTAGGTTCTTAATATAGGTGCATTGAATCTGTGTGAACTAGAATAAGAGGCTTGTCAGTGTATATGAGGCAATTGCTACACTGCCTCAGGATGCCCATGTTGACTAAGCTGGCTGGAGAAACTGTGGGAAATTGTCCCTAGTGCAAGGTAAATCAATGTGGTCAGAACAGGAAGAGGACAGGAAGGACCAGGTAAGGTAGATGGACAGGAGAAGAGGTCTAAATAAGGAGGGTCTAGTGGATGGGACTCGTGATGGTACCTCAGAGACTGCAACTACTGTTCCACCTGACAGTGGAGTAGGACCACAAGAAACCTCCAAAGGAGCCCTAACACTGGGCTAAGGGAAATTTATCAAGCAAGAAGGTTGTGGCTATGACCACCAATGGTACCCACCCCTAAGTGGCGGTGTGCTACTCGCCAGCAAGAGCAAAACAGCTAATGCAAGGAAATCAATGAAAAAACTCAAACTGAGCCCCGAACCAATGAAAAAGCTCAAATGGAGGCCTGAACCAGTAAACCTTTAATTAGATAGTCCTACTGTACTTCTCCATCCATGAGAGTATGGGGGGGCAGTTCTCCAAGAAAAGATGTCCTGATTTTTTGTGCTAAATCCCAAACAGAACTGGATTCTGCTAGTCCGAATCCACTCTATATGATGGCCAACAGAAGTGTAATGGAACACGGAATAAAAAGAAGAAATACTTTTGTCTTTACATTAAATAAGCAACAGTGTAAAAAGCAGCTCAGGCGAACAGATCCTTTACTTAAATTAGATAAAAGCAGCAGTTGGTACGAAATACCGTCAAAGTGCAAAAATGCAGAAACAAAAAATTAACTTAGTGTTCATAGTTCTCTCGGCTGGTTGGCCTGAACAGAGGAGCAGAGGCTGAACACTTAACTCTCTGGAGCCTTTCTAAGACAAGGTTCCTGAGTCTTTCAAGTTTTTATGCACTCATCCCAGATCTGACCTAGCAGCTATAGAATTAGTTAATCCAGCTGATGCTAAACATTTGGTTAATCCCAGGTCTTCTCTTTCAGACTAGAAATAGTAAAATAATTGATGAGCATGAGAAGCAAAGTGTATTCTTCTGCAACTCTGATTTTCAGAATTCTGAATTGTCAGGCCCATATGTTAAAATTCATTCTGACTAATTATGAAAGTATGAGGACTGTTTTTTAACACCTTTTTGAAGTATCACTTAAGACTTAGACAAACTAACATTGATATAAAAGAAAACAAGCCATGTTAACATGTTCAGTTATAAACATTATACTTCATATATATATCAGTCCAACATTACATAAATTGATTATTTCCTGCCTTCCCTTAAACCTCACTCCTCCTCCAAAATATTATTATGCATGTATTGTTCCCACAATTCCCATTTTTTTCTAAGTAATTGACTTCTATCCTTTTCTAAAGATTCTACTTGCAGTTATTTTATCTCTTTTACAATATTCACTACTTCAAATACACTTCGTTTAGACTTTGATTTCCATTTTCTAGTAATTGTGTTTTTGGCAGCCTTACTATCTCTATGCAATTCAGATCCTGTATCCCAGCTCAACAACTGGCTTTAGTGGTTAGTATTGTCACCTCACAGCAAAAGGTTCTCTGGTTTGATTCTTGGCTGGAGCACCTTCTGTACAGAGTCTGCATGTTCTCCCTGTGGTCAGGTGACTTTTAAAGACATGCAGGTAGGTGTGTGTGTGCTTTCTGTGAAGGTTGGATGCAGAGCTGGCAACTCAACACCATAAAAATTCTACCACCAATCAATCTGCAGACCAGTGATCCACTGTGGTGACCTCTAATGGGAGAAGCCGAAAGAAATTGCCTTGTGTACATTATAGTGCAACTGACTTAGAAGCAATTTATCAGAACACACACCTCTAGGCTGTGCTTCAGTAAACTGAAGCAATAAACCCATAGAGAGAATCAGCTCCTCTGCTAGCCCTAAAAACAAACCATTGTAGTGCACTAAAAGTCCCTATAGCAGAATGGCATTCAAGTACACATAATATCTAAAGGCATTTGCTTAGCAGAGTTGCCAATTACACACAATCATGATGTCAGTATTCACTTAAGCAGCAGCAGATGACATCAGGGGGCTGTCTAAATGTTGAGATATAAGTAACTGCAGCAAGGAGGTAGCTGAAGCTCCATACTGCAGTTCTGAAACTCCAAAGATATTTTTATTTATTTTGTTATTTTATTGGTCCCCAACCTTGGGTTGAGGACAGGATAAACATGGTAGCACCCAAGGCCTCTGCATCCATGTTTTCAACAACCTGGTTATGATCAGAGACCCACTCATAAGCCTACATATATATATATATATATATATATATATATATATATATATATATATATATATATATACTGAACATGGTGACTACCCACTTACCTCAACCTTAAGTCTGTAAGCATCACATATACTTACTCAGCAATGAACACCTCTACTGCAGAAGTTACCAAAAGAACCCTGCCTAAGTCTTGTAGACAAATGACCAAAATACCTTAGACATTCCATAACACTGCAAATCCACCCACATGTAACATGTACTCTCACAGTCAGTACATATACCTACCTCTGTAAGTCACAAGAGTGCTGACCCGAAGTCCTTAAAATCTACTAGGCCTGCATCAAGCAATGGTGATATTCTTGTAATATGTGTTTCTGCTGTTAGGCATTCAGGCAGCAGTCTCACCAGGCTATATCTTGTAATTCAGGAGACAAGATATGGGATGTAATGAAGGCTTACATATCCCTCCATCTAGACTAGAATGATTATGACCTAGTAGTTGGCTGTCATGTGGAAGAATGATGTTAGGCAATCAATGTACCACAAAGAACATGCAGGAGGATAGGATGGATCTTGTCATGCATGTGTCCAAGATAGGAAAGACAATGTACTTGAGTGGTGTCTTGTCATCACCCACAATGAGGTCGACCTTCAAAAACAAGATAATTGACTTTAATAATTGAGTGCGTATCCAGTGTCATTCTAAGGGAATCCGGTATATGCCAGCATGGAACAAGAAGTCTGACAAGCCTTCCTACTTTGATAAGGATGGTCTGCAGCTGTTCTACTACAGGTTTCATATTCTGTTTAAAGCGTTCGCCACATTGTGCCTTTTAGGCAGATTCTGTCTGCTTGATATCCCAGCACAGTACATTTTAATTTAGACCACACTGAAGAATCTCTACTCAGTAGCAGTTGTCTTAAAAATGCTTGAACTCAAAGCTCTTTTGAATGCATTCATATAGTTGTAGTTATGGAGATGTGACTTCATTGCAATGAACTAAATTTATTCCTAAGTTCATTGTTTATCATGTCTTCGGAAATATTGGTAGCTGCAGGAGAGTATTGGTATTTGTGAGGGACCCCATCATCTCTTGAAAGATTCCTCCTTATATTTGAATTCCTAGATGTTTGTATTACCTTAATAAGGTTAATTACCTTTTCAGAATTAGCTATAGTTCATCCTTCACATCTCCTATTGACCATGATAAATACCTCAGTACCATAGCTGCAATCCCCATCAGTCTAAACACATTTGTACTTGATGACATCAATTATCCAGCAATAAACTTTCTAAGCTACACTACCAGTAGTAAGCATGCCCAGTGCTTCTTTGACTTCATAAATGCTAACTCCCTGGAGCAAGTAGTCAGCTTTCACTTCTAGGTAACCCAGTACCCTTGGTCTTCTCCTCACTAACATAGCCTTTGCTTACATATCTCACTGTGTACAACAATCCATTGCTAAACTCGACTATAAATTTGTGTCGTTTTCTTTTGAAAATAGTAGTAGTTCCCCTCCAAATATCTCCGTACCTAGGGGCATCTTCAAAGCTAATGTCCAACATGTACTCAAAGACCTAATGCAATTCTGATGCAGTCCATCCAACCGAACCCCATTGCTAAAGCTGCTGCCTATGCTTCTGAATTCTACTCACACTGAAAAGACAGTTGCAATCTGCAGCAGATATACTGGGACTTAAAAAATATCTACGGTGCATGACCCATATAAATAAAATAAACAATACAACAACAAGAAGAAACTAGTCAGTGATTACAATAGTTCATATTCCACCCACTAAGCAAGCTAGCAAATAATTTAAGGGCATAATTAGAGAGCTCAAAACGTATTAAGATCTTAAAATAGCCATCAGAAGCAAAAGTAATCATAAAAACTTCTTTAACTATATCAGGAAGATTAGAACTACAAACCAGCAATGTCCTGGGCTTGTTTGCATCTATACTTCACCTCATATCCAAAGCAAATCATTACTATTTTAGCTGACAAAGTGAGGACACCTTTTATTCCACCACAGTTTAAAATATTGCACACATTTCTCAGCCAAAATTAGCCTAAGATCATTATGGAAAGAGTCATCTTAGACTTTTCAAAAGCTAAGAACACCATCTTGATGGGACAAAACAACATACAGGACTGTCTGGTTATCAGTGCCAAATACAGTCTATATGAAGGGAAAATACGGCCCAGACCGCAGAATCCTTTATAAACGCATTCTATGAATACCTTCAGGAATGCATGGATCATGCAATCCCAAATAAAACCAAGACCCAGTCCTCCAAAGGCAGACGTCCTGTCTGGTGGACCCAAGCCATAAACAAACTATACAATAGAAGGAGGAAGCTACTACATTATAGAGCAAAATCCCAAAAAGGGAAGGCATCTCTGATCAGTATTAGCAAAAAACTACGGGCACTCATAAAATCGTCTAAGGCCAGCTTCGAGAGAAAAATTGCACAGGCCACTAGGGATAATCACAAGACTTTCTTTAGTTATGTTAGTAACCTGGGTGGGAATTCCCTGATATGCTCAGAATTAGTCCAAAATGACAAAAAATACACCGAACCCAGAGACATTGCCAACATGCTAACTAACAGGTTCAGCGCAACCTTCTCCCCCCCCCCCTCCCCACCAAAAGGGCAAATATCTATCCCAGCAGAGTGTTGCCCCCCTGACATCTCAGATGCTCAGGTAAGAGCCGCCCTCTCCAAAGCAAAAAACACAGCATCAATGGGACCAGACGGTGTCCCGGGCTTCGTCCTACATGAACTCCAAGAAGAGCTAAATCCAAACATAAAACTACTGTTCAGTCTCAGCCTTACTACAGGATATGTACCTAAAGAGTGGCGTACAGCAACAGTGGTCCCTCTCCACAAAGGTGGTGCCTCAACAGATCCTGGAAACTATCGCCCCATAAGCCTGACTAGCTTGGTCTGCAAAGCTATGGAAAGGATCATCATGGACCTCATAAATAAAGATATTGGGGACCTACAGACACTGGATCCTACCCAGTTCGGCTTTGTTAAGGGCAGATCCTGCCTCTTAAACCTAGTCAATTTCTTTGAAACAGTCACCAAGGCCATTGACGAGGGGAAGGTGGTCCACACAGCCTACCTGGACCTCGCAAAAGCCTTTGATACAATACCCCACTCGGGCATTATAGATAAGCTCACCAGCTTAAATATAAACCTCTATGTCACTAGATGGGTTGCAAACTGGCTCAAGGACAGAACCCACATGGTTAGAATTGCTGGAGCCATGTCAGACTCCAAACCAGTTACAAGTGGTGTCCCACAAGGCTCAGTCCTGGGACCTCTCTTGTTCGGTATATATTTCTCGGAGGTACAGACCAACATGGAAGGACTGTGGCTAACCAAGTTCGCAGATGACTGCAAACTGGGCACCATAATCGACTCTCCAGCCAACACAGGCATCCTCCAAAAGGGCCTCATAGAAACAGACAACTGGTTCCAGAGCCATGGCCTCAAGCTAAACGCCAAAAAGTGTATAGTCATCCCCTTTGGCAAAAACAAAGTGCCCACAAATTACCACATAGGTGGTAATCCATTAAGTACAGAAGAAGTAATTAGGGACCTGGGGACCCAAGTTGATAGCAATCTCTCATTTGACAACCACGTGGCCAAAGTATTTTATTTATTTTATTTATTTAACATTTGTTGACCGGGAATGTCCGACTAGGTTCCACAGAGCCTGTTTTCAGCAGAGGCCCGGGGAGAAAAACATTTTATATAGCCCACCTAATCATGAAGGGATTCACATCTAGATCAGGGGAGGTCATCGGGCCTCTTTACACATCCCTCATCAGGCCCATAATTAAGTACAATGCCCCTTTTGGGATGTACCTTACCAGACACCTGCAGCAACTGGAAAGACCCCAAAAGTACCTCACCAAGAGGATCAAAGGGCTCAAACAGATGCCATATGCTGCTTGGTTAAAGAAACTCCAGCTCTAGTCAGTGGCATACCGCCTGCTCAGAGGCAATCTGTGCCTGACGTATAAAGCCATGTCCAACCCGGAATTAATGGACATGCTGCACCTCACAAAATCCAAATCCCATTGAGCCACGTGCTTGAGACACTTGAACCTCAGCACTGAAATAAATAGGACATGCTGGAGGGACAGATTTATAACCCAGAGACTCCCTTCACTCTGGAATAAAATCCCAGTCCAGGTTAGGCAGAGTCCCTCATTGACTCTCTTCAAGAGGAATCTTGATGAGTGGATGGGAGATTGTAGGTTTACCCTGGGTATCACTTCTGTGTCACTGTTAGACAGAGGCACAGTATACTAACCTCGAAAAAGGGCATAGCAAAATTAATTTAAAATGGGTGGCGAAAGCCAAACACACTCTGGCTAGGCTTATAAATGCCCTAGGGCAGATAGCCTAGTATGAACCTATGAACCCTGTACACAAAAATCACTTTAACTTAAGCGTCTCCATGGGTTGCATTCCTGGAGCCTTGAAAACAAAGCTCTGAGAGGTGTGGAAAGCCCTGAACATTGAGAAGCAAACTTTCCATCAACAAGGAAAAGAAAAAAAAGCTTTTGTTTTATTTATGCTTAAATATTTTAAGTTGTACTTATAGTAGTCTGTGTGGTGCTCCTTTTTTTAATTTTCTACTTTTTAATGTTTTAGACAAAAAAGATATATGTTTGCATTTTTAGCTTGTTCTGGGATCTCAGTCTTTTAGCATCATTTGCATTTGTGCGAAGATTGTGAATAACTGCAAGATCTTAGCATTGTTTGTACATTATAGTGCATTTCCAGCTCCATAAGTAGAATTATTTGTAAAAGATAGCTGTTTGTACTTTGAACCCTGTCTGGGGTCTTAGTCTTGTAGTTTCATTTACAGTTCTGGCAGAACTGTGAACTACTACCAAATTTGAGCCTCATTTAGTTATTTATTATTACATTTTTTTTCCATAAACAGTGTTAGTGGTAAATGTCTGCATAGTCTGGTGCCTTAGACTGTGGTAGAATTACAGCAGTAAGGCTATTGTATATTCTGCTCCAGGACTAGTGCTTCATTGCTTTTACAGCTGTTTATATTCCAGTTTTGCTGCTAAAGTCTTATATTCTACTTATCACTCACCTTCTTAAAGTTGCACCCCAGTACTTGTCTGTCCTCCTGTTCTTTGTGTCTGCCTTGACCTCACTAAGACATTAAACTAAAGTTTCTGAAATTTTAACCAACCTGATTTTATTCACCTGTAGCTCAGAATCATATGACTAGAGCTCCAATATTGGCTTTATTTGATTGGATCCTTCTCTAGCTAGTCTACTTCTGGTAGCTTGAATTTTTCCGCAACCCTCACTACCTTTTCTGTTATGACTTTAAAAGGCTGTGTCCCTGACTTCCGCCCCTTATGGTAGTCTGACTTCTGAAGTCCCTTCCTCCCATCTTTCATTGTTATCATCTGTTGTGTAAGATATCTAAGTACTTTGCCTCCCATTGTTTTCCATACATCCACAATACTGAGTGCCAACCTGGCAAACCAGTATTGTTCTTGAGTAAACATCCTTTACTACAAATTGTCTCCTGCTTATTTTCCAGGAGCTCTAATCTGCTTAGCACCCTCTCCACACTCTCAGAGGCTCCTGAATTTTCCTGCTTCATCCTTGGTGAATAAGAGATTTATTTTATTATTTTTCACTTCAGTTAACTCTTTAAAGTACTACTGATTTATTTTGCCTTATTTTTTGATTTTGTACTTTAAATCATTTTAACGGTCCCTAATACTTGAAATTGTCTTGTCTTGGGAGTTTAAGTTGTTTTGCAGTAGCATTACACTCTCAAGAAATCTTTTTTTTTTGTATTTTTACATTAAGAGGACTAGGATAGTCCATTTAGTGGCAGTAGGCAATGGCCTGGTCTGTCTTGGTTTGGAAACAGAGGAAAGCTATCAATATATTTTTTTTATTGTCTAGAGGACTTACAAGTCAGTTTCCTGTGTTTTAAGTGCCTGTATAAATTTAATGCATTTGTGCACCACTGCACAATATGCAGTGGTCATTAGTGGTACCCTGTATTTTCTCTATAAACTCATATCTGAAACTGTTCTACTAACTCTGTACTACTTTGCATGCTGAGTAGCACAGAGCACCTAGTTTGTGCATTGGGGAGCACTGTACCTTGAATTTAGTATTATAGCACCTAGTTTGTGCATTGGGGAGCACTGTACCTTGAATTTAGTATTATAGCACCTAGTTTGTGCATTGGGGAGCACTGTACCTTGAATTTAGTATTATAGCACCTAGTTTGTGCATTGGGGAGCACTGTACCTTTAATTTAGTATTATAGCACCTAGTTTGTGCATTGGGGAGCACTGTACCTTGAATTTAGTATTATAGCACCTAGTTTGTGCATTGGGGAGCACTGTACCTTGAATTTAGTATTATAGTGCCTAGTTTGTGCATTGGGGAGCACTGTACCTTGAATTTAGTATTATATAACCTAGTCTAGGCTCTAGTCCCAACCATTAGCTAACCCAATATTAGCCCCTCATGCACTTGCAGCTCACCCATTAAAGGACCTGACATCATGGTTATGCACTTTCCCAATTTCTCCTCAGCCAGGTATGTGGACATAAGTATATTGCGATAACATAGCAACTATCTAATGTTCACTGGCCACTATTTAATCCTCAAAGAAACAAATACAGTTTGCAAGCGATGTATATACACAATGTCTCTAGAGGCAAACACTTATACAAAAACTCACAACAATCTGGTTGTCAGAAATATACAATCTACCCCCACCACACGAAGTACTCACCCCACACATAGACCTACTTATGCTGAGTCATTTAAGTACAAAAATTACGTTCAGCAAACAGAAAAGCACTCAACAGAAATAACACCTAACACTTCACATACAGCCATAACCAGTGGACCCTCAACTACCTAGTCCATAACGAAAGCCAATACACTACCAAGGATTCTAGTCATAATGGGTTTCATTGTATGACATACTGATGCCAAACTTATCAGGATGAACAAGGAGAAGATAACAGTCAGCTGACTATCAGGTGCCAAGATCCACCAATGCATGCACTAAGTCATTGCACTATAGGTACCAGTATGATTCAGTCATAGCTTCGCAGGTGTAAATGACCTGAGATGTACCTCCCTAGACTATATGATGTGTTACAGGCTGGTACGTGCCTAACTTTAATAAGCATTCTACTTTCACCAAAGATGATACCACAATAAGAACAGAAGATTGACTTTAATAATTAGCTTAATTTTTGGTGTCAGTCTAAGAGGATACAATATTTGTCAACATTGGAGGACAAGGTTAGCAACCATGTTGCTTTGCTAAGGAGGGTCTGCACCTGTCTCCTCTAGGCTATTGGCTTAAACACAGAACCTTTCTTAAGCAATGCCAAATTAACAAACCTACCAACATAGAAAAATCTGCCCAAGGAAATGTAAACATGTTTCTGCTCAATGCCAGGAGTCTAAACAAGAAGCTCCACTCTTTCAAGCGCTCACCTTAGAGAATGCGGACACCTGTGCAGTGACCAAGACATAGGTTAAAGCCACAGGGTGTGTTCAGACAGTGCAATGCTTCAGTGCCTTCCACACAGTTAGACCAGCAACTGCACAGACAGAGACTAAATGTGGAGTTGTCTCAATCTGCATCAAAATTAATAATACCTCTAGGTTAGTTAAACAGGATTATGCACTGGAGTTCCTCCATGCCCAGATTACCATAGACAGAGTCCCATACAATGCCATAGCAAGCTATAGGTCACACTCTATGCCCACTGAAACTCACAGCTCATGCTTAGACCTACTGGAGACAGTCATCATTCAACCAAATACCCTAGTCATGGGGGACTTTAACTATTCCTCTATAAAATGGGAATCCTACACAACCCCAAATTTGTAGGTGCAGAGATTCCTAGACTTTGTAAACACAAGCACGCTGGACCAGTTAGTTTACATGTCTACTAGGGGTACAAACATATTGGACCTGGTAATCACAAATATGGGAGAACACTGTGCCCCCTTTCCAGTGTCAAGTCCTCTCTGGTAAGGTCAGACCATGGAGCAGTCAACTTCAAAATAAGAATCAATTCTGTAACCCCAGCAAACCCTGTAAAAGTTAGAAACTACTCAAAGGCAAATTACGTTTTATTAAATAATAACCCGTTAAAATTTTGAGCCCCCCCCCCAAACCAAGATAACACAGCAGCTATGTGGAAGTATTCACTGAAGCTCTGTACAAACATGTCCATGACTGCACAGAGGTTGCTGTGCCTATCACAAGTAAGCCCATACCTAACCCAAAAAACAAACCAACCTGATGGAATCCAAAATTAAACAGGCTGCACATCAAAAGAAAAAAAGCCATAGCTAAAATTAGGAAGTATAATACCAAAAAAGACAAAAACTCTGTCATTGACAACTAAGAGGACTAATGAAGTCCAACAAAGCAAATTTTGAGGTAAAGAAAGCATCCCAGTACAAGAACAACCATAAGATCTTCTTTAGCTGTGTCCAAAACCTGAAAGGCACCACACAACAGTGTGACAAAGTTTTAGTAAATGGAGGTACGTTCATGGAACCAGGAGATACAACAAATCTTCTGGCTGAAAAATTCAGCTCCAACTTTCCCCCTTCTCACCTCCAGCCACCCCCAAGGAAATACCATCTAACATAACCCCTCCAACCATTTTTGGAAGTCAAGATCAATGTCAAGGGCCTCTGGATTACCAAGTTTCCAAGCTAGGAGCAATCATATAAACCCCCCAAAATACTAACATCTTACAGGAAGGTCTAACACAGACAAATGACTGGTCCTAAAGCCATGGCTTAAAACTCAATGCCAAGAAATGCATAATACTACATTTTTGGAAGTTGGCCCCCAGGGACACTACCTTATTGATAAACACTCCTAAAACAAACACAGTAGCCAAGAATTTGGGGACCCATGTAGCTTGTAACCTGGATTTTGACCAACATGTGTCTAGGGTAGTAAGAAAATCATTCCATGTCACTGAACTTATAAGTAATGGAATAGCATCTAGGTTCAGGGAAGTCATCGTGCCACTGTACTCAGCCCTCATCAGATCCATCATTAAGTATAGCATCCCCTTTGGTAAGTACCTAACCAGGCACATGGAACAAATGGATTGTCCACAGAAATTCTGTGCATGTGCAATGGATAACAAACTGGCTGTCTGACAGAACCCATGAAGTTAGAGTTGCTGATGCCATTTCTGAAAGTAAAAAAAATGCTGCCATCAGATTCTGACAAGACAGTGGTTGGCCTTCTCCCATGGTTAATCAAGTTTGCAGATGACTGCAAACTAGGTGTTCTTGTTTATTCATCCACTGGCACAGAATTAATCCAGCAAGGGTTTTATTGTGGCAGTATTTGATGTAAAGACCATAGCCTCAAATTAAGTAGAAAACATGTAGTATAGTTTAATTTGGCAAACAAAACAGTTCCACATCTTGCTACGTATATGACACATCCCTCCAAATGGGCACAGTCGTTAGAGATTGCAGTACCTTTGATGAAACTCTTTATCACCACAGTAGTTAGGAAATGTTTTATCCAGCCTAACTAATATCCATGAGCATCCCCTCTTGATCCAGAGAAGTCTTATTTTCCCTTTATTCATTCCTCACCATATGTATTACTAAATGTAATGCCCCCATCGGCATGTACATGTTGAAATGTATCAATCACCCTGACCTCACAGACTCTCTATTTAAAAGATCACCATCATCAAGATCCTTAGCTATCCCAGTAGACTAGCCGCCCCATTCCTGTCTCTTACAGACTCTTTAATAGTGATCTGTGTTTAGGCTTTCAAGCCTTGAAAGACACTACCCTCCTTGATATGCTGTACTTTCACATAACAAATACTACATTAGGGACCTAAATTTTCATCAACAAATGAATAAGACATATTGACATGATAGAATCATATTACAACACATTCTCCAACTCTGTGACAAACTTGCACCACATGTTAAACAAAGTAGTGCCATCAGATTCTGACAAGACAGTGGTTGGCCTTCTCCCATGGTTAATCAAGTTTGCAGATGACTGCAAACTAGGTGTTCTTGTTTATTCATCCACTGGCACAGAATTAATCCAGCAAGGGTTTTATTGTGGCAGTATTTGATGTAAAGACCATAGCCTCAAATTAAGTAGAAAACATGTAGTATAGTTTAATTTGGCAAACAAAACAGTTCCACATCTTGCTACGTATATGACACATCCCTCCAAATGGGCACAGTCGTTAGAGATTGCAGTACCTTTGATGAAACTCTTTATCACCACAGTAGTTAGGAAATGTTTTATCCAGCCTAACTAATATCCATGAGCATCCCCTCTTGATCCAGAGAAGTCTTATTTTCCCTTTATTCATTCCTCACCATATGTATTACTAAATGTAATGCCCCCATCGGCATGTACATGTTGAAATGTATCAATCACCCTGACCTCACAGACTCTCTATTTAAAAGATCACCATCATCAAGATCCTTAGCTATCCCAGTAGACTAGCCGCCCCATTCCTGTCTCTTACAGACTCTTTAATAGTGATCTGTGTTTAGGCTTTCAAGCCTTGAAAGACACTACCCTCCTTGATATGCTGTACTTTCACATAACAAATACTACATTAGGGACCTAAATTTTCATCAACAAATGAATAAGACATATTGACATGATAGAATCATATTACAACACATTCTCCAACTCTGTGACAAACTTGCACCACATGTTAAACAAAGTAGTACCCTTAAAATAACACTACCAGCCACCCGGAACTTAGTATTTTATTAAATATACTTTAAGTTCTTGCATCTTACTTTACATTTTAACAGCGGACCCACTTATACGATTAAACATAATAAAGTGAAAGGCCATTTTCTGACCTTTCACATTTGCTTTCTGAAGATGATTTATTGATAGAAGAAGATGGACTTCTTAAGATGTTTTTAAATACTGGTTCTTACTGAGGCTGTTATTAAAGAAGTTAAACATAAGAGAACTGATGCTTTTGCTCCAATTCTTTTAAAACTTCTGATTAAGAATACCAGGACTGTTCAAAATCAGAAGGATTTTTGTAAATCTATGTGCTTACCTTTTTCATTAGTTAATTTCGGAATTCAGGATATTATTATTAAGTACTGGAAATTATTTAAACATATTGACAACATGCTGGATAAAGTAGATGAGCATCCAAGGCTTGTGTTTAAGACTGGGATAAGCGTGAAATTCTGCTTTGAAAAAAACAAATAAAAATAGTATTAAGTCAAAATATCAAAGTTATGGAATGTTCCGATGTGGAGCTTATAACAATGTAAGTTTACTAATATAGGCACCTTTGTTTGTATAACAAGTAATTACATGATTTTAACTGCAAACAGAGCTATACTTGTAACTCCTCTGGTGTGGTTTATATAGCAACATTTCTATCATGCCCTGCGCTTATTATATGGGTAAAACAAACAATAAATTAACATATTTATCAACATGTTTATGCAGTGAAGAAAATTATATTAATAATGGGCTGGCAAAACACAATTTGACGTACAAATTTTAATACGTTTTAATTTTTTTAGACCATATTCAAGATGAAAGGGGTGTGACTGGAAAAATATTGGCTTATGAAAGGATCATATTGGCAGATTAAGTTTAATTCTGATAAATCCCCCTGGTTTAAATAAGAATATTTCGTTCACAAGTGTTTTGAAGGATAAATGTAAAGGGATTTATTGAATGTGTGTATAATATGCAGGTTTCTAGGTTTTATTTCTTCTGATGAAGCCTTTATAATTAATATGATAGCACCTAACATACATTTAATAAAATACTAATTAATTTCTGGGTAGCTTAGAGCATTATTTTGAGGTTTTGTTTGTTGTTTTCTGTTTTTTGTGGGACTTTGAATATTAACTAAAAAAGTTACCATTGGACTTTTAATATTAACATTTTAGAAAGTAGTACTCTTGCCACCTTTAATAGTCTAGAAATATAATTTCCTTCAGACTTTTTACTTTGTTCGCTGACTGTATGTTATACTAAAATAACAGGTTGGCATTATGATTACTTTATTTTTATGATATGTTTTTGGCATTCCAACTAAGCCAACATGGACATGGAAAATAAAAGATTTACCAGTAGGGATAAGTACAAGTAAGGGCAGAGAAAATAGGAAAGAGGGGGCTGAAATTTACTGAAAAGAATTAGCAAAGAAACAAAGGTATTGGGAAGAAATAACTATGGAGAGAAATGTCATAGAGGAGGAGAAAACCAAGCAGAAGTTGGGACTACAAGTTTGAGACTGCCTTCCCTCACAGGAAAAGATACCAGAGTATAGGCGAAGAGAAATGGCTAGGGGAGTACTAAGTGAATGATCAGGTCACTGTGTTTTAATTAACCCTACAAAAAAGCTGCTGTTGAAATGGGTAATTAGTAGGGCATATGAAATACTGCATGATAACTATAAGAATCAATCAGAAGAGGTTAGAAAAGATTGAGAAGAGAGACTAGAAAGGCAATATACAAGGGAAATGTTGGGAATACATCTTTTGTGGTGCCCAAAAATCCAACAAAGCCCAGAAGGTTTAAGATTTTGCATGGAAGTGTTTGCATAGGTATTTTTATACTCCAAGCAAATTTTAGAGAAATTTTCCTCAGGTAAATAGCAATTGCCAGTGATGTTTGGGAATATAATGAATTGGTAGATTTTACAAATTCCCCAATTTATCAGAAGTGTTGGGGGAGCAGATGATTGTAAATGATTAGAACTAAGGAATAAATATCTTTAGCTGGGATCTAAGATTTGAATTGCATAGTCTTAGTGCAACCTTGCTTAGTTCAATGCTATTGGCTGTTTAAAAAACAATTATTAGAGAGTAGAAATTAAAATTTAAACTAACAGTTAATCGAAGTATTGAATATTATAAGGGATCTACAAAAATTGTTAGTGAAACTTTTGTTAAAGGGAAGGAGCAAATTATGCAAAAAACAAATGGAATATGTAGTAACAATACATGCAGAATAACACTTAGAAGGAGGATGAGTGAAATTTAAGGGAAGGGAGGGTAAAGGTATTTTATGAAATGTTGGAGTGAATGATAGTTTTTTTAAAAAAAGAAAACATGTATAATGTGTGAATCAAATGAAAAATGTTTACAATAATTTTTCTTTTCTATAACTGTACACACCCGTGTTCAGGATGTGAGAAGTAAGTAAAGGTCTTTGAAAAAAGCTCCTAATATGTCCTTAAAATGTAATTGTTTCTTGCATTTCTGTTTTCACTCTTAAGTTGATTAGTTTCGCCAGTGTACAGTTACAGCTTCCTGTTGTTTTCACACACAATCAGAAAGATTTAATATCCTGAACATTGTATTTTTTCTCTCCCACTGTCTAATAATCAAACTCAGGTCACTTAAGTCACAGTCAGGGCTTTATCCTTTTGTACCAGTGGAAATGGCAGACCTTAAACATAAGCATTTGCAGTCAGTCACAATGGGCCTCTCTCAAACCACACAAAGTCCTTGAATCGTCCCTTGCTATCCTAAGAGGTTCTCTTTTCCATACCAAAAATTAAAAACAAATAAATAAAAACACTCAGCTAACATAACCAAGAATTCTTTAGTATAGTCTTCCATACTGTGTAATTTAAGTGAAATATACATATTCATTGACACATTTTCCTCTGCAGCTATCTTCTTTAGTCTATCTCCCATAAAAACAATTCCAAAAAGTTATTGTTTTAAGCATTCAACATTTTCAAACTTTCCTTGGCATCCCCTGAAGTAAATTTGGACCTCTTTTTTGAGTAATGTTGTTTTAGAAAATCAGTGTGCAGACTTCAATATCAGACACATAAATGTGGTGTACTGTGTTACAGCAACAGGCAGAATATCCATCCTGTAAGACATAAGTATTTCCTTCCCCAGATGTATAGCACAGCTGCTCTCCATAAACCATATTTTAGATACATTGAATTCTCTTGTTCCCAGTGCTATCCACATCTGTCAGCATCTGCCTACCACATGTGACCAAACTCATAAGTCACTCAGCTGAATAAAAGTCAATAGAGCATTACAAGACAGTGGCATATAGGATCAAATTGGAAGGTGTGAGCTTTAGGCATATAACCAATATTGTATTTAGTTGTATCATAAAACTCATAGGATAGAAATCATATAGATGTACTGCACAGCTGTGCATCAAGATCTGTGTCTGTAGGTCCCACTGTGCAGTAAGAGAAATACTCAATTCATCTGAATATCGAGTGCCTAGCACCTGAGAGCACTCAGTACTTAATGCATCTAAATATCAAGTACCTAGCACCTGAGAGTACTCAATAATCAATACATCTGAATATCGAGAATCTAGCACCTGAGAGCACTCAATACTCAATATATCTGAATATCGAGCATCTAGCACCTGAGAGCACTCAATACTCACCGCATCTAAATATCAAGTACCTAGCATCTGAGAACACTCAGCCATAATCTTCTCTGATACAAATAGGAGCAATAAACCAGAACAACTGCAATGAATTGCATGGGTCAGTCTGCTTGCTTAATGGTAAAGCACTTACTTACTAAATTGCCGTGAGAATACAAAGTTAGGCCATTTACAATCTAGGCAACTGTTAATGACATAAGTGGTGCTTTTTGCCAATAAAACTAAAAAAGATCAGCCTGACTGTGAAGTGCAGCATATGAATATTGCCAAAAGGTGGCTAAAATCACACATCCAGTAGTATCATGTTTATAGTGTGGAGAAAAATGGTGTGTAGAACAGTGTAACTGGAGGGAGGAGCAAGCAGAGGGAGACACACAATGGGAGAAAACAGGACAGTGGTGTATGTGGCCTGGGTACTTGGCTGCACTTTATTAAGGGATAGAATCTCTTTTTTATTTGCATGAAAAGAACATGGATGAGGGGTAAGGTATGCAAGGGAAGGCTGGGAATGCAAATAAGTTGCAGGATAGTATATGGCTGCAAATGCAAAACAGTTGAGACAAATGTATGGATTTAACCTTCAAAGAAGAAGTGACAATGGTCAGATGCATACATACAGAGAGGTGATCAATGGTGATGAGTAAGGGTGGAACACACAGTGGGCATTGGATAGGACACACTAGGAAGTTAGTCTCACCAGTTAAGGAATAGAGTGTGATGCTGGCTACAGAGGGGTGTCAGTGTGACCCAAAGGGACTACCTACATAAAACCATCACCACCTGATGATTCCATATAGGCACTGCCAAATGGTACCTGACCACCCAGTACCATGGTGGCCTTGTGGTTGGGGTGTACCACTTCAGCATATCATCAGTCAGCCACAGGATGACTCTTATCTGATAAAGGCTTTAGCTTTGATGCTCTACTGTGTACTCTACCATAGTTCTAACCATCTACTGTAACTGCATTTGATCAATGTGTGGTTGGACATGGATGCACATTGAGAGACATCTTTCATCATCCATAGTAAGCCACACACATCCACATAATCAGATCCACCATGAGTTGCAACACACAAAGATAGTGGTACATTTGCCAGGGTCTACTGGTCTTCTTTTACTCATCGGGCAGACTCACAGATTGGAGACACAATGGGAAAAGTGCGATAACTGTGGAATGTCATTAAAACGCACTGGCCTCCAAGGCAGATAGCAATTATATGTATTTCATCTTGCAGTCAGCCTTTCCTGCCTCCTGTGAGATCCTCCACTGAGATGTATCGTCTGAAGAACTGAAAGATAAAAGTGCATGCATTATAGGTAAATCCTTGGTATTTTATGCATTTATTAGCACATCTCTGGGTGCTGTCTTTACATTTCAGCTTCCCACTCATCCAGACTTTCAGGATGGCATCATTTCAGGTCATCACAGCAGTGTTAGTAGTACTTACCAAACTGCTGGATACCTGTAGCCTTGGTAAGCATGAAGCCCAGGTAGGAGCAGTTGTCCACTTTTTGTAAGAATCAATCATATATTAATTAGATGAGTATAGTAATAGGATACTGTGGCTAGGCTTGAAATGGCTTAACTGGTTTATTGCCTAGTAATCTATAAACCTAGTAACCTATAGAACCAAAAGCTGGTGCTTAAAGTGGGTATGAAAAAGCTTCAGAACTATCTTTGTATTCTTTACCACCAGGCAGGAATCAAGCATCTGTAAGTACTAGCCAAATGGTATACTAAAATGGCAGCACCTCCCATATATATGTATGACTCTGAAACTCACTCCATGCAAGCAGTTGCTTCTCAGTAAACAGTGTTTGTGCATGCATCTATCTGCTGTACTCACCTTGGGAATTTGAAAACATGATAATGCTATCACGGATTTGTTTCATATTATGGCTCCATTGTGCAAGAGATGAATTAAGTAATTATTTGTCTAGTATTGTGTGTCTGACTACCATTGTGATGCTTCTTATTAAAGCTGATATCCATTTGTGATAGCATAGTGTATATTTTTCATTCAATTAACTCATCGGATATCACAGATATGATACACTAGGAGGCAAGCTTCCTAGGGGTATGTGTATGTGTAACATTCAGGTTTATTGTGCTTCACATGTTTGTCTCTACATTTTAGTGACCACAGTATCAGTTAAATACTGTTTCAGCTGGAGGGGCAGCTGGACCATTCAATACCAAAAGACTGTTTCATGAACCACCCTCAGTCAGGATGTCATATATTCAGTACCATAGCACAATGTACTAGCTCTATATACTGTAAATTTATGGTATTGGGGGTTTAGGCATGCCATATCAACAGGCAGCTTGTAGTATATCCACTCTGGGTAAGTACTACATTTTACATAATGTATAAATAATGCATTCTGTAAATACATTTTTGGGGGGTTACATATGGAACAAGTACATTCTCAGTAAATGTACATGTATTTTAGCAACATGTATTTTTGTTTTCATCTTTCCCAAACTGTATCCAGTATGACCACAAGATGACACAGATATAGGAGGGACAATTTTGGCAATGCTGGAAGTAATGTTCTAGTGCAGACACAGTAGAGGCATGGTTTTCAGATATAGATAGAAAGGACACAAGCCAACCATAATGGGACCACCCATTTTACAGGGTTTAAATGAAATAGGTGGGCACATAATGAGCCAGGTTCACTGTTGCTTAATTGACATGCACCACCATGCCAAGCAGAAAGCACAGAAGGTTCCACGATGAAGAATCACCACAGGGGGTGGGCTTCCAAAATCAACATGGAAGAGTTTCTTGGATCACTAGGTGGAGAGGTTTAAAGAAGATTTATCCTGGCAGGGGGAAGGTGTTGTTGCTGACCTGACCCAATCCACACATGTCTCACTGGTAAATGACCAGGTTAGTAGTCTACATGGTTTGAACTCACATTTGTGATATTAGTGGGTACATTCTTGCTAAGCATGCATGATACACACATTTCCTTTCACTGGCACATCAGTAAAGTACAACACACAGGGAAAGTAAAGGTGCATAAGAATCCATTTCCTGCATAAGGAACATTGTCCCACATGTCACAGGGGCACTCCTGTAACTTATTATAAGGTGCACACTGTGGTCTTTTCCGTGTTATATCATCACACATAGAAGTGGTGATGAGCAGTATATATGATTCCTGAAGCTGAACAGGGTGCTGATGTGCACACCACTGTAGAGTTCATCAGTGACATGCAGATACCTGGAGATTTGTCATAGTCAGTGGTCATGATGGCTATAGTGTCTGTCCCAGTCCTAGGTAGACAGCAATCCAGAGCATCGGGTGTATGTATGACTTATGAGAAGTGTGTTTTATGTCCTGTAGATGTAGTGGATAAGCACATACCATACCCTGTGTAGGAGGAATATCCAGAGGCTGAGAGCCTCAGATGTGCTATGGCTATGACAAAACTCCAGCTATGGAAGTGTGCATTGCTTCCTCTGTGAGCATATGATTACAGCTGACTTGGGCAAAGCACATGTGTATGATGCTAGTGAGCTGCCGTAATTACTGAGTGAAAGAGCATTTATACGAATGCTGATTTGGGTGAGTTTTGTTTGGTCAACAAAATGTTTGGGCAGGGAGTTTGTATGTGACTGTGTGCATTTTAGGGTTATGTAAGGGGATGTATTTAGTGTGTGCTTATGCATCTGAGTGTTTTAGGGTTAGAGTAATGGTTAGATAAGGGCTAGAGTTCATGTGTGAGTGTGTGTGCTAGGGGATAGCTGTAGTATGTGTGTGGTGTGTGTGTGTGTGTGTGTGTGTGTGTGTGTGTGTGTGTGTGTGTGTGTGTGTGTGTGTGTGTGTGGTGAGTGCATGAGCGGTCTTGTATAGTGGTAGTGTTATGACAAGGGCTTTTGTAAGGTAAGCTGCAGGGTTGTGGTTTAGCACATATTACTAAGCTCTAGAAGAGGAGACGTGGTGAAGCAGCACATTGCACTACACAAGATCTTGCCCAGCTGGCAACTATGGCCAATGAATCAAAAACATCCTGCTTGTTTCCTAGAACTAAGACCTCTCAACTTCTTAGTGAAAGAAATCTGGACAAAGCCAAAAATAATTGGATGAAAAATGCCAAAAAATAGGGATAGATTTTAAATATTGCTGTTACAAACTTGCTAGAATAGCAGGTTTTGCATTAGCATGCATTCTCCGGAGGACATGAACTCAAAATATCTATCATTATTTTGTAACTTCAGTTTTTAGTGATTTTTTTTCCTAAAAAAACACAAATTTTATTAGAAAAAAAAAACAAAGATATGAGGCAAAAATCTAGACACCCCATGAAATTCTGTACAGTTGAGAGGTATACCTGGAAGACCTTTGTGTATTACACACTTTCTCAATGAATTTATAGAATTGTAGAATCATAGAATTTACAGGCAATTAGGCCATGCAGTCATATATATACCTTGCAATTATCCACCTTTAGATCTTACCTCCTTTTCCAAGGAGTAATAAGCCAATCAAACCACAGGTGAGTTTATGAAAACACATCCAATGGTCTAATTCCTTTTCAAAGGAAGAGAGTGTGCCACATTGCCTGATCTGAAGAGAATGTTTGCTCCACAGAAAAGGTAGTTGCTATGTGATGAATCCATCTCTACACCATGATTTGCTGATTTTCTGAAACAAATTCAGATCTCTAGTTCTAGTGTGAATGGGCCTGTGTGATTTGTGAAGAAATAAGAGGTCTTGGGCTGAGGGGTTCCTAATATCCCAGAAGGTGAGGCATGAATCATCCCTATGGAGACTGTAGGAAACTGAATACAGGGACAAGACCTTCAGCATCTCTTGATAGCTTAGGTACTTTAAGCTCATGTTTTTTTTTTTTTTTGTTTGTTCGTTTGTTTTTTGTCAGGACCATTTGGGGTCTCTTTAACTGCTTGATATGTTTCGAAAGGTGCATCACAAAGGAGGCAATGTATTCTGTGATGGGCCTGATCAGTGCAGAATATAAAGGGGTCAGAACTTATTTGGATCTAGATGAAATATCCTTTGTGAGCAGTTGTGCCAGATTTCCTGATCACTGTTGAAACATGATGTTCAAAGTGAAGGAGTTATCTACTCATGTTTCAAGGTCTCTCAAAACATCTTTATTTTAGAGTGGAGTGTTTTCTATTCTATAAACTGGGTAGATGATTTGTATGCCAAATTCAGCAATATTGCATTAGCATTTAGTTTAAGCCTGTTTGTCAGCTTACCAGCAATTAACGTGTAAGTTCACTCCATAGTGCTTTCACATTCAAAGGGGATTCAGGTATAATGCCCAGTATTCAATCTTTAACACGCGGTTAAGCAGAGTTCCTGATTTTTGATTTGCAGATCAGAGAAGGGTATACCAAATAACAACGATCCAAGCACAGAACCCTGTGGTACCCCACTCGTTAACTTTCATGATCTCAGTGCAGGTTCTTTCTGTCTCCCATTAATTACATAAGGACTAATTTGGAGTATATTTAACTTGTTGATAATGTTGGTATGTAGTACAGTATCAAATGCTTCAGTGAGGCAGATGTATGCTGTATGGATGTCCACAGTTTGTGTTAACTTCTCAAAGAAATTTACCAGATTCATTAACTAGGATCTATTCTTAACAAAGCCAAACTGCTGGGGGTCATAGCTTATAAGATTTTTATATTGCAATTTCTCAGGTTTGTTATGACACATTCTATAGCATTCCAGATGAGACTGGACAGGTCTGTAATTCTCTGGATCTGTGGTGGGACCACCCATCTAAAGAGATATCACAACTGCTGTCCACAAAACTTCAGGGACAAAGCCAGTGGATAAACTCAGGTTGAATAGTTGTAGGAGTGGGTGCCCTGGTGCATAGTTAGTGCTGTTCAGCAGGCAGCCTGGTATGCTATCAGGTCCTATAGAGGATGCATTTTTTTGTTTTGGAAACTACTTTTAACGATTGTTCTTTTGTGATGATAGGGAGTTTTAGGTCCTTAGGTATATATGGGTCTGGTATAAATGTCTCTGGAGTGAAGTTAACACTGAAGTTGTCTATCAATATATTTGTGATATTCACTGGATCAAGTAGATAGTGCCATTTTGGATCATTTCAGAGCAATGCTGGGTGTTATTCTTTAACTTCCTAATGTATGTAAAGAAAGATGTGTAATTATCCTTAGTTTCTGATGATAGCCTGTGTTCACAGGAAGCTTTAGTTTTCCTGATGGTGTTTTTCAGTAACTTGCAAAACCTCTTCATGTTAACCTTGAGTTATAGGTCTTTAATTTTTCTATATATTCTAATGAGCTTTTATCTCTTATTGCAATGTTTATTTATGCATGTGGACAACCAGGCTAGTTTGCTCCTTCCTTTTGCTGTTTGTTTATTTTTGGTAGGGACTGATAGGTTTATACAGTTTTCTAGGTGATCATAACATTTACTTGCTTGCATAGCTACTAGCTATGTCTACATTTTGGTGAGTTCAGTTTTATTTGAACTTAGAAAATTCATCACAAAATTGTAGGAAGTCTGTATGTTTGAAGTATTTGAATGTTGTGATATTTGTCTCATCTAGTTTAGGTATTTTTAAAATAGGTTACCAATTTGTGGTTAGACGTGACTGGGGAAAGGTATACCTGTGGGATAGCGCACATAAACACCATATTTGTAAGGACAGGGTCAAGAACATTTTGACCTCTACTGGGTTCTTTGACTATTTGATACAGGGAATTTCTGTTTGTGGAACTGAGGAATTTTGGGGAGTAGCCTACATTTCATGTATAGGTCTCCCAGTTTTTTGACGGGTAGTTAAAGTCGCCCAGGGTGATGGCATTTTTATGTATATGAAGTTCATCCAATGTATTTAAGACATAGGTATCTTTTTTGGGGAGGAGGTCATGAAGAGGCTCTGTAACATGCTATGATCTGATAGCTACTTTTATTTTGGGTGAGTTGAATCTCAATACGCTTGTTTTGTGGATCTTTGAGAATCTGTCTTGAAGTAATGCAGTCTTTTGCAAATATAGATCCATCACCTCTAAAGGTAAAATAATGCACAAAACCCTGGTACAAGGGGCAGCTTTCTGCACTCTTAAACCAGGTTTCAGTAATAATACATACATGAATGTGCTCCAACTGTAGGAGGGTTTCAGGCTCGGGTGATTTGTTATCTAGACTCCTAGCGTTGAACAATGCCACATTGATATTGTTCTGTGCTTTGTTTGCTATGATGTTTAGGTTGAAAGATCCATTAGTTGGATTCTACCTAAAAAAAGCACAGGGAGGCAGCAAAGACTTTAATCAGTATATAAAAAGAGTGGTGAAAGCCATCCTTGCCAAAGCAAGTGGGGCTGTGCAACTGTTCTTTCCATGCTAACACATACTAGATCTCCCTCGAATAGCACTAGTTACTGAGTCGGTTATTGAAATCCGTCATTTTTTCCTTGTATCTTATCATCATTCTTGATGGCAGTAAGATTCCGCTCAATACCAGAGATTTTCCTGCACTTATGACATCTACAGAGGGCTCAGAAATTTCTCTCTGCATTTCCCTTAGGGTTTTGCCCATAAGTTCATTTACACCAACAAGGGCCACAACCATGTTATAGTTGTATTTGTCCATCTTAAGGGTCTTAGGGGCCCTTGAGACATTGGAGATATTGGCAACAGAAAGACAACTCACTGTCACCCTGTTTTTGTCCAGCCTTGTGAGGGTGGAGTCTGTATATCTTACTATGGGATCACCAGTCATCAATACATTTCAGCCATAATGTTCACAGGCACAGAAAAAAAATATTGAAACAGCAAATGAATGCAATTTGTTTGATATTCAGCATCATAATGCTAGAATTCAGTGAATTCTTTGGGTATAAAATACCACTCAGAAATATTTAATAGCAAACCTGGTGGAAGACAAATTCAGCTCTAACTCTACTCCTCTTTCACCCTCAACCTCCCCTTGGGAAATACCATCAAATATAACTCCCCTTACTATCACCAGGAAACACGTCATCAATGCTTCTGTTTAAGACCAAGAACACTGCATCAATGGGCCCAGAAAATATCCAGGATGCCTTCTAAATAGCATGAAACATGATGTTTCAGGCCTTCTGAAATTGCTAATTAACTGTAGCCTCCAAACAGGTTTTGTGCATCATGAATGGAGAAAAGCAACAGCTATCCTTCAGCACAAAAGCAGGCCATCAACAGACCCTGGAAAATGCAGGCCCATAAGTCTCACTAGTGTCATATACAAAGCCATGGAAAGAATTATCATGGTTATCATGGAAATGATCAATAATGACACAGGAAACCTCCATGTACTGGACTCAACCCAATTTGGTTTCATCAAGGGCAGGTCATGCCTACACAATCTGGTGGACTTCTTTGAGAAGGTCAACAAAGCAATGAATGAGGGCAAAAATAGTTCATACTGCCTAGTTTTACCTGGCCAAGTCATTTGATACAATACCCCACTCTGGCATTGCTGGCAAATTCAAGAGGTTGGATATAAACCCTTATGCCACCCAGTAGATAGACAGCTGGCTCACTGATAGTACCCAAGAAGTTGAATTGGGGAATGCACCACTACAGAGTGGCCAGTCACAAGCAGAGTCCCTCAAGGATTGGACATAAATGTTCCCCAGGAAGGGCTGACACAGAGTTGTTACTTATGTCAAAACCATACACTAAACCAAAATGCCACTTATCATACTGACAACACACCCCTAAGAGGTGATTCAGTAGTCATGGCCTTGCGGACATGCATAGATGGTAATCTAGCCTTTGACTGTCATGTGTCTACAGTAGCAAGGAAATTGCTCTATTTTGTGCAGCTTATAAACAAAAGATATCCGAGCTACATGCTCTAGGGACCTAAACCTTGTCTCCACGATAAACAGAACATGCTGGAGGGATAGATTCCTGTCCCAGAGACTTCCCATACTCTGGAACAAACTACCTATCTATATCAAACAAAGCTCCTCATTAGCACTCTTCAAGAAAAATCTTGATGATTGGATGGGAAATAGGAAATTCACCCCGGGGATCACTTCTGTGGCTCTGCTCGACAGGGGCACAGGAAAATAATTTCCTTGGGTAGCGAAAGCCAGGATACCTTTTTGGCTAGGCTTATATAGGCTCTAGGGCCAATAGCCTAGTACCTACCTATGTACCTATGAACCTATATGGCATCTAGGTTCTAGAAGGTCATTGCTCTACTGTTTTCAGCATTCATCAAACCTATCATTGTGCACAATTAACCTTTGATATGTACCTAACCAGGCAAATCCAGCAAATGGAACATCCACAGAGGTTCCTCATTAAAAGAATACAATACAATGTAAGTAACATGTCCTACGCAGACTGCCTCAAGGCCCTATCCCTGTATTCCATCTCCTACAAGCTGTTGAGGAGAGATCTATCCCTGGCATACAAAGCATTGTCAGACACCACCCTGATGAACTTCCTGCATATCTGCAAAACAAACAGCACCAGAACCACCCATTCTAAAGACTTAAACCTTGCTGTGATATAAATAAGACTTGTTGGAGAGACAGGTATTTATTCAAGAGACTACCCCTTCTCTGGAATAGGCTCCTCATCAATGTGAAACAGAGATCCTCTCTAACCCAATTCAATTGTAATTTAAACAACTGGATGAGGAAGAGAAACATTCATTCCTGGTTTGGCACCTATGTCTCTGATGGACACAAGCAGTCTGTAAATGATTTATCTCCCAGGCCTCTGCTTGTAAATGTTTCATCTCCCAAGCCCTCCTTACACTTATCAAGGGTAACAGAACTTGTCAGACATTTGGGATGCATGGCCAGGCTTAAAAAGGCTCTTGTGACCATTGGCCTAGTACAAATCTATGAACCTATGAACTTACAAAATATATATTGCACACTAGGTTTAAAATCAATGGTAGACTTTATCTTGCAAAACTTTCATTATAAAGCTCATCAGTGACAAAGACAAAAAAAGGAGCAGAATCCATCCATGTTTAATAAATCTAACACTTGGAAAATACTACTTTTTAAACTGATCTGGTAATTTACCTGGAAGCACTAAAGGCTTTGATCAAATATTTGACGTCCATGGTCTGTGCCAGTAATGACGGACTGTGAATCCTCACAACTGACACTGGCGAGGGATATTCACTTGGAATAAAAATAGATATACATAGTATTTCCAGATGCAGGTCTCTGTACCAAGCTCAATTTCCCTTAAGAGCACACAGGTAACACACTTGGTCTGGGGGCTGGATATCCCTCTCTCTCTCTCCAGGCCCCCAATAAGACTCCCCACTGACACAGTTGTAGAGTTGAGTCCTCAGCCAAGTGTTCCAAGCCAAGTTCTCCACCACCTTCTCTGTGAAACCAGTGCTCTGTGTCTCTGCTCCAAGTAAATCACACATACACACACACAGACACACAGACAAACACACACACACGCACACACGCACACATGCACACACACACACACACACACACACACACACACACACACACACACACACCTGGGAAAGGCTGGCAGAGATTTACCAGCTATGTCCAGACTATACGTTAGTCCCACCACCACCAGAACACTCCAAAGCCATCTACTCTAAGCTTTTACAAGGGTAACCAATTATACTGAGTAAAATTAATAATAGTACAAATGGTAGTGTTTGACCAATGCAGTAAGGCTTTTAGAAGTGGCCACAGTGTCACTAAATAAATATAAGTACTTTCAAAGGTTAAAACATTCTCTAAAAGATCAGACACAATGAAAAGTTTAAATATATTTAATAATAAATAATAAAAGAACATGGAAATACTAAATATCTATTTACAATAAACACCAGAAGTTCAATCATAGGAAATATTAAAAATAAAGCCAATGGAAAGATTCACACAGATACAGAACAACAATACATAACTAATCTCTTTATATTTTCCCAACTGATCTAAAGAATTACTGTTCCCTAGTTCACTTACTAGAGCAAGGCAAGATGAAGTGGGTAAGCGGTCTTCCTTCTTTGTAAGATTTCATTAATAGACTGCTCTGAGACTTCTGCCTCATCTAGTATTAAAACATCATTTCAGTGCTGGATTACAGAATGACATCACATGCATCTGGTCATCTGACTCTGGTCCCCACACTACCCTCTTTGCTAGAAACTGAACCAGAATTTAGAACATACATATGTGCTACCATACACACAGATAGAACTTTGTTAAGATGTATTACAGCACCTGGAAGCTATAAAACCATTTCAAAACTTCTACCCTTCCAGGGTAGCAATTAGTTCACCTGTAAGGACAATATAGTAGGATTCCTAGTTCTGGTTTTCACAGACATTTCATCTCTGGCTGAACTTAGAACTGTAAGATACAATCTGTATGGCCTAAACCAGGTACTTTAATTTCAGACTATTCAAAGTTACCTGGACTAAGATTAACGTCTTCTCTTCCAGTATCCCCTGTTACAATATGGTCATATCAACAGTTACAATACAGTCTGACATACAGGTGTATTTCTTTTTTGTCCAGCAGGACCCACTGTTTGTACATTTTTAACAAAAGCAGCTTTATAAATACATTTTTGACACAAGCACCTTTAACAAATCAGTTTGATATGCAAATGACATATAATTCTTTACAAAACTCCAGGTAGCTATGCTGGCATATGTCACAATTCCACTGCCCTACTTTTCCTGGCATATCTGGAAGTACCTCACATCATCACAAAGTAAGCATTAAATCTTGTAATACTCAATAATGTAACTTAAATGCTAAGACAAAATGATTCAGATAAAGCCTCTATGTCAAAAAAGCATCTGTATAATATTCAAAAGAACACAGTGATGCCTAAAAGGCTGACTAGCTTTTCAAAGTGAAGTACAACAAAATCATCAGTTTAATTCATGAAAATTATAGTGGCAGCAAATGCAAAAAAAATAAAAAATTACATTCTGTTTTATCTTATCTTTTTTGCACTGAAGGAAATACAGCACTTTGTTTTTGACAGCATGGGTCAATTTATTATCAGTCAGTTTAAAACAATAGAAGACCTAGAAGACCTAGAAGACCTAGAAGTATTTATTTTGAAACTGCACTAGATGACCCAAGATGAAGGTCAGAACAAAATATCATGACCTAAGAAACTGTATCTGCAGTTACACTTATATTGTTTTGCCTCATTTAAACCCTTCAAGTGTTTTTTTCAAATTTTATTTAATATAGGAAGATCATGCCTACTAAACCTGGTGGACTGAGAAGATTGCCGAGATAAAGGATGAGAGGAAAATGGTTTATACTATCTAAACAGAACTGGTTAAAGCATTCAATACAATACCTCACTTGGGTATAATTGACTAACTGAAATGGGCATAAACCCCTATGTAACTCACTGGATTGCCGGCTGGCTCACAGACAGGACCCAGAAAGTCAGGACTGGTGATACCGGGTCTATGTTAAATAAACAAATACTTAAAACATAAACACTTTTAAGCAAACGTTTATTTAATCTACAGCCCAGAATGTCAGAAAATGGAGTTCCGAAATATTTTGGTTGGCCAGCACTGACATATGTGACGTATTACATCATGTAAACTACTGCTAATGGCACTGTACAGTGCAGAAAGGGAGACTTCCCCTTTTCTGCACTGAAGTGTAATCTCAGACTTGGTATATATAAGTAGGGGGGTGTGGGGGCACAGTCCCTCACATGGGGGGTGCAGGGGAGTAGGTTTTTCTAGTTTTTTTTTTGTTATGATGTATTGGAAGTTGCTGTTAGTTGGTTTAGTGTTCTGTAGCACTTGGGAGGGGTAGGTGGCCAAACAAAACATTTTCAGATTGTGTTTTCCAATATTCTGGGCTGTTGATTAAATAAACATTCGCTTAAAAGTGTTTGAGTATGTTGTACTCAACATTTTAAGTGTTCGTTTATTTAACATAGACCCGTGAGGTACCTCATGTGCATGCTGGGACTGCTTCTATTTGGCATCTATTTCTCAGAGGTAAAGGCTAATGTCAAGGGCCTTTGGTTGACCAAATTTGCAGATGACAGCAAATTGGGAGCAATCACAGAATCTCCCCATGGCACTAATATCCTGCAAGAGGGTCTGACACAGGCAAATGACTGGATTAAAACCCAGTGCCAAGAAATGCATTATACTGCCTTTTGGGAAGGCTGCTAATCAGACTAATTACTCCATTGATAAGACATCCCTAAAAGATGACCCAATAGTCAGGGATGTGAGAACATATGTAGACAGTAATCTGGCATTTGACCACAATGTAGCCAAGGTAGTAAGAAAATCATTCTTTGTCACCCAACTTATAAGTAAGGGCTCACATACAGAACCCAGGAAGTAAGAGCATGGCATCTAGGTCCAATGAAGTCATAGTGTCACATTACTCAGCCCATATCAGACGCATCATTGAGTATAATCTCCGTTTGACATGTACCTCACCAAGTATATGCAATAGTTGGAATGCCCTCAAAGATTCCTAACCAGAAGAATACAGTGTATAAACACATTGTCCTGTGCAGGCTACCTTAAAACCCTATATCTATACTCTGTCTCCTATAGGGTACTGAGAGGTGATCTATACCTGGCATACAAGGCATCCTCGGATCCAGCTCTGATGGACTTTTTTGTATATCACCAAAATGAACAGCATCAGAGCCAATAGATCCAAAGATTTAAATTTTGTTTTTTACATAAATGAGACATGCTGGTTAGAAAGATATGTGTCTCAGAGCATCCCCAAGCCCCGGAACAGCCTCCCCATCCATGTGAAGCAGAGTCCATCTCTAACCCTATTTAAGCATAACCTTGCTAATGGATGGGAAATTGTAAGCTGACCCCAAGTCTGTCCACCATTTCTCTGATAGACAGAGGCAGACAGTAATGTTTAAACTAACATACCTCCATAACCTCGAGAAACTTCCTAACATACTCCCTCCTAATAAACACCCATGATACTTAAGGGCAAAATTGGGTTGGACTTCATGGTCAGGCTTATAAAGGCCTGGTGGTCAATAGTCTATGAACTATGAACCTATAGATGAATTTAGATATCTTAGCATTTTGCATTAGTCGATTTTTGTCTATGATTTAATGTTATTTAATATCTTTTACCATTTGCCAGCTAGGAGTTTGGGTCAGGGCTGTTCTAGGATTAGAGACAATTTTATATCCATGGAGAATTATAACAGCACAATGAAAAACTTTTAGCTATATCCTACATGTGATGTAAAGGTCTCCCAGTTTAACTATTTCATTAATAGCTATATTGTGTAGAATGTCACACCTATAGCAGCCTACATGCATTTTTGCATTCCACAGAATTTTCTGAAAATCAACTTAAAAAACATAAGATAAACAGATGTAAATATTTTGTGAACAATAAAAGCTATTATGACTGTACAAATAGCAATGCTATCAAAAGGAAGTATTCTTTATAGTGATAATAGTCTGGGCAGAAGGGGGCATAATTAGTGAACCTGTGTCAGCCTTCCCAGGAGTGTATGTGTATAAATCACATCTCAAATTGTGTGTGTGTGTGTGTGTGTGTATGTGTGTGTGTGTGTGTGTGTGTGTGTGTGTGTGTGTGTGTGTGTGTGTGTGTGTGTGTGTGTGTGCGTGTGTGTGTGTGTATCAACTACTTGGGCAGGGACACAAAGCATTGGTTTTTGGCTTGACCACTCGGTGGAGATTTTAACCCTATAGCTGTGCCAGTGGGGAGTCTTATTGGGGATCTGGAGAGAGAGGGAGAAACCAGCCCCAGACTAACTGTGATCTCCATGTGCTCCTAAGGGAAATTGTACTTGACTGTGTGTGTAGTGTTCATCCTCCCAATGTGCACATCCTCACTGATGTTGGTGGTGAGGATTAAGGCTCCTTGATTACTGGGCCAGTGCACAGGCATCACAGATTTTAGCACAGGACAGTAGTTCTTCATCTTACCTGTTTATGTTTCCATTGGTTTCTTTTTGGTTTTACCTTCTATTTAGTAAAACTGAAGGAGTGTGAAACTCTGCCTGAGAATTTTACATAGCGGGCTTAACAGAAGTATGTGGGGTAGTTCTGTTCATCCCATATAAATAGAAAGCAGCACATCTGTTTGTTAAGGTCTTAATGATGGTTGCCACAGGTAAGCAGAGACCACAGGAAATTAACTTCAGACATTAGAGTATTCAGGTGTTTATATTTTTGTGAAGGTTAACTAAGCATACCTACTTGCCAATCTACTCCCCAGTGTCATATACAAGTCAGGCCTTGCCAGGATAGTAGTGAATTCATTTTATTTGTAATCATTTGGCCTCTGTACAATAAACCATTGGATATCCACGGTGACTGTCTATGACCTTGGATGCTTGATGTTACTCCTGATTTCCCAAACCTAAGTGTAACATAAAGTATCATAATTGGTCTGCATAGGGATTTTTTTTAATTTTATGTCCTACACTTTCCCTACCCCCTCACGTGACATACAAATGCATAAGGCCATTAATGCTAAGAATGTCTGTCACTGAGTCTGTGCCACAGTATTTGTAAGTTTAAGATACAAAACCACCAGTATCACCAATAAGGCTGTCATCCTGTGCTTAAGACCCCTCCACCAAGTTAGGCCCAGACAACTCCTCAAGTTCCAGTCTCATTAGCTAAACCCAGGTCACCTGAGTCACATATAAAGGGTTTATCACTCTGCATCACAAAATGAGCTAGATGCTTAGCACTTCTTGCTGTAAAGAGATATAATGTTCTTAGAAAAGAGTCCTAGGCACCTATACAATTCTCCGACTGACTAGAGAGCTAAATCTCTTCAAAATAAACTTCTGGTTGAATCAGGGATTTACAGGCAAGGTAGTCATAGAAGGAAGAAGGAAGAAGCCAAAGAGAAAATGAAAAAAACAGAAGTAAAACCAGGTATAATTAAAGGAAGAGGAGCTTAAATAGCCTTGACACCATTACTTACTTTGAGGATGGAGGGAGAAGGCAAAGAGGGACTGCAACACCAAAGAAGGTCTTATAATTATCTCAGTCCTTCATTTCTTCACAGCAGTCAACAAGAAGCTGCAAGTAACAGAAGTACTAACATCTTTTCTGTTTTCTCCATAGCAGTCATTGCAACCAACTACACATATGAACAATTCCTCAGCCAAGGAGGTGTGAGTCAGCACTGTTCTGTGCAAGTTTTGTACACAAGGTATTTGGGGTCATAGATAATTCATAGCTTAGCAGGGTGGTCAGCTACATAATAAGGCAAAAAGGTTGTAGGGGTGTGCCTCTGTTTAAAACAAGAAGTGATCAGTCAGCTGGATTAGAAAGAAGAATACGACAAGGACAGATGCATCAGTCAGGCAGATGGTTCAGAGACAGAGCAGGCCCCAAACTGCTCAAAGGTATTGCAGGTTATGGCTAGTAAAATATGGTGCAAAACTGTGTGGATCTGGAAGGCAATGGACACAAGTGCTTAACTAGGGCAAGAGACTAAAACCTTTAGAGACATCGGGGCAGAACAGTTGAGACTGACCTCAGGGTACAAGGTCTAAGCCTTTACAGAAAAATACAGAAAGAATGGTTAGGGCACTGGATCTCAGTTAAGAGGAAGAACAGTGAAAGGCAATCAACACTGTAGAAAAATCAAAAAACAAGGGAAGAAGGAACAGTGGATGCTAGAGGAAGGGTTTAAGTGTTCAAGCTACAAGGCAGCCTAGAAGGACAAAGTAGATTAGGGTAATGGTAAGAAACTCATTTACAAGGAGTATTAGGACAAAAACTGTGGAGCAGGGAGAAGAGAGATTTGGTGGGGGTAAAATTCATCCCAGTCCTAACCATCATCTGGAAAGTCTGGGTACTAATGAAAACAGACATAAAAAGAAAGACATGCGTACATACAATATTCTATATGGGAACAATAATATGGTGGAGGGAACCATATATGAGGCAACAGGAAAGGCCAAGGATGTTTTAAGCTTGTGTCTGAATTAGTGAGGTACAGGGCACTTTCAGAAGTAGTTTTCCTTTGTGTCAGTGATACACCTTTAAGGGAATGATGGCAGTGCAATCCATGTCCCCAAATAGGTTGAAATCTACAGTTCTTTTAAAACACCATGAGGTTGAGCAAAATTGGAGGTGGTTGTATTAATTAAGGTAGAGACGTCCCCTGCATTATAAGTCATTAGAGCTTGCCCCTCCTTCATCATAGGCTGGACATTCAATATGATTGAAATCCACATAGATGTCAGTGGGTGACAAAATGATATTCCTTGGAAGTACTGCTTATACCAAAATCTAGTAGTCTGGGGAAAGACAAAATCAGTCAATTTAACAGCTGTCTGAAGGAGGAGTATAAGCAGTAGAAGATTACCATAGGGCACATCTAGCTGAGAGCTTGGGAAGGTAAGTAAAATTGCAGCATACACTGGAAGGTATTATTAAAATGGGGATATAAAAAATCAAAACTAATGTATCTTCAAAAGGGAATTAAAAGGGTTAAAAAAAGAGAGCTCTGCTTTGCCACTGAAGTAGTAGAGGATGATAGGGGATAGTGTAAATAGTCCTCAAAACAAAAAGTAAAAGAAACTGGAGACAATGGGGGGAATTGTGTAGAAGAAGAACTGTGACAGGAACAGTCAGAGGAAAGTTGCAAAGTGGCAAAAAGGCAACTGGAAAAAGATAGGAAAAAGACAGAAACAATGAAGAAAGAAGGAAATAGGTATGAGGAATAAATGGAGTAGACCAAAAAAAAAAAACTCTAAGAAATCTCATGAAAAGGGATAAAGCAGATAATTAATTAGTTTATTTAATAAACAAATAAGTAAACTGGTCAAATAACAATATTAGTCACAGCAGAAGTCAAAGGCATAATATAGTACAAGTTAGTCTTAAATACAGCTCATTTTATTACAAAATGACAAAGGATGTTAAGTACTACACAATAGATTGCATAAAATATAGAACTGTGCAATGAAGAGATAAATATGAGCATTGTTTAAATTCAAAGAGTTAGCATTAGAAATTAGTATGAATATAAAAACCATAAGTGTTACGGATTCATCATTCAGTGGCTTGCAGTAAAGAAATTAGGACTGGGTCTGGAATAGATGCTCTAAAGGAGTGAAGGTGACTTAACAATTGTAGCACTTCATGTTGTGTACAAGATAGGGACGTATGTAGAGAATTATTTATAGGCTAGCATACAAATTGTATAGTATTACCATAGTGAAACTGATAATAAATCACAATGAAAAGGAGTTGTAGCAGAGTATTGTTATTAAGAAAAAATACTAGCTAGATTATATTTACAAAGAAGGGCTGATGATACTTATGTAACAATAAGGCATGAGTTATTTGGAAAATGTGAAGTAACAGGCAGCGGCAATGGGGAGGATAATGTGTAACAGAGAAGAATGGCATAAAGATGCAATTAAAGGCAATGGGTAGGCAAGTGCTCAGCAATTCCAGAAGCCTAGGCAGGAAGATGGCCAAGATGGGTGGCTAGTGTGATCAGGTAAACTGAGAAGTGGGCCATTACAATAGAGAGAGAGAGAATAGGACATGATAACCCCAGAGTGCAGGGTATTTAGCAATGATGCAGTAGTCAAGAATGCAAAGAGGAATATAAGAAGCAGGGGCTTACTGTAGGGCATGGCTGACTCAGGGCATTCAGATAATGACTGCAGAGTAGTCAGCTAGAAAACACACCTAGGACAGCAATTTTAACAACAGAGCTTCCAGCGCAGCATACATCTGAATTTGACTACAGTTGAAAGTATTGTCATGAAGATGCTAGGAAAGGAAGGGACACAGGAAAAAAGAAGGAAGGAAGGAAGGAAAGCTGGATGGAGGGATGGATGGATGGATGGATGGATAGGAACCTACAACCAACTTCCCAGTAGTAAAGTTGCTAGAAGCAAAAAGAAAAAGTTGATACAGTGCTGTCCTTTGTAGGTGATTCACTATAACTGTGCGTATGATGTAATAGAGGGTTGGGGCTGGGATTAATCCTTTCCTTATAGGCTCACAGGTGATTACTAGGTTATTGACACCAGGAGCTTTTTTAAGCCTAGCCATGCTTCCTAAGGTGAGAATCAAACTTTGTACCATGTGTCTGTGAGGTAAACATCTTAATCATTAAGCCAAGACCCAACCCTGGGTTTGTTTATTTCATTGCAACTTTTCTTCTTCCTTTCTTTTCTTTTTTTCATTTTTTTTGAAAAATGCTTTATTGATCCAGAAACATTGAACAACAACATTGTCATTCTGAATTTATAATCAACAAAATTTTCCTAACCTCAGTTTTGATCATATATGCTAATTCATGTATTCTCTTCTAACAAAAAGAAAAACCCTCATTGGGTTAAAGTTCTTCACCAAACAGCAATGTCCAAGGTTACCATTTTTCTAAGGTTGCCGAATTATTATTAGATTTAGTCACTGCCTCCATTTGTCTGATTTGATTCATCAGCTCAGTGACTTCCCATGTTCTAGAGGATGAGCTGTTTTCCATCATCTGGTGCAGCTTTCTTTGCTACCAACATTAATAAATAAAGAAACCTACTACCTCTTTTGACTGGAAGTTTCTTTGCAACAGCCCAATCAAAAGCATGGGTTTTTGTTAAATTCACTGAACCTTGATACATAACATCACAGACCTCCTGTAGTTGTCTCTTACATTCTTCTAATGGAGTACTTTCCCAAATAAATGCATTTCTAGTCTCCTATTGGCTCTGTCCCACATCTCCAAAAGATTGGGCTGATTCTTGAACATAACCTGTGGTGTCTTGAGGTTTATTTACAAAGTAGTTAAACAATTACTGTCAAATGAAATAACTGGCATTTGTTGGACTTTATGGCATACCTAGATAGATTTAATGAGGAATTCTAAACAGAGGAAGAGCCAGTGATCCCTAAGTCTGTGGTCACTCATATTGCATCCTTTATAACTGACAAGCATCTTAGCTAATGAACTATGAATTCCTTTACTTGGAGCTCTGTCCCCTCTGCTATCTAACACCCATTGTATCACCCAGGTCTTGAATCTCCACTGTTACCCATTCAAGCCCTCCCAATTCTCTTGTCAGTAGTTGAAAAATATGCTCATCTGTTAGACCATCTTCAAATCAGTTGCCCAGTTCCTTTTACTGTAAACATCTACCCTGCCCTATCAGTTGTTCCCAGTATGTGAAGCATCCTGTTTGCTCCAGTACTCTAAATTTTTGGATATCCCCAAGATCATAGCTGATAATCAGGGCTAACTCTAGTAACCTCTTTAAGGCATCAGATTGTTTAAATCCCAATTTAAGTTGCTTAGTCAGCTGACCCATGATATCTATGTCAGGAAAAAATAGTTGACTGTGACTTGTGTGTAACTTCCAATAAAGTTCAATTGGTCCATTTAGTTTCTACAGCATTAGCTCCTTCAAACTACTCTAAGTAGAAGCCATGCTCAACATCTGAACAAATTTAACCGTACCTGCTGTAATGTGTAGAGACAGGTCTGGAAGATCTACTTCTCCCAACACCTGGCAAAGTTAGAATGCTCCAAGGCAGTCAAGATTTATAACTGGTGCATACACAGGTCCAGATTAGTTGAACCAGCTGTAAAATTTTCACCCTAAGGGGGTTGGGATTGCTTGTATGTAATACACCACAAGTGGCAGGACAACCCAATTTACTGTTTGTACCCACTGGGGCATATCTAAACATACATCCTGCCAATTTGTAATGAAAACACTATTCCCTGAACAATATTGTCAAAAGTAATCCCAGAAATTTTTCACAAGGTAAGGGCTATATGGATATCAACACATTTAAAGCTTTCTGTATGTTCCAGAAAGGGAAGTGTATCTATTAGATCCTGTCTGGGGTCAAAAATAATACAATACCTTTTGTTTTTTCCTTAATTAGCTTATATCTGGATAAAAACTCAAAGCTATTGATTTCACTGACAAGCAGTCCTAACTCACTGGCAAAAGAGGTTATGAACAACAGATCATCCATGTACAGTGTTAACGTCCTGGTATGACAGCCTATTCAGTAACACCCTACTAGTCACTGCCCAATATTAATAGTGAGAAATTCTTATCCAAGACAAAAATTAATGGGGAGACCGGGCATCCTTTTCTAGTGTCTCTGAATCTGCTAAATGGCTGGGACAGCTGATTGCTTAATTTAATTCTGACCATGGTAAAGTTTCTTAATAAGTCAATAAATTGAAAGAGAATGCCTAATTTCTTTAAAGTATTAAACATAAATAGGCAATTCACACCATTAAATGCCCTGTCAAATGTCATATTTGTGTCACGACTAATCAGGTTTAGTTTTTTTTCTCTTCTTATCACCACCCTCTATCAAAAGTTCTGTCAAGATCAGATTATCATACATATTTCTACCCTGGAAAAAACAGTCCACTCTTTGTGGATCAGATCCAGCAAAAATCTAACAATCTGCCTGAACAGAAGTGAAGCAAGTTCCTTATAATCATGGCTGAGCACCAAGGTCTGATGATATTAAGAATCCCTTTCTGGTTCCTTATTCAGTTTCTGAATTACTAAAATATTCACTTGCTTCTATGTAAAATGAATTCTCCATTCACGTATATTGTTAAATAACCTAACCCAAACTGAGAAAATATGATCCTTCTTCATTTTACTTCCACGGGAGTACTATCTGGACTAGGTACCTTCACTAGTTGTAGTGAAGTCAGGACTAATTCTACCTCCTCTGTGTTAACAGAGGCCAAAAATGTCTCTGCCTGCTGTTCAGAATGCGTAAGTGTTTCTATTGTTGATAAATATGCATCATCTTCCTTGAAGGAGGGATAGTTCTTATTTGTGGAATACAAAGTACTAAAGAACCTAGCAAAAACATCCAAAATTTAATGTAGGCTCTTGTAATGCTAACAGTAACATGATTCCAAATTTTAGTTATTAACCTAAAAGTTATCTGGTGCCTAAATCGCAATGCGAAGTGTCTCAGGCTTGCTGGGGAGTTTTCAAAGTATTTTATATTTAAAGACTTATAGGTTCATAGGTTCATAGGTTCATACTAGGCTATCTGCCCTGGGGCAATTATAAGCCTAGCCCGATTCTGTATGGCTTACGCCACCCCTTGATTTGAGTATACTGTGCCCTTTTTAAGGTTTAGTTTACTGTGCCTCTGTCTAATAGTGACACGGGAGTAATCCCTGGGACAAACCTACGATCCCCCATCCACCTATCGTGATTCTTCTTGAAGAGATTCAGTGAGGTGCTCTGCCTCACATGAACTGGAATTCTATTCCAGAGCGAAGGGAGCCTCTGGGTTATGAACCTGTCCCTCCAGCAAGTTCTATTTATTTCTGTGCTGAGGTTCAAGTCCCTCGAGCGTGTGGCTCTAAGGGATTTAGATTTACTGAGGTGGAGCATGTCCATTAATTCTGGATTTGACATAGCTTTGTATGTCAGGCATAGATCGCCTCGAAGTAGGCGGTATGCAACTGAGTAGAGCTGGAGTTTTTTAACCAAGCAGCATATGGCATCTGTTTGAGACCCTTGATCCTCTTGGTGAGATACTTTTGGGGGTTTTCTAATTGCTGCAGGTGTCGGGTAAGGTACATCCCAAAAGGGGCATTGTATTCTATGATGGGCCTGATGAGGGATGAATAAAGGGGCACGATTACCTCTCTTGATCTAGATGTGAAACCCTTCGTGATGAGGTGGGCTATGTAGAAGGTCTTTCTAACCACTTTGGCAATGTGGTTTTCAAAGGAGAGATTGCTATCAACTTGGGTCCCCAGGTCCCTAATAACTTTCTCTGTACTTAATGGGTTTCTGCCTATGTGGTAATTTGTGGGCACATTGTTTTTGCCAAAGGGTATGACTATACATTTTTTGGCATTTAGCTTTAAACCATGGCACTGGCACCAGTTATCTGTCTCTGTGAGACCTTTTTGAAGGATGTTTGTGTCAGCTGGAGAGTCGATTATGGCACCCAGTTTGCAGTCATCTGTAAACTTGGTGAGCCATAGTCCTCCCACGTTTGCCTGTACCTCGGAAAAGTATATACTGAACAAGAGTGGCCCCAGGACAGAACCCTGTGGGACACCACTTGTGACTGGTTTCGAGTCTGACATGGCTCCAGCAACTCTCTCTGTGGGTTCTGTCTTTGAGCCAGTTTGCGACCCATCTTGTGACATAGGGGTTTATATTTAAGTTGGATAGCTTATCTATGATGCCCAAGTGGGGTATTGTGTCAAATGCCTTTGCAAGGTCCAGATAGGCTGTGTGGACTACCTTCCCTTCATCTATGGCTTTGGTGACTGTTTCGAAGAAGTCAACCAGGTTCAAAAGGCAGGATCTGCCCTTGACAAAGCTGAACTGGGTAGGATCTAGTGTCTGTAGGTCCCCAATGTCTTTGTTTATGAGCTCCATGATGATCCTCTCCATAGCCTTGCAGACAATCCAGTGCATTGATAATTCTTTGTCTTAATTCCTTAACTCTTTCCCCATTCCTGATTCTCTCATTAACCCATGTCATCTGGACCCTAAGTAGTTCATTTTGATATCCAGCTACTATAGTTTATGTCCTAGTTACCCTTCTACATGCTATACTCCTTCAAGCTACCTTACATTACTTCCCAGCTATTACTTATGTTACCATCCCTTTCAGTTCTGACCACTTCAGAATGTGTCAGCGGGTTATTTAAACCTTCTGCAAAACTATCACTTTTGCAGTAAAATAAATTAATACTAATACATTTAACATAGTGGCATGGACAAAGACCAAAACTGGAGCATAAGAGCTGTATTTGCATGTTCCTTTGACCTAAACATTTTGTCTGTTATTGGCCAGGAGGTATAACATGGAGAGTAATAAGTAAAAAAGTACCTTTGTAGTAAAAGAGTTCTGTGTATGTCCTACAGCCCAATGGAGCTTAAGAATTATTTCACACATTTCCCTAAATCTAAAATTCTGAGCCAGCAAGGACCAGAACAAAGCCCACCCCCATTAAGTACTGTGTTCCAGTCTCCTTCCCATAAGATTAAGACTTCTTGAAATGTCATCCACTTGCTAAATACATTTCTTGCCTCCATTGCTATTGTTCCCAGCAGTAGATATAACTTTAGAACTGATGTCAGCTTACCTTCCTAATATCCTTTAATTAGTACAAATCTGTTCTGTCTGCCTGTAAATGTTGAGAAAGTGAAAAAGGAATGTCTTTCCTTAGAAGAATAGTGACCTCTGTATAACATCCTTCTGGATAAGAAGTGGAAGCTATCACTGTGTAACCACATCTATGTAGTTTTTGATGATCTCCGGCTGTTAAAAGTGTCTCCTCCAATTACACAATGGAGGGTTTGCAGTGACTGATGGAGGCAAATACTCTAGCACACTTTATAGGATTATTATTTCCAGATATCTTCCATGATAGTACACTATACATAGGTTTATAAGATGAGCTAAACTAGAAACAGCAACAATCCCATTCACCACAAACACATATAGGTAAAGCCTTCTGCCTGAAAGCACTTAAGTTTAGCAACATCATCACCTGTTTAAAAAAAATGTGTCTGCAGAAAAATAGATCTCAGATATACATTTCAGATGACTTCCAAAAATTTAATATTAAGAAAGGAAGAAATGTAATAAATTGCCTTAAAAGGTAAGCTTTTGCATAGAAAAATGGGTGAGCAAACAGAATCATACAATCAGACTATAAACAAGTAGTCCAATAGTGAAATTCTTCTAATGAGCAGGCATACTGCACATACCTCTCAACTGACCTAAATAAAAAACGGAGCAGAAGTAACAACTGCAGACTAATAAAACTGAAAGAAACCTCAATGTTAGTCAGTAAGAATGTTCCATGCACCAAAATAAAAGAGAAATATATTTATTGTTGAGCGTTGTCATCTAAAGAGATGTCTTCAGAATAACAAATCACCATAAATCAATTTATACTACCAGATTTTAAAATTGGCTCATTCCATTGGTTCATCCATTACATCAAATAATTTCCTTTACCACTCACAACCAATGGATGATTTTTGCCTAATATTGTTGGCCTGTTTCTCATACAGTTGCAGTTTTCTGGCAAATCACTGGCAAATTTTTGAGGGTTGAAGTCAGAAAATAATGACAGACAATTGAATTTCAGACTCCATACCCTTTAGAAAATACATGCTAATGCAAAACCTGTTATTCTATCAACGTTCCAAATTTGTAAGAGCAGTATTTAAAAACTGTCCCTATTTTTAGTCCTTTGCCCCCCCCCCCCCATTATTTATGGCTTTGTCCAGATTTCTTGCTCTAGGAGAGGTATGATACTGCATCTGTAGCAAGGATGAAAACAACCTGCCTGACAGGCCATGGATAGGATAGTATTAGCAGTTATCCTCCATATGCCTCATCCTTTCCTACCCTAGCCCTGTTCTACAGCTGTTTGGCCATCTGATCCTTTCTACAAACAAGAAGGACTCTTCCTTTATTCAAAAACTCATAAAAATTAAGGAAACAACTAATAATGCTTATGCACAAACCTTGCCTTAACATCACAGCATAAGGGAGTCCAAAAATAGCTACTGCCCATGGTTTTTCCCGCTCCCATTATGGTGGTATCTGCTGCTGTACCTTCCTCTACTTTATATTTAGGGGCAGAGTCATGCTCACGCTCTATTGCAAAGACAGAAATTAATAAGCAAGATAGAAGACCCTTCACTAGGTAGCTCTTCAAGGGCATCAAAGTACCCAAAATAGCCAACATATTCCCTTAACAGTGATCTCTCTAGAAAATATAACAATAAGGTTACTCTTAGTCCAAAAATCATTTAAAGTATCACATACTGCTATGTCATGAGCAGATCTAATTAACAATAAGGTTACTCTTAGTCCAAAAATCAATTAAAGTATCACATACTGCTATGTCATGAGCAGATCTAATTAACAATAAGGTTACTCTTAGTCCAAAAATCATTTAAAGTATCACATACTGCTATGTCATGAGCAGATCTAATTAACAATAAGGTTACTCTTAGTCCAAAAATCAATTAAAGTATCACATACTGCTATGTCATGAGCAGATCTAATTAACAATAAGGTTACTCTTAGTCCAAAAATCATTTAAAGTATCACATACTGCTATGTCATGAGCAGATCTAATTAACATGATGGTCTTACTGTTGTGACCTCTTCAGGTTTCTTTTATGGAAAAGGGGGAAGGAGTCTAAGCTCCCAGGTTGGCTACCTGCTTGCCCACTGGGATCATTATATGAAGATGCAGTCGGTGTACAGTCCTCTTCCTGAGCTACTATTGCTATGGCACTCTTTAGGCCATTCAGTGCTTCTTCCATAGAGGAAAAGGTAACTAAGCCTCATGGCAAGTGAATCCATAAAGGAGTCAAAATTACCACTGCAAATGCATACTTATCTTTATTGCTGGTTGAGATGAAGCCCTCTCTTAATCACCTTGTCTGTGGTGTACACAGTAGAAAGAATTCTGTATTTTAGGGCATATGCTTGAAGTCTAACTAGCACTAGGTCAATGCATCCATGAGCTAAGGTGCTGTGGGATAAAACTCTATGTACTTATTCTATGCAGATCTGTCTTTGTTGAATGTTTGTCCTAACAGCCAGTGGCTTCAGTATATATAAGGTATAGTCTAATCATTTTTCCCATTCTGGTATCCCGGTAAACCTGAGATTTTTCCAGTGACTCCAATCCTCTAAATCAACTAACGTGGCTTATACAGATTCCAGAAAAGCCTCAGCAAAGCCCATCCTTTATTTAAAATCATGCATTTCCCCATCCATGGAGCTCAGTTTCTCTGAGGGGAGAAAAGTGCTGCTTCGATACCTATCAGCTGGTTGACCACTATGTCCATATATGTCGAGAGTGTGCTTTTTATTTCCTCTATTTCTGACATTACTTGAGTAAGGCTAACTTGTCTGCACATTTGACACATAAATAAAATTTCGATCTGTCTATACAACTGAAATGAGTTTTTTTCCTACTAGATGCTTTAGTCTGCATCAATTCTTTCCCTTAAACAGAAAGAAAGTAGGCTCATTCAAAACTTTGATACAAAATGAATAATTTAACTTCTAAAATACAGCAGGTGAAAGAGACACCAAGGAACCAGAGTGCATTGCTCTGCCCCATCTTAATGGGAAATCTCCTTTTTTCCTCATCTTAAAATTGTCATGAAGTTAATGAATATCATAATAGGATATGGATAACCAACCCAAGTATGATTATTGTACTGTTTAAGCACTCACAATTGGTTGTCCTTAGTAATCAATTACAGTGCTTAGCCTGCAATTTCCAGTCATATGAATAGAGACTACCAGGAAGTGCAGGCAAGGGTTGGTTTTCTCTTGTAAGTATGTCTTTTATTTTACTTTCTTGCAGGACACAAGATAGAACTGTGGGCTTTGGAAATAGTAGATACTGCCCACAACAGAACAAATATTTTTATTATTGTGCTTTTACTGAGATCGAAGTGCGGGGAGCTTATTGTAGCAGCAGTTTAAAGTACATTACTGGAACCATGTTTATCAAACCTGGCAATCACAGATGATCACCAGAATGGGGTTATCTGTTTAGGGGACAGTTGTGAATGAAAGAAAAAGGTAACTAGGATGATATCAATCAAATAATAATTGCTGTAGCCTAGTACAGTGGGCTGGAGGTGGAGACAGAGAACAGTATCTGAGAGCTGCAATGTGAAATACATTTTCTTGTGATCATTTTTTTCACTTTTTTTCTGCCTGGAAACTAAAGAGATCTATGGGTAGTGGTAACACTACATGCTGCCTACAGCACTATATACTTTTTGATGCAAGTTATGGTAGTCAGCATAGGGTAGGAGGGGAACAGTATAACAGCAAGTGGAAATGCATTACTGTGGCTGTCATTTAACCACTTTTGGCAATAAGTGCAGGCTATGTAGAAAATAACAAATAGCAGTTCAATGATCCTTTCTGAAAGACTATTGATATGATTTACTGAGGGTGTCAGTATCTATCAATAATCAAGATGCCCATTATAGTTATGTGATTCTTTCAAATTAAAAGGCTGTGTACCACATCAGAAAGGGTGCATTACACCTAGACAGCATGTATGTGTGTCGTACCCAACTATCACAAGTCCCTAAATTTATTATTGTGAAATGCCTTCAAGAAATCATAGAAGTGAAAGTATAATATTAGCTCTCATTTGTGATTTGAACCCAAGACCTCCAGCATACTGTGCTGGCATCATTGCTGCTGGACCAACAACAGCCTCTGGCCAGGTAGATGTGGAGTCTTCCCTTAAGATCTTTATACTTTAAGCCAGAAAATCCCCAGCATGGTAATTAAGGTCACATTGCAAACACACAACTGACATATGGTCACAGTCTGGCTCTATGCTTACTTTCTACTTGGGGGATTATTTGGCCTTTGCACAATAAATGATGGGTAAAGCTAATGTCCAGTATATGTGTACTAAGTTCTTATTATGCCAGAAATCAAAATCCAGTATATTTCATATATATATATATATATATATATATATATATATATATATATATATATTTTTTATTTTTTTTTTTTTTTTTTTTCACATAACATGACATGGCTACAATGCCACATTTTCAAGCAGCTAAAGTTGTGGAGTCAAACTCAGAGGTCTGATGCACTGGAAGCTCTGTGGTTAAAATTCCTGCCATATGTGTGTTTTAACTGAATGCCCTGTTGTCATTACCTGAAAGTTTCCTATTGAAATACGAAAGAGGGGCAGAGAAATAACTTTTGAAAGACAGGCAGTGGTTGACTTCATTTACCTTTATTGTTGCAGTCATTGTACTTGGTTTTCATTTTGGATGGTGTGGTGAACACCTACTTAGTGCACTGAGTACTATAATGGCCCAGCATTCTTTTTTATTGAGTAGTTAATACATAACAAGTAAAAATCCTCTATATATCATCAGGACAAAGAATTAAACTTTTCAGTATAATATGACACAACAGCAATTCCATGCTTTCAAGTAACTAAAGCTGAGAGGTGAAATTTAGAGAAGTGATGTACTGGAAGATCTGATGTTACAAGTGCAGTCTTAGGTACGCTTTTTAGCTGAGTACTGTTAAAGTGCAGTTTAAAATATACAAAAATAACATGAGGTGACCTAATGGTTAAGGTGTTTGCCTTACAAATACAAGATGCGGGGTTTGAGTCTCACAAGGGATAATTGGCTAAGCTTAAGTGGCTCACAAGGGCAGTTAGCTTAGTACTAATCTATGAATTACCTTTAGTCTTGAGTCAAGAATAACTCTTCAGATTGTGCAAAACATTTTCTTTTTATTTAAATCCACAAATGTCAGTGCTGGGAGACTACCTTCACAATTGAAAAAAACAGTCTCACCAAGCAGTAAAAATACACAACTTTTTATTTTATTTTCTTATCTGTATAATGCATGCAGAATACTGACATGGTCAAATAGGATTTCTGCAGACCCTTGTGCTTCTCACTTAGTGCTGCATATGAACACTCAACAATCATGTTTTTAGTAACAATAATGTTTTAGAAAACACAAGTCATCTGGCTTGACAATTAGTCTTCACCTTGTATCTTTCAGTACCAGTATCATTTTAACTCCCCAACATTTCTTGTAACTAGCCATCCCAGCCTGGGAAGGTCAGAGCTTACATAAAACAAAATATTTTATATTGTGTTCTTTTCTGCTTTCAGAAACCAGTCTTTGTAACATCCTTAACTCTATTTAGCATTTTCTTTACATTCAGTCATCTGCCAATATACTTGCAGTTTGATATTAGAATGCAGTTATGAAACGCTCAGAACTACAATAAGTATTTGTGGTTTGCATAGCTATGCATCTATACTACATATTTTTAACATGAGTAAATATTAAATAATTTATCAAACATATCTGTGAAGAAATTGTAAGTTAATACGTATTTTGTGTAGAATAATCAAGAGAGATGCATTTTTCACTAACAGTAATAAAAACACGAAAATTGCCAACAGGCAAATAAAACACTCACAAACAAAAACAAAAAAACAACCTCAAACCACGAGGTGAAAATAAGTTACTGTCTTTAATCATTAAAACACACAAATAACTAAGCACTTTCACCTTCAAAGATAAGGCATCATCAGAGTCAAATGTGCAACACATAAACTATCAATTAAATACCTTCTAAACCTAGTAAAGCAACCAAACACTCCCTTTCTCATTAATTTAACAAAACTAAGCTTAAAGAACCACACATTAATAAATCCAAGTAAGAGCTAGGTTAAAATGCAAATGCTTAAATGTATATATAACTACTCATTTATGGATTTAAACTGATATCACAACAGCAATAAACACATTGCCTTCCTCAAGGATGAATAAATAAAAAATCTAAAGTTCCTTAGCCCTTAAGCTAACATGGTGGACTTTCTTATTAAAGGAAAACAGTCACATTTTCAAACTGCCTTTGAGCCCTAATTATGACTGGACATGCTTCTTAACCACATAAAATAACAAGTTGTAGCTTCTTCTGCCCTACTGAAAGCAACACAAAAGCACTACTGAGCCTTCAGTTTGAATTTCTTCACCTCCATAAGCAACACGTTTCACAAACCTTGCCAAATCAAGCCTTTCAGCTTTACACACTCTAGCAAATGTTTCTGCTGACATAACATTGCACTTGGAACCTGTGTCAACTTTGAGCTCTACGGGTTTGCCATTTATCTAAACAGTACAAAATATTTCATTCGTTGTCCTTAAATCTACTGCATTGATTGTTTCATGAAGCACTGACACACTATCAATGTAAAGAGTAGAATTGTCACTGTCGAACCGATCAACTCGTTTGCTAAAATGTTCCCTTTTAATGAAAGTATGTGGGCCTTTTGATTTACAAAATCTTTTAAAATTATTCCATTTATTGCATTTTTGGGATTGTTGACCAAAAGATAAATATTTTTCCTTTTTAGATTCAATTAATGAAAAAGGGAGTGATTGGTTGCTTTACTAGGATTAGAAGGTATTTAATTGATAGTTTATGTGTTTCACATTTGACTCTGATGATGCCTTATCTTTGCAGGTGAAAGTGCATAGTCATTTGTGTGTTTTAATGATTAAAGACAGTGACTTATTTTCACCTCGTGGTTTGAGGTTGTTTTTTTGTTTTTGTTTGTGAGTGTTTTATTTGCCTGTTGGCAATTTTCATGTTTTGATTACTGTTAGTGAAAAATGCATCTCTCTTGATTATTCTACACAAAATACATATTAACTTACAATTTCTTCACAGATATGTTTGATAAATTATTTAATATTTGCTCATGTTAAAAATATGTACTATGGATGCATAGTTATGCAAACCACAAATACTTATTGTAGTTCTGAGCGTTTCACAACTGCATTCTAATATCAAACTGCAAGTATATTGGCAGATGACTGAATGTAAAGAAAATGCTAAATAGAGTTAAGGATGTTACAAAGACTGGTTTCTGAAAGCAGAAAAGAACACAATATAAAATATTTTGTTTTATGTAAGCTCTGACCTTCCCAGGCTGGGATGGCTAGTTACAAGAAATGTTGGGGAGTTAAAATGATACTGGTACTGAAAGATACAAGGTGAAGACTAATTGTCAAGCCAGATGGCTTGTGTTTTTCTAAAACATTATTGTTACTAAAAACATAATTGTTGAGTGTCCATATGCAGCACTAAGTGAGAAGCACAAGGGTCTGCAGAGATCCTATTTGACCATGTCAGTATTCTGCATGCACTATACAGATAAGAAAATAAAATAAAAAGTTGTGTATTTTTACTGCATGGTGAGACTGTCTTTTTCAGTTGTGAAGGTAGTCTCCCAGCACTGACATTTGTGGATTTAAATAAAAAGAAAATGTTTTGCACAATCTGAAGAGTTATTCTTGACTCAAGACTAAAGGTAATTCATAGATTCATAGGTTACCACCACAATTACAAAAGTTGGCAATGAAACTTGGTACATTAGAAGTGGGGAAAGCCATGAATCCTTTGGATTTTGCTGACTCACTTTTATGCTTCACTAAGACTGAAAAGTCTGGAATGTACTAGAAAGTTCTGGTGTTTACCAGTGGGTATTGCAGGGGTCACAGCTGCCATGTGCTTGGGCTTGTTTCTTTTAACCACATGCTGCATACTATCAACATGAGCTTTATCACTGTCCCTTCTAGAACTATTCTCATTTGTAAGTATATCTGTTTGCTTTTCTGTGAGCTTGTACATCTACAAATCTCAATGGCCGTATTCAAAGTTAAATCACTTTCACAAAGCAATATCTTTTTCACAGCATCATCTTTTATGCAACACATAAGTCTGGCCCTTATCAACTCATCCCTTAAGTCACCAAATCTTCACATTTTAACTTTGTTTCTCAGGTCAGTTATATATGCTGCAAATGTTTCACCAGACTTTTGACCCCTTGTATAAAATAAGTGCCTTTCCATTGCAACATCTGTCTGGGGGTTACACATTTCTCTAAATTTACATTTTAAACACTCTGGGTCTTCCCTTGACAAAGCTGTTTTCAGCTTTCACTGTTTAGCTGTCAACGTTTAAGTGTTCGACAACCTGAACGTTCATCTTTATAATATAGACCCTATTGATCTACACCTGGGATGCTAGGCCAAAAGCTCATCTATGTAAATAGTCAATGTGTAGTCCTAGTCTGGGTGTGCATGTTGGAAACCAATACCAAGGACAGCAGTGCATATTACCTATAGACTCTTGGGAGCTTTTGGTGGTTTGGTTATTTTATCAGATTTGTGTGCACTTTTCTTTTGCCCTTTTTTTTTTTTTTTTTTTTTTACTTTATCCTGTTGGATTCCAGTGGTATGATCTGACAGACCATTCTATTTGTGGTCAGGAAAGCTATTACGTGCAATGGAGTTGGTTGAAGGCCCAGGCCCTGTCTTTCACACACCCAAGTGTTATACTTGTTGGTATCATCTTAAGTTATGATGACTTCCAACTATTGTTCACTTGCTTAGCCTGGCCACCATTTGTTTATATATATATATATATATATATATATATATATATATATATATATATATATATATATATATATATATATTGTCCTTTTAACTTACATACCATATTCTGCAAGAAGATCAAAGTTTGCTTTTTAAGCAAAACACATTTTGCTGCTATTACTGTTTCTTTCCGTACCTTTGCAGGATTATAGCTTCAAAATAGTCGGTCTTTGGCTTTTCTGTGGAGGCTTGTTTTGGCCTTGTGTCTCTGTGGCTTTCAGTAGCTGCAGTCAACATGAAGTGGCATTTTGCTCTTCAGTCACATGAGCTGTGACCTAGCTTCTATTAGAGAAACACCCAACATCCACAATGACTTCCTTTTTGCTAAATTTCAATATCTATTTTTGGGACTAAACCAAAATAAAAAAACATAAAATGCAATTTACAAATCTTCCTAATGCAGCTTAATAAAATATTCCCATATCATCTGTCCATACTGAATTGCATTACTATAGTAGTTGCACCAAATTCAGCAGCTGGTGCAGACAGTTAACATATATACATAAGACACTGTCTCTTGAAGAAAATTAAATTTAAAACTTAATGAAACATGAGGCAAATACCCAATTATTCTGGATACGGTGAAACAGATGACACATTACACAAAATTGGGAAAGGCATTCATTTTGTCACATGGACATGGGATGGGATGGTGTTATAACAAGGTATGTAACATAGTGTGAATCCACAGCATGCAGACTTGATTAATTTCAGGTTTGCACCAGCCTTGACAGGATACGTATTAACTTATAATAAAGTATCTGGTTTGCTATGCTTGAACTATACTACCACTGCTAGTTTGTTTCAGCGATGTGTATTAACTTATAATAAAGTATCTGGTTTGCCATGCTTGAACTATACTACCACTGCTGGTTTGTTTCAGTGATGTGTATTAACTTATAATAAAGTATCTGGTTTGCTATGTTTGAACTATATTACCACTCTAGTTTGTTTCAGTGATGTGTATTAACTTATAATAAAGTATCTGGTTTGCTATGTTTGAACTATACTACCACTGCTGGTTTGTTTCAGTGATGTGTATTAACTTATAATAAAGTATCTGGTTTGCTATGTTTGAACTATATTACCACTCTAGTTTGTTTCATCGATGTGTATTAACTTATAATAAAGTATCTGGTTTGCTATGTTTGAACTATACTGCCACTGCTGGTTTGTTTCAGTGATGTGTATTAACTTATAATAAAGTATCTGGTTTGCTATGCTTGAACTATACTACCACTGCTGGTTTGTTTCAGTGATGTGTATTAACTTATAATAAAGTATCCGGTTTGCTATGCTTGAACTATATTACCACTCTAGTTTGTTTCAGCTTCTACTGAGCATGTATGATCTATGGGGAACCTTTCACTGGTTTCCAGCACAGAACCTGCTAATTGCATTGAGCATTTTTGGAGACCTATCCATGACTTACTTTACTAATTACATTGAGCATGTTTTGAGACCTATCCATGGCTTACTTTACTAATTGCGTTAAGCATTTTTGGAGACCTATCCATGACTTACTTTACTAATTGCATTGAGCATTTTTGGAGACCTATCCATGACTTACTTTACTAATTACATTGAGCATTTTTGGAGACCTATCCATGACTTACTTTACTAATTGCATTGAGCATTTTTGGAGACCTATCCATGACTTACTTTACTAATTGCATTGAGCATTTTTGGAGACCTATCCATGACTTACTTTACTAATTGCATTGAGCATTTTGGGAGACGTATCCATGACTTACTTTACTAATTGCATTGAGCATTTTTAGAGACCTATCCATGACTTACTTTACCAATTGCATTGAGCATTTTGGGAGACGTATCCATGACTTACTTTACTAATTGCATTGAGCATTTTTGGAGACCTATCCATGACTTACTTTACTAACTGCACTGAGCATTTTTGGAGACCTGTCCATGACTTACTTTACTAATTGCATTTAGCTTTTTGGAGACCTATCCATGACTTAATTTACTAATTGCATTGAGCATTTTTGGAGACCTATCCATGACTTACTTTACTAATTACATTGAGTATTTTTGGAGACCTATCCATGACTTACTTTACTAATTACATTGAGCATTTTTGTAGACCTATTCATGACTTTCTTTACTAATTGCATTGAGCATTTTTGGAGACCTACCCATGACTTACTTTACTAATCGCATTGAGCATTTTTGGAGACCTATCCATGACTTACTTTATTTGCATGTGTAAATTCAGTGAAGCTTGAACATGTTTTCTCTAGATTAGGGTTGACTCAGACCCACATGTTTGCTTCACAGTTATACTTTTGCAGAGGTCTTATGTACCTGGGATTCATTTGGAAATATATATTGATTGTTTGGCCAGTGAGCATCCAAGCATTTTATTGCAAATAAGTCTACTCACTTATCCTGTTACACCCTTTGATTTACAAGAAAGAACCACATGGCACTCATCTATTTCAGCAAGTCCCTGAATATAAAAATGTTTTAAAGAATAAAAAATGTTAATGAGAATCGTATTGCTTGCTGTCTATAAATTATAATACATAGGATTTGAAAAATTAATTTTAAGGTGCTAAAGCGCTGTGCTGTTACTCTGATGCTTACTGTGATGGATTTGAAGTCTTCTTTAGACACTCAGTCTTGCTGGCTGGATTCTGCTGAAATCAAAGTCTGGTTATAGTTGCATTCACAGTCTGTTGCATACAGAAACTTGTAAAATATACACTGATGAGAGAATATACTTTGCAGCACCTGTCTTTAAGAGCAGTAACCAATAACTTTTTATAATAAACCACACGTACTTCTGTTACAGCTTCAGAAAATGTTCTACTTTACTTCTCATATAATACAGATGATGTGAGAGATATAACATTTACCTCAGGACAAAATGTGTCCCTACCAGTACCCCCAACATAACTGGATTTAATACAAACTTTATGTATATTTTTAGTTAAACACACACCCTCTTGGTTTTGGAAAGATACTGCCTTGATGACGCAAATGCTGATAAGTAAACTGTCTTCAAGGAAACACCTTGTGGATTAGAAAAGCATATTTTTAAACTTTCTTAGAAAAACATGTCCTGTTGTCAGTTCTTTAAAGAAAGCAAATTACATTCTTGTCATGTCTGTAAGAAGTCAGCTTTCTTGATGTGTGTGTAATACACTCATAAGCACGTTCCTTATTTTTTTTAAGCCACAGTTTTTTAGTATGGATACTAATCACATATTACTAAACTCTGTTTCTGCATTTAAGCAAGCTTTATCTTATTCCTTATTTATGTTGCATATTTGTAGCAAAGTTACATTCAATCTTAATATCTTGTTGAGCATAATCTTACAATTTCCTCTTTTTATTTTTAATGTACTCAAAAACACTTTATACTATGTATTTTGATATCTTTATATATAAAACACATTAAGAAACAAAATCTTTAGTCTTCATTTGATACAAGTCAAAATGCAATTTTACATAGTTAATAGAGTGATATCAAGTATTACTACTAAAACTGAATATATTTAACAACTTTTTCTTTTGCAAACCATTTTGTGAAAATATTTCATCAATTATGAGCTGTGTCTGCTTTAGTTTTATTTTTTAACCTGATTAATTTATTATTTTGCAATCACATAATCTATTTATGACTTAGTACTCTTTTATTAACTCTTTGCACCTGTTGAATTAAATCTTTACTTTTATTGATTATTTTATATCAAAAGATTAGAGATAGACTAATATCTATAAGAGGCAAAAACTATGTGCTACTTCAAGCATTTATACACTGCTGAAAATATACAGTTTCAATGTCATTTTAACCATAACATTGTGGTCATGTCTCTGAACTGCCCATTAACATCTTGGTTTACAGTGAAGTGAACATAAAGTACTGAACTGGGCTTAGATAATAAATATTTGAATGCAATTATTTCAGTATATTTAATACTTGAGGGTTTAAAAAAACATTATGTATATACTAAATAATGCTATGTACATATTAGTCCATTAGCTGTATGAATACAATATTTAATTTTCCTTTAACTGGGGTAACCAATAAGATTCCAACTTAAAATCAGTGATAATATTGCAACTTGACAAATTACTTTTGAACTTATTACAATGTATCCTGCACAGTATGTATTTACACACTGTTTCCTATTCATGCATTTCAATCTAGCAGCTATCCTGGACCCAATTTTTTTAAACATGTTTTTTCACACATATTCATTGCTAGACATTAATTTCACTTGTAGTTGATTATTTTGTATTTGTACATACAAAGACTGTAAAGTACACTTAGTCCAATTTTACAAATTTAGTAACATTAGCAACAAGCAAATTTTTGGAAAATTCTTATGTTTCCTTAGAAGTATCTAGTGGAATTGCCACCAGAGGCAACTACATACCCAGAAATTAGAAACATTTATGCTTTTTGCATACTAACATTGTCTTGCCAAAAACATATTAAAAATAGTACAACAAAAAAACAGGCTTAAATAGTGGGAAGTATACTTGCTGTGTTCAATTCAAGTCAGTCACAAAAGGTAACCAAATGTTCCACAAAAAGAAACGAAGCTGTAACCTACAAACCGCTTTACTTTGCGAATTCTTAATCCAATAAAAAAGAGTCAAAATCACCATAGAGTGTTCATTCGAACCTACTCATCCACTGGGCAATAGCTTGTAGAAAAAACACGCAGCCAGCATGTAAAAATAAATCCAAGCGTCCAGTAGAAACCACGTTTATTAAAATAATTAAAACACAGGGCTAGCGCTTTCAACGAATCTTCATCAGGCCACTAACAAACAAACATACTAGCATCCCTTTTATAGCAAAATGCTAGAGTCAACTACTGATGTCACATCCTGTTGGACATACTGAAGTCAACTCTGATGTCACATCCTGTTATACATAAAATATTTAAACTGACATCACTTTTGTAGTAAAACGCTACAAACAACTCTGATGCCACATCCTACTAAATATGAAATCTTATAAAATGTTTTAAATTATTTAAAATATTTAAAATATGTATGCAGACATTTTGTAAACAGTGTACAATAGAAATGTTCTAAAATAACATTTCACCCTACTTTAACTGCTGCTGCATGTAACATTCAAAATGTTTTAAAATATTTTAAATATCTATGTAACCATCTCATAGACAGTATGCAGCAAATAAAGTGTTTCAAAATTACATACTCCCCCGGATTCATGAACCTTGCGCCAGGCGCCAACATAGCGTTGGCGTTATAACGCCAAATATGGCTGCTGAGCGATTCAGGTATGAATGAATTCCACGTGCACTACTGGCGTGCGCCGGACCGTCTCCGCCCCCGGCGTAGGTATGCAAAACACACTGTGTGCGGTATTGCACCATGCAAATGAGGGCAAATAGCGATCCCAAGTGGCGCGAAGCGTAAGCGTAAGGGCACGGCAATGTAAACCAAAAAAAAACGGTTTACATTTACCCAAACATGACCGAGGAGTAACGGAAGGCTGTCAAAGTCAGGTATCATATAGGTGCAATATGCCAATGTGGAAAGGCACCGAGAATGTCCAAAGAAAATATGCACAAAATGTAAAAAATGACATAAATGGCACGTAGAAAGAACAGCAGACCCCCGGGATATGTGCACAGAAGTTGCAAAGCAATGAAATAATATGACAATGTCCTAAAAGAGCAGTATAACACACATCAGCTGCACAGCCACCACACACCATAGTATGTATGTAAAGCTTCAACCCCAGCGCCAATGGTTGTCAAGGAGTGGTGGCGGTGTTCGCCGAAACCATGTATTAGTAGACAATTCCCTGCAAAAGAGGCAGATAATAGTGAATGCAAAAGCGGCTGGTGTAAGGATGGAGCAAGCGGCGGTACTACACCGAGAGTGGCCTACGAGATACATGTCAACCACAGAGGGGTGTGCCACATTTGGAGGAAGGATATTGGAGGTCAGCAAATCTGGGCTGTACAATGCACATCACAGCATCAGGACTGGCGTGTTAGGAAATAGATGCGCTGAGAGTACATAATGCGCGCACAGATGCATGTGGGGCCCCGAAAAGGGGATGAAAAAAAAAATTTTAAA